>NC_092589.1:3170000-3540000 GCF_047663525.1 Anas platyrhynchos
AACAATTCAAATTGCTTTAAAACAAATTAAGAAGTCTCAAAATTTACCCATGGTCTATGTTTATAGAAAAATGTTTCTATGGATTTAAGATTCTGGGTGGGGTTGGGAGGTTTGAGTTTTCACTTGTACCCACTCATAGAGGCTTTTTGTTTATTCCATTACTAAAACTACAAATGCTGTAAAGCTGGCTTTAATAAAGACAATTTCAGAGAGCAGCCCATGGCTGTGCTGATTTTCAAGTTAATCTGCTCTGGTCCTGGAGGATTTGTCTGGATCCCGTTTGGTTGTTGCTCCTGTCCCTTCCCTAATGGTTTTGTTTTTGCACCTAGACCCTGCAATGCCTTGGTTCAGCCAATCCATATTTAATGTTAATAGGAGGGGAGCTTCACTGCTGAATGAATGGAAGCACTGTATGAACAGGGAAAACAAAAGCAGACTGTTTCGTTCCTGTACGCCCCGATTTGCTTTCAGGCTTTTCTGGTTCAGTCAACTGCAATGCGTTGTTGGACACTTTAACGTGCATTAAAGTGCCTGGCACATCAAACACCCTGAAAGTCCTGAGGAATAATTTGAGATGTTGCAGCATGCATATTCACAGTGCCTTGCGTTCTGGCTTGGCAGAAAGCATCGTGACACATTATTTCTCATGGTAATGCAGGATGCACGAGTTCATAATGAGCAGTAAATGACCAGTTAATTTAATACAATGGATGGTTTTGATATATCAGAAATATTTTAATTAATTTTTTAAAAAACACCAGCGTGGTCATGTTCAAAATGAATGCAAGCAGCCTGTGAAACTGCCAATTTAATTAGTGGGTACTGCAAGGGTATAAAACCTGCTAAATTACTTTGTCTTCTTATTGAATAGCCCTACTCTGTATGTATATGTATGTATATCTCCATCTTGCTTCCAAGCCTAGTTTTAGCTGTTGGGGGGTTGGGGGAACAATTCTGGTATTTCAGGATGGTTGTGGTGTTGTTTTTGTTTTGTTTTGTTTTGTTTTTTTGCATAGTGAGGGTGGTTTTTTTTGTTTGTTTGTTTGTTTTTTCTTTTTGCATAGTATTCCACAGCACCATCAAGGTTTATTTTTTTCTAAAGATATCAAAAGGTTATTTTAGTAAAATGCATATGGTGGCCCCCTTGCTCATGCTCTGTTTGGTCTCTGAATTACAGTTTAGCAAATATTTCTTACAGCACGTTTTAAACCCCTTTTACCAGACACAGGATAAAGGAATTAAATGTGGTGAGAATAAAGCCCTCTGCATATTTATGCTGCCACAAGAAACAGTCCAAAAAGGCTTTTGGTTATTTAAGTCTTAATTTTTTCCTTGCACGACGGAAGAAAATATTAGTGCATTGCCATCTCTGAGGCCTCAAAGTACTGAAGCACCAGGTGAAGAAAGCAATTTCATGGTTCATGCCACCATTAATGTCTTGTCATAATCTTCGGAGAGCAAGTCCCTTCTGTTTAAGTTTGGGATAATGAAGGGTTTAACTTTTCAGTTCTGTCAAATTAGTCGACAGAGTGAAAATGGGGGCTTGCTTCACTTTTGGTAGTGCGGAGATTGCCTGTGCGGACACATAAGTGAGCATTACAGGTGATTCTTTCTCCACATGGAGGTAGAGAGGTTCCATTTATTGCCATCAAATGCATTAAGCTGGAAGTCAAAGCCCTTAGCTTTTTGCTTGCTGCTAGTCTGGACCAGAAGACAATCAAACCATAAGGGTCATTTTCTGCATGAGCTAACCTTTTCCTCTCTTATGGTTTGAAGCCTTTGTTGACAATGAGATGCTCAGTGGGAACATTAAATTAACACTTCATATTCGTGGCTGTAAATTTACTGGCAAGCTGAGGAAAAGTCAGGGAAAACAAACACTCCATCATTTCTGCTTCATTTAGCTGCTGAATGGGGACACTCTCACCTGCAGAGAAAAGAGGTCAGGGCAAACAAGGATAATTTTAATCTGACTCTCAGCCTAGTCTTTAGTAGCAGTGGATTGTGTTGCTTTCTGTGCAGAAAGTAAAGGTGAGAGCGAGGTGAGAGCAAGAAAATGGATAAGTACTGTGTGAAATGCTTGAGAGACCTTGTCGCGGGCAGGAAGGGATGGATTGTTGTACTGGTTACTACGGAAACTAGCGGGCTAAATACTATTAATTTTGCAAACTACAGAATCAGTTTGCTCTCAGATAATAGTTGCAGCAAGGTTTCCTTGCGTAAGCCAGAAGATAGCGCTGAATTTCATGGCTGAAGGTTTAAAAACCGAGCTGCTTTCTTTCACAACGAGATAACGATGCTCAATGGTGACTTCATCTTCCCAAGTCATGTGTTACATGTCACCTGTCACTTCCCCAGGTCACAGTCACTATTGACGATGGCTTTCAGGTGCTGATGGGCAAATAATGCTCGTTTCTGTTGCAGTGATGAGTAATATGACAGCACTTGGTTGTCACCACCCTTCAATGTGTGTGACAACGGTGCCCAGGTTCCCAAAAGAATTGGGGTGCCTTGAAAGTAGCTGTGCAAGGCTTTATGCCTTACTCCATCAGTGTCATTTGTGAGTGGTATAAATTCTATGAAAAGGGGAAACAGTAATTTTGGAAAGATGCTTGGAGATCAGAATAAGACAAACACTGAATGCTTGATCTACAGCGCTTGTATTTGGTGGCTTCTAGATGTCTGCATTTCTGTCAAAAATGTTACTGAAAGGCTGTAGATATTTCAATTAATTTTAGCAAGTCTTGTTCTTGCTTGGCAGGTCTTGCTGTGATGCTTGTTTGGATGTTTGGGTTTCAGAGCAGCTTGCTGCCGATTTTGGTGGGAGCTGTTGTGGCAGAGAAAGGATGGTGTGGAGCAGGGGAATGATGCTCACTGCTGCGAGGGGCATCACCACCTGGGGACATTTCCATCATAGACCCAACCTCGTGGGGGCCAAGCCCTGTAACCCCTTGTTACCTCACTGCCTTTCACATTTGAAACTGTGGTGGCGGGTCTGGCGGATTAAGGGGGATTTTGGCCCGTGCAGGAGGGGTGGGGGCATGCTTCCAGTCTCCCTCCCAGGTGGTCCCACAGGGGCTGTGGGGCCGGGCTGCCAGTGGCTCTGCAGCACTGGGGCTGCCTTTGATGTGTGGTGGTGGAGGGAGCGGGGCTGCGGG
The DNA here is from genome assembly GCF_047663525.1 of Anas platyrhynchos. Lineage (NCBI taxonomy): Eukaryota > Metazoa > Chordata > Aves > Anseriformes > Anatidae > Anas > Anas platyrhynchos. The sequence continues at coordinate 3,173,159 of NC_092589.1, forward strand.
CGGGCGGCTGGTGAATGCCTGGCGTGGGGCTGCCCAATTTCCCAGGGGGTCGCAGGGTCAGGTTTGTATTTAGTTAGCAGTAATGATCTCGTTAGGGATCTGAATGGACCACCGTCCTTGCTCTTTCAGGGGTGCGAGCGTGCCTTGCCTTCACCGCTCCTCCTGCCTTGTGTGGGCTGCGACCGGGACGTGAGTGGTGAGCGATTGGCGGCCACGCATGGGGGCTGCTGACAGCTGCAGGGGCTGGGGGCACCAACAGTGCACCCCAGCACTGCCAGGCCTCGGCTTCCATGGGTGGGAAAGGGGGCGGGGGGGATGAGGCTGAGTGCTGTGGGGGTAAAGCATGAGGAAGGCGTTGAGCAGCCGCGGGAGATTAAGGAGCTGAGAAAGTGACAAGCTGATAATAGAAAGCACTTCCAGTAGTAGTAATCCTTGACATGTAAGGACAAATATGAATGCTTTTGTTCTTGAATTTAGATTATCTTTCGGTGCCAGCCTAAAACTTCAAGCAACTTCGTGTGCCTGTGGTGTGAAGTGGGAGCTGGGATGCTGCTGGACTCGGGGAAGCGCTCTGAAGGGAGCGGGGTGAGATGCAGGGCAGAGCACTGCCTTTCTCGTCTCATCCTCCGGTTTGTATCAGGCAGCCTTACCCTGCTGCTCTGCCACACAGCATCCCCAGCCTGCCTGTGCACACCCAGCAGGCCTGGAAGTGGTGTTTGATAAACTTCTCAGTGCTCTTACCAAAACATAGGCTTCATGAGGGCATTGCAAATCAGGCAGTTTGTATGGGCACGTGGCTCTGCAGGAAGGTCTGAGGCAAGGAGAAAGGAGACTTACATGGTGCAGTGACACTTGTATGATAATTAGAGCGTGTTACAGGGAGAAAGAGTGAAGGGAGCTGCATAAAATAAGGAAATGAAATAAAACTGATTTTTAGCCACACAGCTTTCTGATCCGGTTGCCAGAGAATTGCAATACCATACAACAGTGCTACTACAGATACTTTAATTGGCTCTTTCTGTGGGCTGCCAGGCTGAAATAGAAGTCTGTCTACCTATGTACTTGGGAATTTGAAGTGTGAGTAAGGGCCTGAAGGAAAAGAGATGCTCCTGATGGCAAGAAGGGATAGATCTTAAGATCCTTAAAGCAAATTGTTGTGGGGAGAATAGTCAATTAAATAAAAATCCCTCCAAACATAACCAAGTGTTGCTGGGAATTCTGTGTGCGGCTTCTCCCTGCTGCTATGAAGTAAACAGCAAAAGAAATGAGCCACATCATTTGGGCTAATGAATTTACTTGGAGTGGCTGACATCAGCACACACGCATGCCCCGCATTCCTGCTGGTGGTCGGGGGCGATGGGCGAGGATCCTTAAGGGCTGGTGCTGAGGGATGAGAGAAGCAGATGGGTGGCTCCTCGGCTGTGGTTTTGCCTGTAGTAGGTCTGCACCTTCACTGCCCAAAGTGCTCCATACCTGCTTGAGGAAGGTGGGGCTGGGGAAGGGGAAGAAGGAGAGAGAGCCCAGACAGGGTCAGGGTTAGGCAGTGGGGCCTCTAGACCTGCTTTGCTGCTGAAAATATTGCCATTCATGTTACTGACCTCTGAAAAGATAAGGTTGAAATGTGCAGCCACACAGCTGAGAAGAGAAAAAGAGGATCAGACACGCAACCCCCATGTACATATGATAATTTCTAGTCTTGGTTTATCTTGTAGGAATTACAAGATACTGAGTAGGAAATAATTCATAATGTTAGGACTAAATGCCATTTTCCTTCTCAGTGTGATTTGCAGCATCCCAGTCAAACAGATTTCGTTCCCACTCACAAGATTCTCCCCCTTAATTGAATTATGCCCCTGACTAGCAAATGGGATTTGTTCTTTGAGATACAGGGAAATTACCATTAGATGAAACAATGCTTTACTCCGACGTCACCTGCACAAACATCCTTCAGGAAAACTATTATGCAGATATCCTTGATTACAGAGTATTGTTCCTTTTGATCTCTAGCTTCATTTGTTGTAATCAACAGCAATGTAATACTGCGTGAATATTATACAGCGAGTGCACAGATGCATTTGAACTGTCCTCGACAATTGTTTGCTGACTGTTTTCTTCAGAACTTCAAAAGAGTTTCTCGGTTCCATTTAATTAAAATACTCTCTGCTGCAGACAGTTCATTGGCAGGCAGATACTGTCAGTGGGTTGCTGGGTGCGTGATGGTACCTACTCACTTCTTGGGGGTGGCGCCTTCAGAGTAATGCTAATGGCCACCAGGAACTGGATTTTCTGGGGAAACCAAGTAACCTGAGCTGATATAAATATTTCTATGGTAAAACTGTCCTTGGTCAGCAGGAGACTTGTTAATTCTGTACTGCCATTTTTTGGCAGTTACCTCTGAAGTGCAACTTTAACAAGAATTTACGACAGCCCTGGTCATAAAGGGCTCTGCCTGACAAAGCAGGGAGCTGCCATGTGCCATGGGGACCAGTGGGCACCCTGAAGGAGCTGCTGCTCTGTTGTGGCTGGTATTCCCCTGTTAGCTACAGTATGTGTCCATCTGCCTGAAAAATGAGTTGGCAAACCTGGCAAGGTGAGCAACAAAATCTGTATCCATCTGTGAGGTGGAGGGGTGGCAGCTAATCTGACTAGCAAGAGCTCTTCTGATTTCCTTGGCACAGCACCTGCTGATCTGCACTATTACTAGTGAGCTGATGCACCTTGCAAGAGCTGTGACAACATGCAAAAAGGTGGGTGTGTGTGGCGTGGGCATGGTACCTGGTTAGAGTGTGGGCCCAGAGCAGTTAAAGCCCCAGGTGCCCAGTGAAGTTTGGCAGGAAATTCAGCAGAGTCCAAAACACCACGAGGAGCTTGGAACATGTACATTTCTCTGGGACTTTCTCTGGTGATGGGGTGTGAGCCTGGCCGTGCAGCACGGCCTCACGCTGCAGTGGGGCAGGCGTGCGCCATTTCACTTCAAGCATAAAATTGATGTTTACCCTGGCAGTCTGAAAGTGAAAAGGAAGAAAGCATAAAAATAATTATTTACTGACTGAGTGGCTAGTTTCATTTATTAGTTTCACATCTCTTACAGAGCTAATTACAGTGAATCTCATTAACTGCATGGAGTGGGCTGAAGAGCAGCTTTCCCGAGGCCAGTGGCTGATGTAGACTTAGTGCCTGCACTGGCACCAATCATCAAGAAATCCTGATTTCCCAGGGCAATAGGCTTGGTGCTAATTTAGACAGTCTTTTTTATCACATGCTGGTGTCTAGTGGTGAAGACTTAGAGGTGTACTTGAAAAGTTTAGAAACTCTGATCTAGACTTAAATGCCAGAGATGTTCCATAACATACAAATGTTTAAAGAGGTGGCAGAGTGTTGTGGTGTCTTACAGTTACAGATCAGTGCACAATACCCCACATGTTTTTGTATTTTAACTCATGAATCAAGTGAATTTAGATTATTTTACATTTTTGCTACCTAACCCTAGCTACCTTTTGGCCCAATGAAGTACATGTATTTTCAATGTCTTTTCACATAACTTGTATTTATAAAATGAAGATATTCTTGGGTTGTTCATCCATGTTATGGCCAGGAACAAGGCTGTGCTTTGGCAGGGCACTTGGGATGTATGTGGGGTGCAAAGACAGCTGCTGACAGGCTGCAGCCTGATCCGTGCTGCTGCTGTGCTCCCCATCACTGTGGTCCATCACTGCTCCTGCCCTGCCTGGCAGCTTTCTTCAGTGCTGGTGCTGCAAATGGCCTTCCTGGGGGTGGGAACGGCATGGGGAGCAGAGGAGTTGTGGTCATTTGGAGTCTTGTTCCTCCTGAGCATTCAAAAATATCACATCTTCCCTAAGTTTGAGGGGGGAGTAGGAAAGCAGGTGCAAGAACTGGAATTTTAACTAAAAATAGCATATAAACCAGACTCTAAAAGCTGGAAAGAGGTTTAAGAGAGCAGCAAAATATTCTTTAATTAGTGACAAAGGGAGGGAGCTGCTGACAGAGCAGCCCATCAGAGTGCCCAGAGCTGGGCGCTGCTTCCACTCCCACACAATGACAACTCTGACAGAGCAGGGCTGCTTTAGGAGAATTGGTTGTTTCCATATTTTTATCTAAGATATGAGTAAGGAATAAATTGTGGCTCAATGCATGTGTCCAGTACCTAATCCTTCCAGCTACTGAGAGATTAGTAAGGGCTCAACAGAGCTAAAAATGAGACCCCTTGTCTGGATCCCAGAAGCAAGGTGTGAACTCTTGAAGCAGTAAGGTCCCAATTCCTATCACGGGGTGCTAGGTGGAAATGTTTCCAAGGGTTGGGGTCTGCAGTGGCCAGCAGATGATTTAGCAGGTCTGCTTCTGGCTGTACAACAAACCCATTGCTGTTGGAGCCCTGCCAGGATCCAAGTCCAGGGGCTCTCATCTGGTTTCTACAGCCAGGGGTGCGCAAGAAATGATGCAGCTGGCACAGCAGCCCCTTGTTTATGAAAGATGCGTTTTTGTAAGGATTTGATGGCTGTGGCTTAATCCAGGATATAGAGGAGGGAAGTCTGTGGCTGAAGCTGCTCGTTTCATTTGCTTGGATGCAGCCACTGTCATGTTCATTTGTGTTTTGTGATGATTCCCAAGACTTCGGGTGCTTCAAGTGCTGAATGTTAACAGCAGAAAAAGCAGCAGCTCCAAAAGCAAGGCCTGTTCAGCAAGGAATGGATTTCGGAAGAAATACAAATTGTTCTGCTGCCAATTTTTTTTCTTGACCATACAGTAACTTTGTAATTAATGTGTTAGCTGGCTGCCAATTAACAAGCAAAATTGTTTCAGCTGACGAATGCTTTTTCACTCCCAATCTATTTGCTTTTTCTCTTCTGCTTTTCATCTCCGCAGTCGGTCGGGTACCACTGCTGAAGCCATCTGCCCCTCTGTTCTGGGAGCTGCTGTTGTAGCTCCTGGTCCCCTGCTGCCTCCAATCTAGCCCCCCTTGGGCTTGCCGTGCACATTGCTTTATGGCTTTCTTCCTTGCTTCATTCGATCATGTTTTTCTTCATTCTTAGAATCACAAAATCACTCAGGTTGGAAAAGACCTCCAAGATCATCTAGTCTACCCTTTAACCTAGTACCAAAGTCCACCTTTGAACCATGTTCCAAACTGACACATTTCTTGAAGACCTCCAGGGATGGTGACTCAGCCACTTCCCTGGGCAGCCTATTCCAATGCTGCACAGCCCTTTGGGATCAGTCATCAATACCCTGTTCCCCCTTCCCATACTCCATACTCCCCCCCTGTTACAGGCTTTCCATGCACTCTCCCATGCTTCAGTGGTTGATATGGGTCTCCTGGTTTTTCTACTGCTCCAAAAACATAGCTGGATCTTTGGATATGATTTCTCCAGTGTTCCAGATGGTGGTGGACTCATGTGCAGTCTTGTTAGGAGTTTCCTCCATCTCCTCTTTTCTGTGTTGCTGAGAATGGATGCTGGCTTCACCAGGATGGAGGTAGGACAGGTTAGCTTTCCTGTCTCCAAAAGGCTGCACATGGATGTGGAGATGCAGAAACCTAATCTGCAGCTCAAACTGAATAATGGTTTTATTGAAGCTTGGGCTGGGGCAGTGGGAAAGAAGTGAAGATAGATGTGGCCATGTCCTTCTGTTCTCTGGCAGCTAGCAGAGCAGGAGCTGTGGGTCACAGACACCAGTAAGGATGAGGAGGGTCCTCAGACGGATGAGGAGAGATGCCTGCCTTGCCAAGCAGAGCTGCTGTTATGAAATGGCCCCTGACCATGGATAGCTGCAATGAACAGAGCTGGGGGCTGCACGAATGCATGGCATGGGACTCACTTTGCCAGATGGGTGGTTCAGGTAATGCGCTACCTCTGCTGCTCTTTTCTGGGGAAGGATGGAAGGAGGTTCTCCCAGGGCACAGGCATCTCAGCCAAAAAAACAGGGGACCTAAGCTGATCAGCTGTGTGCTGAAACCATCTTTTGCTTGGTGCTGACTGCAGGAGGCTGGTGTGGGTATTGATCTCTGCACCTGCACCATGGTGGAGTCAGTGCCAAAGGTATCTGATGGTGCGGGAGCTGATGTCTCCTTGGGACAAACTCCCCTGGGACTCAACGTATGCCCTAAGCCCTCTGGTTCTGCTCTCCTGCTTCATCATAATGTTAACAAAAGCCCTTCAGCACATCTAATTTGGTTACCTATTTATCCTCTCCGTATGTGTTGTGTGTGTCTCTGGCATGTATATGTATATAATTCTTATTCTTCAGATTCATAAAATACCCTCGAGGAGTAGGGCTGGGTGTGGGTGACCCAGATGCACAAGAGGAAATGTTTCATATCTCAAGGAGTGCCGTATGTGCACCCTGGCAGCCCCTCCCTCCCGCCTATCAGATGTAGGGCTTAATGGGCTTAAGAATTAGAGCAGCTGCTTGGTGCAGAATTTATTGACTGATTGTGCATAACAAGTAGAATTAAAACTGTAATTGGCTGAGCTGTTCCTTGTCAGTTTCAGAATTTTTACTTTTTTGGAGGCTTGATATTTTCATCAAGGCTCCCAGGCTCTTCCCTCCCTCCCACCTTGTTGTACCACTTTCAGGACTGAGAAGTAACCAATTGGAAACCTGCCCATCTCCTGGGGTTGGAGCTGACCCCTTCATGGGTGGCCTGGAGGAAGAGGCTGAGATGGGGAGGGAGCAAGTGTCCATGGCACCTTCTCTGCAGCAGCTACTGCTGGAGGCAGTTGGAAACCCCAGCTCAGAGCTGGCCCCCTGCTGTGTCCCAGCCTGCCGATGCGGGCTGTCACTGCTGCAGCCCCACGTGAATCAGAACCCACATGAATCAGAACCCAGACCCCAGGTGGAGTTCTGCAGCACTTAGGGCTGGCTGCATGGCAGGGGATGAGAGCAAAGGCAAGTAGATGTTGTGGGGCACAGAGCCACTCCACAGGTCACCTCCCTGAGCAAGCATGTCCCTTCGCAGTGGTCCTGGCTCCCCTTGTAAATGCCCCTGATGTGTAGCCAGTCTGTTCCAGAATAATCTTTCTTCAGTTTCCCACCATTGGCATAGAAGTAATAAGCTGGCTTGGTGTGTTAAGGCAAAAAAGGGGTCTCACATGGAAGATGAGCTGCCATTGAAGCATTGGTCCTGCTCTGTGCTGCAAGTCACAAGACTCCTGAAGTGCTGTAATAGTTTTTCCTTTTGATAAAGCAGGTCTCTGAAGGCCTCCCTGGAGAAACCTCACCTGTGCCTTTCTGCTTCCTCTTTCCACGTGTATATGGGAGGAAAAGATGAGTGTGAATTTCAGAATTCTAAATCTAGAAACCTTGATGTGGATTTTCTCTGATGAGACATGCAAAGTGTCTGTGCTCTCCTCCCCAGCCCCAGGGCATGTGTCCACTGTGACCTGCAGGGGACAAAGCCACGGGGTCTGTCCTTAATGCCAATAAATGCTTGTAGGTATGCACTAAAAAGGCAGCTTTGTGCATTGTGCAAAGCACTGCAGTCAGAACTGCACTGCAGCCTTGTACAATATAGTACTAGTGTGTGGTCATGCTCACCACCGCATGGATGGGGCTTAAACTCCATAAACGCTGCCAGAAACCTACAGCCCTGGTTTCAGCCCATGTATCCTCTCTGCCCAAACACTGCAGTCAGCTGCTGCCTTGAAGCATGGTGTGCCATTGTGTTTGAGAGCTGGAAGGAATTGGGTTGTTCCCTGAATGTGCTGCTCTGCTCCTGAGCCATCTCTGGAAGGGCTCTGGGGAGGAGCAGGATGGTGCAGCTTGGAGGAGATGTTTTTAGGTTAACTTCTTAGTGGATTTCACATAGTGAATGAGAGAGCAAGGTCATGAAGCTCACTGGGAGGCAACTGAGTCTGGCATGAACATGCTGTGGGAAGCCCTGTGAGCATGCAGGGACACACCTGGGGCAGGTATCAAATATTGCTGGGCATTCAGGTGAAGTTAGTCAAAAGCAAATCCAATTTTTTTTGTTCGGGTCCCTAATTCACTACTGTCGTGTAAGGACCAAATCAGCAGCCACCTGGCTTTTCCCAGCTACTTACAACACACCTACTTTTGAATAAGAGTAGTGAGTCAGAAATAGCTTCCACTCTGAGTCTCAAACCCTGGGTCCAATGCAAGCTTCCTGAACCACCTTGATTTCATTTGAGGTTTGCCACTTCAGTAACTGTGGAGTCTGGGGCTCTTGTCTGTCTGTGCCCAGTTCTCCAGCTGTAACGTGGATGTGACAGGGCTATTCTGGCATCCTGGCCCATTCAGACCATTTGTACAGTCACACAATGTGTCTGTGCAGCACCGAGCATCAGAAAGCTCTCAGCAACACAGCTGCAAAACCAGAAAGTGTTTGCATTTCTTGCATGGAAATCTTTATCAATATTTCAGACTCCAGTGGAGGCAAGACAGAGGGTTTTTACAGCAGCAGAGCTTGTGGTCATCCTTGTATCCTTAGTCCTTTGTATCTAATGACACTGCAGTAAAAATAAAAGTATTCTACAGTAAATGTATACTGGGTACCTATTTCATGACAAATACCTCAGTGCAATGAAAATAAAGTGTTAGTGAGTCTCAGTAGTGTCCCCAAAGAGGGTACTGCCACTTGCATTAATTTCCAGTCCCCTCCAACAGTCCTCAATGTAACGTGCAGGATGCTGGAAAGCAGTAAGAGCACCCACAGCTCTGATTAAGGTTTTTTCTTGCAGGTTTGCCTGTGTGTATCCTCACTGAGGTCTGAATTAGACCTGTCTGACTATTCACATTCCTGTTACAGATAAAAGCAGAGGATGTAACAGGGCTGAGAGGTACTCCTACTTAGCATTAAAAAAATGCTTTTGTTAACATCCTAGTAACCCTTTGGAAATATGAAAGCAGAAGCTGAAATCTGTTTTTGCAATGGATGAAAGGCTATTGAAGCCTACAGAAACCCAAAGTTTAACGTGGGAAGTCATGGTGAAGGAAGAGTGGAGCATGGGAATTTGCATTCAAGAGGGAGGAAAATGAGGGATTTGGGTAGAAAATAACAGATAGGTGCTGTGAATTCTCATTAAAAGAGGTTATAAAAGATACACTACACGGTTCTGGTGACAGACCAACAAAGCTTTTTTCCCCCATCATTGTTTATACTGTCACAGGATCCTCACAATAGATGATAGTTTAGCCTTGTACTCCATGGTTCATTATCTATTATTCTATTTATTAATGCATTCTTGGGTCTTAGTGATGTGATAAACCATCCATGCTTTTCTTTTATGGCTTAATAGGATTCTTCTAAACCCCCCTCGATGTTTACATAACCTTGCAATTCACAGTTATCTATCATTTATTTCCTACTTTAGGTGCACTCGAGGGGCGCTCAGCCTGCGCGGTCTGGATGGGGTGCGTGGGGGATTAACATTCTTTATAACAAATGTTTCCACAAAATCCTGTTGGTGCGCCTTTGGAGGGGGCTGCCCCTTCACAAACGTGGGATGAAGCACGTGGGTTCGGTGGCAATGGCAGATCTCACATGGCGCGAGGGGATCAAGGCCTGCTCTGGGTAGCCCGTGGCCTTGCCAGCCCTCTGCGGAAGACCTACGGGTGTGTGAAGATGGGATTTAATGGTGAATAAAGACAAATTAAAGGCCAATTTAACGCTGTCTCTAAGAAATGTTGAGACTCTTCTTGAGGGGCTTGGCTGAGGTGACTTGCAAGTCATGGAAGTGGTAAGTGGCAAAGCTGGAACCCACGCTGCCACTCCCAGCCCCTCTGGCATGGAGCGGCATCAGCAGCTTTCCTGCATTAAATCTTGGGAGAACAGGGCCGGCACCAGAGGCAGGAAGCCACTGAAACATGGCGCCGAAACTCTGTTAACGATGCTGGGGAATGGGACGCGAGACCTCATTTATGATTTCATTTGTAATCCCTTCAAAATGAGTTGGTACCAGTATGTGATAAGTGGATTATGTGCTAGGCCCAAGTAAAGCCAGACACAATTAGTGCTTTAATAAACCAGTTGTATGCATTACTAACAACTAAGTCATGAGGGAATTGGTGTATTTACAAACCCTAATTAGTAGTTTGTTACTGTGATACCAAATTTAAACAAATCTGTAGCATCGCTGACCATCTGGGTTAGAAATCTCTGTTTTGAATTTAATTAGGAAATAGTTGTGACAGAAAATTGGTCCTTATTAGTTAGCTAACGATCAGCATTCCCCTAATTGAAATGAAGAACTGTCTGTCGGGTCTGTGAGATGTTTAGACACGAACAGAGACAATAAAAAAATATTCTGTCACTTAGGACTTTGTAAGCTGCAACAATCAATTAAATAACACATACACTGCTATTTTAACAAATAAAATGCAAATGGTGTGGTTGCAACAAAATGAGAACCGTGTGCTTCTCTTGCTTTGCTTCTGGAAGCTCAGCCAGAGCTTGGCCTGCCCTGGCTCAGGGTCTTGCTGCTGGTGCCTGGTGCTGGTCATGCAGATGGACACCGACCAGCCCTTGCGCCCCTTGGGCTTTGAGAGGCCACGTCCATGCCCAAAACCCAGGAGAGCCAGGGGCCTTCCTTGGTGTGTATGCCCTGCACTGGTGGCCGGTTGTAACGGGGGGGTGAGGCCTGCAATCAGATATGCATCGTTTACTGCAAACATGCTCACAGCGCAAGTGATCATCTCAACCTTGTGATCAAAAGACAGATAGTTCCTTTAAAACACAGGCTGCAGTTCTTAATTAATTTTCACTTCCTCCCTTTATAGTTCTCCCCAGGACTCCAGACATTAGGATTCCTGGTAAGCTTTCCAGATTAAAGAAAACACACGCTGGAAATAATAAACAACCTGATTGCTGCTGTTCTAGCGTTACTTGATACTGAGAAACTCTTTATATATTGTAATGGACAATGAAGTTTCTGTAGGGGCTTTAAATCACTTAATGTTGAAAGGAATTCCCAGACGGCTTTATCAGTCACTGCGTAAAATTGTTAGAGAACTCCACCAGCTAATAAATTTGATTTGGGGTTTGTTTTGCTGGCATTTGCACAAACCCTCTGAGAACTATAGTTACTGTATTCCTATACAGTATTTGAATTCAAAATTGAAATGCCTGTTCTGCTGTCCTCTGGGAGTGGAAATAAACTTTGTAATAGAATATGAATGCCGGTTGTTTTTCTTTTTAAGTCAGTGTGTTATTATTTGAGGAGATATAGTGTTTGACAAAACCATTTATTTTGTTTCAAATATTTTATTGAGCAATAAAACTAGTTTACACTGCTGCCACACATGGGGATTTGTGCCTTTTAATGCGCAAGGAAGAGGAGTAAAGAAAAGGGCACCCTGGCCCCATTGGTTCTACTTCAGAGCCCAGCCTGGTGGCCCTGCAACCACAACAGGTGCCAAGGCTGGCCACTGAGACATCGCCAGGGCTCAGGGTGGTCAATGCCTAGAAATAAAAGCCAGCTTATGTCCCAGGCTGGCTGTTTTATTTTTTCTACCCAGGACTCACAGATAAATCACATGATGACTTTTCATGGATGTTTACATTCTGAAGGGAGAAAACTAGGGTTTACCTAAAGACGACTGCACCTGTTGCAGCCTGTCGGCTGTGCTGCAGCCAGCCCCAGCAGCCCTGGGCTCACCAGCAGTGCCAGAGATGCAGCCCCTGCCAGAGTGGAAAGTTGCCTTTTTGTCCTTCCCCCCCCACCACCTCCCTCCCCATTGGAGGGAATTGGGCTCCTGTTCAAGAAGCCTTGCTTCAAGTTCAGTTTTGTTTTCCTTTTTTCCTTGGGCTCCCTCTCCTGCCCTGGCAAGCACTTAATCTCCCCAGTTCAGAGTCTCTTGTCTGCTAAATGGAGCCAACAGTGACTCTTTTCTTCCTACAGTGGGCTTGTGGACATGAAACCCTTGAGGGATGGTCTTGTTCTCTGGCTCTGGCTGTGCCAGCTGTGCTGGATGCAAGAGCTGCTGTCTCCAAGTCAGAGCTCTCCCTAAAAGGGCTGCAATGGCAGTGGGCTTAGCGACCTGTTCTGTGAGCATTTGGGAGAGCAAGAAGCTGAAAGCAATGTTTGTTGAGGCTGATGTGGGCAGCATCTCTACAGGGATGCTGGCTGGCAAATGTCACTGCTCTGAGTGCCAGTAGGGTACCCATCATGTCTTGTGATGCTGTGTCGGGCACGGCTGAGCAAAGCAGTGTGTGCATCAAGGTGCTGGGCTCCTTCCTCAAAATACAGAGGATGGAGCTTCTGCCAGGCCAAGTGGGCATTGTTCTCCCAATGGTTGTGCTGCAGATTCTGTGCTGGCCATGGGTTTGTTCCCCAGTGTGGGAGCAGCAGATCATTCTTCTGCAAAGAGCAAATCTGTGTTCTCAGCGAGTGCTTCACTGCCTTTGTTCCCATGATAAATTGGGCAGTGCTGGAGCTGCATTTGAGGCTGTTGCTGGAGCCATGACAAGCACTCCAACCCTGAACACAGGGTCATCAGCCTGATGCTGCAAACCCAGCTGCTCTCCTGCAGCTGGCATGGATGCTGACTTTTTCGAGGGGGTAAAGGGTTTAATGCTCTGGAAAACTCAGGGCCCTGTGGAGCATGGTGGGATGTGTGCTGCACATTGCTGCGCTGCTGCTTCCCTGTTGCCAAATAGCCCAAAGTTGCAGATGGTGGAGATCAACGAACCTATGGCAGCACAAACAGGGAGTATTTTCTATGGCCAGTGGTGCACGGTGCTGAAGCTTCTCCTGCTTGGGTTTTCACCCTTCCAAGGCTCTTGTGACAAGGTGGCACACAGTGGTGACACTTCCTCCTCTTCAGGCACTTCTGTGCTGCAGTGTGCAAGGCTCTCTGTGCCCCAGGAGTTAGGTGCCTGTGTTCCTTCATGTTTCCCAGGCAAGGTGCCACTGCTGGGAATGGCTCCTGAGTTTCTGTGTGTGTTTTGGATATTTATTTTGTGCTTTAATAGCCCAGGTAAGCATTTGTCTGCAGGTTGCATTATCTGCAGAAAAAATGCCCGGGATGCATGAATATGAACAAACTGGGATGAGCCACCTGGACAGCATTTATTCCTTTTTGATTTGTAATGTTTTTATCTTCAAGATTATCTGGCGAAATGCAAGGTTTGCAGCTGTGGCCATGGCTGGCCCCCTGGGTGCCACGTGCCCTGCCCATGGCCTTGTCCTGATTGCTGTGGGATCCTTGCTGCAACCTCAGCCGGCGGCAGGCATGGGGACCTGCGGCTTGCCCAGGAGATGGATGCAGGCTCAGCTTTCCCACAGCTCATCATTAGTCCTCGCACTGGAAAGGCTGAGCCATCCCTCCCCAGTAAATTATGTGCCATTTCTCAAAAAAGTGGATTAAATAAATGGGGCTAGAGCATGCCTTTTTTGCTCTTAGCTTTAGCGTATTGATTTGAACATATTTTCACGCCAGGAGTAATCAATTCTTCGGCGGATGGGCAGAATAAAATAATTTCAGGCGAACTCTTCAGATGGCTTGTCATTAATTTGCCTTTCGGCAGCACTGGCTGAGGCTGGGCGCGATGCACTCAGAATCCCGGGCGCTGCCCTGGGGATTTCCTGGGGCTGATGGGCCGGGGGGGCACAGGGGGGAATGAATGCGCTCTGTTTGCTCATCTTTACAGAGTCACTTATTACCGCTAATTGGGAGGGACAGTTCAAACAAGCACAGAGGAACAGTTGTAGCGCGAGCGTGACATGGGTTCAAAGAAGCGGCCGTGTCCCAGCGCAGCGCCAGACCCCGCACGCATCCTGCCCTGCGTGGAGCAGGATGGGGGCACCCTGCGGCCCCCGGCTGCGGGCAGGGCACAGCCTCAGAGGAGCTGCAGGCAGGCAGATAGACAGACAGACAGACAGACAGACACGCGGCTGTCTGGGCCGCCGGGGAAGCCAACAGCTGACGGAAAGGGTGGGCTGCTGGCCGAGCCGCGGGGCTCTGGGGATGTGATCCGCATTAATGTGCTCGCGTTTGGTTTCACAGCACTGTGCGGGGTGGGAGCGCTGTCCGAGGGCATGCTCGTGCTGGGGGACGTTTGGTTCTCCTCCGGCTTGGAGAGGTTCTCAGCCTGCTTGGCTGAAGGGCTTCTGCGTGGGGCCGATGTCGCTCGTTGCTGCCTTTCTGGAAGGAGATTTTCCCTCCTGACACAAACGTGCCTAATGTTTCCTGGTTATTTTTACTTTCAAGGATTCTCTTCCAAGCTCGTATTCTTTTATCCATTGTTGTTTTCTCTAATAAAAACCTTTTGGATTATTCCCAGGAAAGCCAAATGTTTCCTGCAGCTGTGTACAACAAGTATACACATTTAATTGCTATGGCAGGAGCCACACGTGGCACTTAATTTTAATACATTTTTAAAATTTTACTTGGGGAAAATAGCCAAAGAGATATTTTAGAAATCAGAGCAACATGGGCTTTGTTTCTTGGTGCTGGGCCCTACTGCTGCTGGACTTTGGGACAAGGTTCTGGTCTGAAGCCATGCTTCCAGCTCCGGTTTAACACCCCCCCCCCCTTTTTTTTTAATATAAAAATGAAGATTTTTCAAAGTGAATGTTAAAGACTCTGTTTTTATTTAAATGAGTAATTCCTCTCCCTTTTGGAAAAGAAAATATATACGTGCCTCCTGTATGTAATGCAGGAAGACAGAGATTATGTGCATCTGCAGCCCAATTTTAAATACACTCTACCAACGCATTGTATACACATTGTCACTGAAGAGGATAAACCTAACAAAAAGATCTTAATGTAAGAAGTTAGCATCAACTGCTAAAGCCCCAGCAAAAAACTCCTCATGTGTGGCTTGCATTTTAAGCGTTGCTGAAGAGGCGTGGGAGCCAAAGCTGCCAGTCAAAGAATGCTGCAGTCACGGCACCTAACAACAAAAATTTTTTTCTTTTGAATGTGTGGTGAAGATGAATTGAGTTTGTTTTGCCGTCTCTTCTGTTTTAGATTTCCTGTGTCATAACAGAATGAGTTTGTTGTTCATTGATACCTTAATGTATAGGTTGTTGGGATTTTTTTCAAGGAGGAGGACAATGTCCCCTTCTTGTGTGCATGAATGAATTCATTTATTCCGCCTGGCGTCCGGAAGTCGTTTATTCTGCCCCGGACAGCTGCAGGCTCTGTTTGTGCAGGGCGGTTGCAGAGCCCTTGGCCAGCCCCTGGTCCTCCCCTGTTCCACGCCCGGCGCTGGCAGCACGAGTGTGGCAGTGTCAGCAGGAGCGCGGGCACCCCAGCAAGCCCTTCTCACAGGCACTCGTGCAAGTGTCCCAACAGAGGGCAGCTGTATGCATGCCCAAAACAAGTTTGCTCTGCTTTGGGTGGAATGGTGCTGGCTGCCAGTCATGGCACAACCTGGACCTCTTCCCTGGGGTGATGCTTCCTACCACTGATTCCAATTCTTCTCTTAGCACCGTGACCTGCTGATGATGATTACTAATCAACAGCAATTTAATTAATACATGTGCTTTTACAGGTGTATCCTTCGTTATGGTGTAGCAGTGGCTGACGTCCACGTGGAGGATAACAGGGCTAATTTCCCTTTATTAGAGTGAGCTTGACCACCAGGGAAACCTCAGTGTTTTGGCCCACTGCAGCCTATGGCCAAGTGTGGACCAGCTCCAGCAGAGCCATGAGTATATGTACTTATATGCTCAAGCATGCAAACAAAGTCTCTCCTCTCAGTCCAAGCCCTTTCCAGTCTCCAAAAGCAGTTCCATAAAATAAATTCCATGTTTTTACAAACTCGTATGGTTGCATTTTCTGCAGGTTTTTCCATCCTCCACAAACCTGTAAAAACTGGCAGATTACGATGCAGGAATGGGAGAGGAAGAAGCCTGTGTTACCGTTATATCTGACGTGACAGGGCATTTTCTGGTTTCCTTAGCCATACTAAAGGCATCTCTGCTGTGACTTCAGTTTGTTAATGTAAGAAAACCCAAAACAGCCTTATTAAAGGGTGGAGATGAAGACAATGACCCTCGGTCAGCCTGGCAGGCTCCACATTGCAGCTCTGCAGTCTGCAAAGCACCTAGCGCATGCCCAGAGTGAAACACACAGGCTCAGCGTGGTGGACCCTCAGGTGCTTTACTTCCCCATAACAGCGGGGAAGCCAAGTGCCTGCCTGTGCCCTGACTCCCCCTGCGCTGGAGATGGCAGACCGCCTGTGGCCGTCCCAGCGGGGCTGGCAAGGGTGGGGGAACCCAGTGGGCACCTCGGCAGCCCCAGGAGAAGCCATCATTTAAAATATCCCAGTGATCTGGGGTGGGACGGGTGCATGGAACTCAGCCTCTGCTGTAGCTCTGCGCTTTCCAGGCTGCAGGATGCTTGCGGCCGTCTCGTTGTGTCGGGATGGGATGCAGACAAGCGGCACCCACCAGCCATGCTCATTGGAAATAATGCGCGGCTTAATAGAAGTCCTCCATTAAAAGGTTTTGGGAATAATGTATGAAATGAATGGTGTACGCTGCTGGTTTTAAATGGCTGGGGAGGGGTGTGGAGCCGGCTAACCCTCAGACCTCCTCTGCGCCGTGCATAAATGCGCTCCGCGCCTAAAACTGAGGCTGGAAATTGGTTTTGATTTTTATTTAAAATTCAAATGTCTGATGTTCTTAAACTGAACAAATGATATTTTAAAAAAATATATATCAGGCTCCAACATCTGCAGATTATGATTTGCATTTTGAAATTGGCTGCTTGAATTGAACGAGGATGAATACTGTCACTCTTCTTTTATTCGCTCAGTTTATTTAATGAAATGCTAGAGGTCAACCCTTTGTCCTTAAATTAGTTACTATAAAAATCTTTTTGTACTTTTCTGCTTGTTATGATGTCTTCTAAGCAGAAGAAAAGGTTGCCATTAATTATGTCTTTCTTGAATATGGATATCTATTCAGAGTTAGTTAAACAGTTTCAAACAAAATTAGCATTGAGCAACTCTGAGGCCAGCTTTAGGTTGGTTATCAAGAATTTTTTGCTAAGAGAATGCTCTTCTGCAAGTGTGCATTATCTAATATATTCAGCTTTCAGTTGCTAATTTTTTTTCCAGATGAAGATGGGCTTAATTGAGGTTGTGCTTTTAAGTTTGTAGAGCTCTTCAGCATCTCATACAAAAGCATCTAGAGGCTTTTCATTTGTCTTGAGTATGTTTTAGATGTACAAATATTATTTACTTTAAACTCTAAATCAAAAGGCACACTGCAACTATTTTAAATAAAACATTATTCTCTGCTGAAATGTATATAAATTCAAAGCGGGACGTTTCCCCGTTGTCACTCGGGAATTTATTTAAAGGGGAATTTTCGGATGGTCCCGGAGGGGGGGAGGGATGCGGGGCGGACGGGGGCTCGGGGCTCCAGCGGGGTCGCCCTCCGCCGGCCCCCGGCCCCGAGCCCCCCGGCCCCGCGTCGGGGCGAAGCCGGGCGGGGGCGGTGCGGAGCGGTGCGGAGCGGTGCCGAGGATTAGCGCCCGGTGTTGGAAATGCAAATGAACGGCTCGCTGCCGGCGCTCTTGTTCCGAGCTGGCGCTGCAGAAAAGGGCTTTTCTCGGCGCTCCCCCTGCCTCCTCCTCCGTGGAGCCGCGCCGGTAACCTTGTAATGCTTTTAGGTAGAGCGCACCTATTTCTTTGCGTTTTAAATGCTAGCTCGTAATGACATTGTGAAGTAGGGATCCCGAGTCAGCCTTATTATCGTGGCGTCTCCTTGAGCTGAACCTCTGAGAAATGTGAAGGGGAGACCTTTCGGAATGAACAAATCCTTTAGCTGCCTATAATTATTTATTAAAATGGGCTGCGGGGAGAAAGGACCGGGAGGGGGAGGGAGGAGCGGGATTCATTTCTGTGCAGACGCACCACGGGCACATCCAGCTCTAAAGGGAGTGACTGCCAAGCCCTGAATTTGGTAAATAGAAAATCATGAGTATGCGGACAGAAAAGATGAAACACCAACAGATCACACTTTTTTTTTTTTTTTTTTTTTTTTTTTTTTTAATGAGAGAAAGAAAAATACTACGTCCTGACCGCTTAGACAGCGTCCGAACCGTTTAATTTGGCTGCTGCTCATTTTCACGCAAACGCTTAGCGCCAGCCTGGGAAGAAAGTGGTTATGTACCCGTACACATGACTCCAGATGAAATGAAAAACAAAAAGGACTGGACCAGTCTTATCCTCCCTGTGTGTGTGAGCCCTGAAAGAGAAAACATCCTGCATGACTTTCTGGTGTGGGCTGGGTAGAAAGAAAGAAAAAACACACACACACGAAAAAAAAAAAAAAAAAAAAAAAAAAGGTCAACATTTCATTTAAGGAATTGCACCGATCCCTGCAGATCTGTCTTACTTCATTAGTGAGCCAAAATAACACGTGTGGGCACTGTGCGGTTGAATATAATAGCAGGAAGGTAACATAACCCTCTCTGCACATCTTGAGAAATTTTATAAACTTAGCTGGCTGTTAAAAAAAAAATCTTTGGGGTCAACTTTCCACTTGTGCCTTTAGCTCTTGAAAAAGTACTTTTATGGTTTCTTCTAATATATAGGATTTATCTTCAGTTGTGTGAAGAGCTTTTAAATTTAATCCAGCGTTGAAGTAGTAATTTGTTGCTACTGCTTTATAACAGGCTTTTCTTTTAACTTTCTCAGGATGCAGGCTCTTTGTACAGGCTAATCTTTAACACACAATGTGAATCTGTGCTGGGTATCTCAGTTTTGGACCTCAGATGTCCTTAAAATATGAGGAATGAAAGTTGGTAAGTATGCTATGATCAGAATGGTAAAATGAGAATTGTCTGCAAGTGACACTCCAGGGACAATGAGCTGCTGCTTGCTGCAGCAGGATTTCAGCAGAGAGTATTCTTCACTCATTGTCAACTTGGAAAACTGCTGCACAGTAATTATTTGTATTTCACAGGCATTAAGTTAATAACTTTTTCAGGATTTGAGCCTTTTTCATGTGCGTGCGCTGATATGCTGGTGCATACAATTTATACAAGCCACTGGAGCTTTTCTGGAAAGTCTGTAATTTTTATATTTTATTTTTTTTACTACACTTAGATCAGCATTTTTTATGTTTACCTTCTGTTAAAATTCATCTTACTTTGATATTAACATATTTATTTTTCCTGGTGCAGGCAGTGGTATAGGTTGTCAATGTTTTTTTTTTTCTGAGAGGGAAAAAGTGATGATAATGGAAAAGAATTCTACCCCCTATTTATTTTAATCTATGTACAAACAATAATTTTTGTTTGTTTGTTTTTAAACAAGAGTTTCACCATTCTGCCTTAGATGCACATCTTTCTCATTTTTTTTCTTTTCTTTTTTTTTTTTTATTTTATTTTTTATTATTAAAAGTAGTATTTTTAATCCCAGATGATTAATGAATATTTTATGCCAGATAGAAGAACATACTGGGGACATGTTTCAACATAGTCCAAGCATTTGAAATAATGCACAACGAATATGAAATAGTCTCTCATAAATAAAGATACTGGAGTCGCAATATTAAAAATGGGAATAGCTCTGCCTGCCTTTCTTTTTTTTCTAAACTAGACTGTTATTATGTGAGACTTTTTGGCAGCTATGGCTTGGACAAGAAATTTTGATGCATCTACATGAATTATATCTGCAGTTTATATTTTTATGCCTGGGGAAAAAATCGATACCTTTATACACTGTGTAAATTTGTTCTTGAGGCACGACGTGCATCACCGCATCACACTTCTCCTACATTCCTGTTAAAAGCCCATGCCTGGGAGTGCCGTGCACCCAAATCTTTTCTTAGCCCGTCTCAAAGCACGCCAGGGACAATTACCCGCACACGTCAGGCAGTCGGTACTTCTGCTGTTTTTTCTGCCTGCTACCACTGTGCAGAAGTTAATTAATTACAGACCAAACCGTATGCTTCAAAAAGAGCAAACCACAGCCCTGAAATATTTTTAAGCCATAAACTGGGGAACTTTCAGGTACGGCGGCATATACTGAGATTTTATAGGAATGATTTAGTGAATATTAGAGCATATTTTGTACTGCATTGTTTAGACTCAAGAAGGCATAAAATCTGTAACACCTATTTATCATGCAGCTATTTTAATGTAAACATTTGTCTATTTAGATGAAGTGTTTTCATTATTAAGCTAATTTCAACATGTTTCAGATAGACTGATGAGTTCGAAGCAGAACACTTGCTGATGAGAAACGAAATTCTGTCTCAGCTCAGCCTGCTGTCAGATACATCTTCATTAGTTTTTGTCATTCACCGATGGCAAATGCTCCATAAATGAGATGACGATCAGGTCCGCCTTGATAACTTGCCTTATCTCATTAGTTTTCACATCAAAGTTAATCAGCAATGTGAATTGTAATTGCTGGAAGAGACAATGCAATAGATCACTGGGCCTTTTTTTTCTGTATGGCATCTTGAAACATCAGCAGGCTGGTGTGAGTAGATAGGCTCAGAAAGAAAATGATGTGGAAAGCATAATAAGCAAGCTGCTCAGAATTAATGAGCTTACCCAATAAGAAAAGAATAACCAATCAATGTGAGTTGGGCAAATATAATTTAGGAATAATTGCTTGATTGGTTGTCTATAGTAGACTGATTTGACCACACACAAGGATTAAGAATTAAGATGTCAAGGCAAAAAATAATTTGGCAACTGAGGGCATGTAATTTTTTGTTTCCTTTCCTTTATGACTGAAAGAGATTGCTGTTTGATATGTTATTCCCCAAGAATGAAAACATTAGACACAGGCTGTTTTTTTTTTTCTCTCTCTTTTTTTTTTTTTTTTTCTTTTCCTTTCCTTTATGCTTCTCTTATAATACAAGCTCTTTCAAACCTCAGTGGGGATATTTCGGTACAGGACATTAAAAATGAATAGAGTTTAAAAAAAATCCAAATGTTTTCATTTATAAGCATCGCATTGAAAAGGGATGCAAGTTGAAGGTGCTGTACACAAAATGTTTGCTTCTGCAAAACGATGTGCTTGGGTGTTTGCAAAACACAGCAATTATTTGGTCCAAATCTGAAAAGCAATTCTTGCGGTGGGCATGCTTTTAATATAATTTTCCCTACAGCCATTCACCAATTATCAAAGAACCCTTATATTCTTCTATCTAAACTATTGGGAAGGTTCAGCCAGAAGGTAAATTTGCTTTGATCTACATTACACCTAATTGAGTCACCACCAATGTCTCTATCCCAACATCAAGAAATGTGAAAATGTTAGATTATTTCACTGGGGATTAAACCTAATTTTCGCGTGTTCTGCATTAACCTATTAGGCTGACTCATCTGCATTGCTAATATGGCTCAGGCAGCTGTCACCGCTAAAGAAAAACATGATCATGCAATCCTTGAATGAATGATTCCAGCTCTGATTAGTGTTAGTGAAGTTAGCTGAGCCCTAGTGATAAGGAAGGAAAATTCCCAGGTTGCCAATAGCTTTGAAAATTATCAGACTGTGGGCAAAAGCGCACCCCTGACTGCAGGCCTCTGTCCAAGCGTGCACTGGGTGACATTATTTAGGGCTGTCTTTTTCGGCTAGCTGGCATCAGTGCTGCAGAAACGCGCCTGTTTCTTTCAAGAGGCCAATGCCATGGGTGCATATTAAAATGCTAACGGCAAACCACCTGAAAACAACCCGAAATAGGAGGCGACATGTCTTCCCCCCTCCCCACTCTGGTGCCACAGCCTTTGTTCCTAAAGGGCATTTCTAGAAGTGAGCAGAGGGGAGCAGCCGCCAGAGGTGCCAGGCAGGCGCAGCTCATGGCGTGTGGGCATCCCATCCCATCCCATCCCATCCCATCCCATCCCATCCCATCCCATCCCATCCCATCCCATCCCATCCCATCCCCACCACGCACTCCTCACGAGTGCCCCGGTCCCGGTGGGGGCCACAAGCCCCCGGCTGTCCCTGCAGCGTGGCCGCGCCACACCGCATTGCTCTGCACCGCACTGCTCCGCACTACTGCACTGCATGCTCCTGCCCATCCCTACTCTTTGTTTGCATCGTGGCAGGCGCTGCCATCATCTCAGGCTGCTGCTCGCTTCTTTCTGCCTGTCAGATTTAAATAGTTAAAAAAAAAAAAAAAAAAAAAAAAGCAACAATGACACAGCCCCTTGAGATGTGAAAAATTTTGGAATGAGTTAGCCTCCTAGCAATAGAGTGAGGAGCCAATTTAATCCGATTAGTGCCTCCCAACAATAGATGCTCCTCACCCATTGTGGACAGAGGCTTTCACTTTATTTGTTTCTATTAGCCAAGAATCTGAGATATCAGAAAAGTGGAATTTTGCCCTGTCAGATCGTTTCAGACAATCAACAAAAAAACAAATTGAGGAAAATAGTCTAATGTGTCAATATTTATCTTCTTGCCCTAATTGTCTGCAGAGAGGACTTGTTGAGTGTGCAAAGTTTGCGGTGCCGGTTTATCTATGTGCTCTTGATTCTCCCCATTGTATGGATATAGTGGCAGCTACTCACAATGTAGTGATGTTTAAGAAGGGCAGTAACTGCAGAGGCATAATAGAGGCATTTTAATGGAAAAAGGCTTGCATTTGTAGACCAAGCTGCAATGCTTGATAGAAAATGTAAAAAGGCTTTAAACTGATATATATATATATATTTATATAAATTTACAATTTATTTGTGAAAGCACTTGCACAATCCCCATTGAATTTGATAGCAAGAAACTCATTTTCAAACACTTCTGAACACGTCCTCCTCTGTTCCAGACTGTGGTATTGACGTGATTTACTCTTAGCAGCATAAACTGGTGCCACTGGTGGCCGCCCTCCTACCCACACAGCCGTGGCAAAGCTTTGGCTGTGCTGCGACCCATGGGCTGGGCGGAAAGACACGGCACACAAGGGCATAAAGGAAAATACCACCACGCATCACCGTGACGTTCAGGATGCTCACAAGGTATGGCTGGAGGGGAGCATGGCTGTAGCTACAGGTTAGGGTGTGTTGCTACCTTTTGCTGCTGAGATTTTGTCCTTCTGGCCCCGATCCTTCAGAGAAATTATTGCTTCATTGGCTCTGTGGGTGGGCAGTCAGCACACCTACAAGGGTGGGGGTGGTACCCCACTCGGGGCCCATCTGCCTGGGAGAACAGGTCAGGGTGAGAGGCTCCCCAGTGCTACCCCAAAAAGCTCCACCAGCACGTTCTCTCATCCTAAAGAAGGATTTCCCCCCCCACCTTCTGCAATGGTGATTGGCTCCAGGTGTGGGCCAAGCAAACACAGGAGGCGGCTACGGGTGCACAGTAAGTGTCCGCATGCAGAATATTCTGGAACAGGTATTTCACTTTAAATTCACACCCTGTCTTACTCCGGAATATTTCTCCCATGTAGAGGAGCACTTAGCTGGGGTCTCTGCTTGCTGCCGTGCTGGTGATAAGATGGATTGGCTGATCTAATAGGTCTTTTCAATCTCTGATTTTGAAAGCTAAGATTGGGAAATTAATTTCAGAAAGGTCAAAACAGAGCAAGGCTATCCTGCTGCTGTGTGATGGATCCTATTTTTTTTTTAAATCTATCTATTGAAGAAAAGGTTAGTTATTCAGCATCCTGTAAAATAAATAAATAAATAAATAAATAAACCAAGCAGAGGGAATACAAAAAGTGTATAGATCTGCTGACCCATTCGCAATCTT
The DNA here is from genome assembly GCF_047663525.1 of Anas platyrhynchos. Classification (NCBI taxonomy): domain Eukaryota; kingdom Metazoa; phylum Chordata; class Aves; order Anseriformes; family Anatidae; genus Anas; species Anas platyrhynchos. The sequence continues at coordinate 3,196,806 of NC_092589.1, forward strand.
CAGTTAATGAAAATGCTGCGGAATAGGAGTGGTAAGAGCCCGCCGCTCCGGGAGGCGCTGACCCTGCCGGCTGATGGGAGCTGAATGGTGTCAGCCTTCAAACCCTCTCCAATCACAATGATGAACGCTGGCACAGACGGACCAAGCGACTTAGGAGCAGCAGCAGCAAGCACCTCGCCAGCTGCCCCAGTCCTGCGCTGCCTTGTGCTTTTGGATGCTGCCGCCAAAAGCTGCTGTACTGTGCCAGGTCGGCCCTCGCTGTACTGTCTTTGGGTTTTTAAGGGTATTTTCCAGGAATGCTCAGTAAATCCCAGCATTAACTTAACGGTAAAGCTTGAGGTGTAAGCTTGCCAGAATCAGACGGCAGCTTTGTTCTGGGTTTGCTCAAAGTCACTGAGGGGTTTTGGAAGTTGTGGTATATGCTGATGGAAAGCTGAATGTATTTTTCTCATTGAAAAATACGCTCCACAAAAGAAAGGAAAAAAAAACAACAACCAGAGATCAGGTAGATAATTCTCTTCTTTTTACCTGTTTCCTCCCAACATACAAGCCAAAGAGTAAAATTTAAAAATAAACTGTTTCATTAAAAAAAAAAAAAAATAAAAAAAGAAACTCTTGGGGACAGAAAATTGCATGCTTATGCTGAGGGGTGGATTGAATGGGGGGGGAATCACTTCTTAGAAAGAAAAGAGATTTGTGATTTTTTTTTGGTTGCTTGCTTGATTTTTCCTTTTCTCCTGGTGTATAGGAATAAGGAAGCCCACACACAATAGTTTACTTCTTAATTGTAAAAGCTAAGATGCGCTACCTCCCCTTACCCTGGTGCCAACTTCTGCTGTTGAAGAAACCTTCTAATTTACCCTCAGAAGATAAATTAGAAATCCATATTTTTAATGTTGAGCCCCTCGCTGGAGACATCCAGTCGTGTGCAGGGCTGGGCTGCGGGCGCGTTTTGTTGGTGTCTTGCTTTCTGCTTCCTGAGGCTGGGAACGATTTTAATTTTTTTCTTGATTTACGCTGGGGCTTGTAAACTGTTGCCTCCTGCATACTGATTGTTATTGATGCAAGGTCTGTGTTGCTTCACGTGCCTCTCCCACCCTGCGTGTGCGAATGGAGGTGCAGGGACCAAGCGGCAGCACACATCGGAAAGGCGCTGGCAGCATCCAGTCCCAGGGAACCAAGTGGCAGCGCTGGCTGGGCTGGCCATGGGGCTGGCTCTGTGCTGCATGCCGTGCTGCAGTGGGCTGTGGTGCTGGGGAGCAGGCAGAAAGTAAGCACCGCTGACAGGAGTCCGGGAGCTGACCGAGACCCCTTGTACAGATGGGCAGCTCCAACTCCTCTCTGCAAGTGGCATGGAGGGGCTGTGGAGGCTTCTGGCCATGCACTTTGTGGCGTGTACCTGCTGGGGACCTGTCGGTGGAAAAATGTTTGCAAACAATGTGGGAGTATTGCCTACACCTCCCACTTCATTTCAAAGCAAGTTCACTTTGATGGGGCTTAAGCCAAATTAAGTCATTATAAATGGAAACACTGTCTGTCTCGTGGTTTGTGCTGGTTTTCCAAGCCAGTAAACAACAGCATGAGTTTATTTCTGCTTGAGATTTAGATGTCCATTTAAAGTAGAAATCCATCTTTTTGGTTTTCTGAAACCGTATTGCCAAAGCCCCAAGTGGTGGAGTTAGCGAACTGGCTGCCGGTGTGGCACACTCTTCTCTCCCATAACACAGGCAAGTGAGGTGCTGGGGGGAGAACAGAGGGATGCACATCTGGACACAGCAGGGTGCTTTTACATGATGGGGATCTAAGCATCGGGTGAAACTCTTATGGGAAAGAGGGTCTGGAAAAAAGGTATCTGGGAAGCTCTTGCAAAGAGCAAGAGAATGTTGCGGTTTGGATAGTGGTGTCTGATGTGCAGGGGTAGCTAAAGTGAAGGGCGGCACTTCCAGAGTGAGGGATGCACCTTCTCCATTTTGATAAGGACAAAGTATAAGAATCGACCTTGGCTCTGCTCTGAGCAAATCAAAGGGATTACATTGATCAAAAAATGCTTCCCAAATCATTAATGCAGCACGTACAGGTGCAGTCACCTGCCTGCATGTATGCTCCAGTACATATTCATGTTTCACACATTACCCTGCCTGATGTTCACCCCTTCGGCATCCCTGTGGTGACATGCAGGTATGTTGTGGATCCAGCATGCCTTTACGGTGGAGAGATGGGCTCACCACTCAGGTACCAGGTTGAGGGCCAGGGCTGAGCTCTACTAACAGCTCTCACCATATCTCAAGCTACAGAAGATGATTTAAGGCCTCTGTTTGTTGCTTTGCGCACTGCTCTTGAGGTAGGATCCTGTCTTGAAAACTGAGGCACAGTAATGCTAATTAGTACACTCATCTTCGCATATTCCTATAATTCAGTCTCAAACATGGACAGGACAATCTTGATTTCAAGATTTCTTGGTTTCGATATCTTTACAGATATCAAAAGCATATATATTTGGGTTTGTACCCATATGGTAGCATCCTTAATATACATTACTAAAGCTTTCCATTTCTTGCTCTTGCAGTTTCCTGTTGCTTTGTACCATCAGTTATACAAGAACAATTAAGCAATACAGGGAAAAATAAACATCTCCAGATGAGGATTATGTTAACAAGCTCAGTAATAAATGACAATTATTAGTCAATATAGACAAATGACTTAATTCTTTTAACACACTAGGCAACACTGGAGATAAAGTATAACTTGGAAAATTGGTTGCATATTTCATTCCGAACAAGAGATGTGGAGAACAATGTCAGAAAAAGCAAACGCATCTGGCTCATTAATGTGGTATCTTTTCCCAGTAAAGAATCTCAAGCAGATTTGAATGGACACCAGAGCATCTTCCCAAATCAGATTTAGCTCCCCACAAAAAGTGCTGTGGAAGCTGCTAACCTGTCCTTTACAGTGCTCCTCTTTGCTACTAATTCCAAACACACTGGAGCAATTCATATGTATAGATGTTCCCATAACCCCAAATACCTCCTGCTTCCCACACCCCATACTGGAATTAGGCAAGAACTAATCCTCTACCATCCAGCAAGAAGCAGGAACTCAAGTCTGGAAGGAGAAAAATTGATGTTTTACCGACTTACGCTGTGTGTTGGCTTAAGCGGAGGAGTCCTTCCTCTGGGGAGAGCTGAGGGCCACACACAGTACAGGAGTGGCACACGCGTGTGTTGCCACATATGCAGTACAGCATGGGGGGCGTGCTGCTGGCACGTGTGGGGTGCTGCTGGGAGGGAGGCTTTTCCTAACTCATGCTGTAGGGCTGCGAGTACAGCCCAGGGAGCCACCAGTGGATTTTTCCTGGTTGTTGAAGTGCCAGTATCTTGTGTCCTGCAGCATGACCCTGACCCCGCATGAGGGCTGCGCCCTTCCTGCTGCTCCAGCAGCTGGGGAAGGAGGGTGGCTGTGCCTGGCATGAAAGTAGGATGGCAGGCAGCAAGGCAGTTAATCTGAAAAACGATGAGTTTTTATATTATTTGTGACCCAAATAAGTACCTTCTTCAGCAGGAGTGTCCAACCGAATGCTATTGGTTCCCCCGGTCTGTATGCAATGCCAAGGGGATGTTTATTTGGACTGTGAACACTAAAAAAGGAACTTTTTTCCACACCAGGGCCTAGGCCAGCATCCCACTGAGTTAGTCTGGTGCCCGATAAAGTGGCTCACTGCAGCTGCAAGGGGCCCGGGCTGTCTGGACTCTGTCTGGTGGGTGGTTTCACGTGTTGCTACACACCGTGCTTCAGTGGCATCATCTCTGCTCAGCTTCCTCAGCTTGATTTGTTGTGGTGTCACATCAGCACAAGGACCGACAGCAATCCTTTTGGCCATGACTGGGCGATCAGAGAGGGCACATGGCAACACCGTGGCTGAAGTAAGCTCCTGCTTCCCCTGCAGCATGCTCACGAGGTTTTGCGGAGCTTCGGTTAGCTGGAAAAGCTCCCGTTTTCCACAGTAAGAGCATGTTTTGCATAAAAAAGAATGACACGGTTATTCCTTTAGGCACCTAGCTTTAAATTACCTTAGGTGTTTGAAAATGTTCATACAAGAACATTAACTCAAACAAGACAAAGTGTGAGTGCTGCTAGTTGGAGGCAGGATGCGTTTTCCCATGTGAATCAGAGATGTTGACTCTGTCAGCATGGGAAACTGAACTTGCTCCTCCTTTGCTGCAGAAATGTGGCCAGGACTGCTGCAGATCAGAAACTTTCCAGTGTTTTTGGTCCCTGCACATTATTTTTAGAAAGACCTGGTATGATAGATAAATGAACAGAGTTGTCATATGTTGGGGTTTGTGCCTATAACTTCCAGGGGAATTTTGCCCATTTCCTGATTTTCTTCCCATATTTCAGTCACTCAACCCTTACTTGAGAGAGTCATTTCATACTTAGGCTCAGACTTGCACAGGCATTTCAGGTTTTACAGCCCCCTGATTTCTTCTTTATTTTTTTTCCCCGGGTGTCTTGGACTTCTGTGCGTTCAACCACTGCTTAGAGGTAGCATTGATGTAATGATCTCAAATTAAGTATGCATTTCTGGCAAATATACATGGAAAAGCACAGTCCTCAGTGTGCAACCCCCAGCAAGAGGTGGGGGCCTGACGTCCCAATAAGAAGGAGGATGGTGAAGGCAAGTACTGTGCATTTTGGGAACAGGGAAAAGAATGGGAACACTGTGGGAGGAGTTGTTGAAGTGAAGAGTCCATGTTCTCCCCGGGCAGAGGATGCAGGTAGCATCCCTGGCTGTGGGGCTGCTGCGAGCAGCGTGGGACATTAACCCTGGGTGGATCCCAGCAGCGCCGGGGGAATAGCTCTAAACCCAATTTAAATAGGGGGGGGGGGGGGAGGCTGAAGGGGGGCTGAACATTTATTAACATCTAATCCTGTTAAGATTTTCTACACCATATGTCTGAGCAACAGAACATGTGAAATGTGTACTAATTACTCCTGCTTGTGTCATGTGTGTATATTTTATATGCAGTCCCTGACCTTTTTGTTAATAACTTCACATTATATTCATTGACCTGAAACAAATTGAATTCAGTGGCACTCACTCAAGAATTGAATTACATAGTCTTCTTAATTGGTCTCTTATTTAAATGTGGAAAAGTAACAGTTTACCACCTGTAATTTTTTTTTTTCCTTAAGAAATTCCTCTGGAGCATGTGCCCGCCTGCCAGGGTTGCGTTGTTGGGGAATTATAAGGGAAAACCTGAGCCCTGCGTGTGGCACAGGAGGAAAGCCACAGGAGGAAGCCACGTTGCATGGCCATCCCGTTGTCTCCCACCACCCTGGCGGGAGCTCTGTGCAGCCCAGCGCAGCCCCCGTGCAGGCAGCCCAGTCCACATGGGGCAAGCAACGGCTGCTGGCGCTCTCTGCTCTGTGCTATACTGATGCAAAGTTAATTGCCAAAGCTGCAAAGGAGAGGCTTACTCCTTACTTACTATATTTAACTTAAAAATGCAAATGTTATTAGTGTCCCGATCATTGATAAGAGTGCCTTTGTGCCATGCTTTAACCTCCATTAGGGAGGATTATGAGAACATCGCCACATTGGCATTTTATAAGTGTCACTATGACAGCACTTGCTGCACAAATGCCTGGCTGTCACACTGAGGTTTATCACCAGGTTTTTTCCTCCGAATGCAGACTAATAAGCCCAGAAATTACAATTGCCTCCCTGCCGAATCTGTGATAGGCGGAAATAATGATATCAGTGCCCTGCTAATCTCCTTGCCTCCGCGCTTGGCACCATCCTATTGAGTCACCTGTCATACGCCGCTTTGATGAGGCGAATTCAATCTCTCAGCTATAATGACAATGGAGCCATTTTAATGTTTGGAAATGATTATGTGAAGGTTTCTCTTTGCTCTGTCTTGGCAAGCAAACCAGGTCAGTGTTCAGGCTGTGTCTCCTGCTGCCGCTAACGACTTGGAAGGAGCCAGGCTGTATTAAGTGAATATGCCAAGTTATTAGAAATGAGACGCCAAAGGCAGCTTTGGGGGGAGGAGTTGAGGGGGAGCAGGAGGAAAGAAGGGGTGCTTGTTTTATTTCCTTTTCCACACCAAAACCCAAACCCGAGGAGATGCTTCATACGCACAAGCCTCTCATGCTTGCATGGCATGGCCACACGTGCAGAGCAGCACGAACCTTATGGCCTAGCACAGCGCTCTTGTTGCTTCTGCGCAGACACCCCACAGCCCCTGCTCACTCCTGTGGCTCTGTGGTGTCATGGAGCTCCCATGTTCATCCTGTGACAGCTTTAAAATAAAAGGCGATCCTTAAAATAAAACCATGAAAGAAACCTATTCAGAGCTGTGGATAGACCCTCTTGTCTGCTCATGTGTTGGGCTGGTGGAGGGGAAAGTTTCCTGCTCCGATGACAGGGGAGCAGCAGGGGGCAGGCTGGGCAGGGACAGCCCTGCCAGGTGCACAGTGCTGCCTTCCTCACCCCGACTTATCTCAACAAGTTCTTGTGGAGAAAGCGAATTCCTCTCCTTCTCAAATGGATGGCTCTCTGATTTCAGCAGTTTCTGAACCCAGGCTCACCCTAGACACACAGTGTATTTCCTTTACATATGGACTGAAAAGCTTTTTTTTTTTCTTTTTTTTTTTTTCCTTAAAAGGAAAATAACTGCATTTCTTCCAGGGGAAAGGCAGCAGAGTGAGGGGGATGCTCTGGTGCAGCTGCAGTGGCTGAGGCCCCTTCCCACCTGTGCTCTGGCCACCAGGGACCTGCAGCTTGGCCCCTGCTCTGCCATGCTCACACCTCTATCCTCTCTCATCGGCGGGGTCTGCGCCTGCCCTCAGACAAGCCCCTGCTCTTGCAGCCCTGCTCCCACCATCTCTCCTTCCTGCTCAGCCCCAGTGGCACTGAGATGCTTTAGAAGCCATTGGGCGCATCGAGCGGTGCTCGTGCATGTGTTGCATGTGATCTGTCATCTTGCTTACAGCTAGCAGAACCAAAAATGTACATTCAGATTCGTAATACCTTGGTACCTTGAATCACTGTCCTTGCAGGCTGTGAGCCAGGGCACCGGGGCTGCGGTACACCCTGCAGCTGGGCTCCAAAGCACGCCCCGAGGAGTCTGTGCCCTGCAGCCATCCCAAACACCCGCAGCCCTCTTGCTCCCCAGGGGCCAGGTCCCTCCCAAGCCTGCAGCTGCCTCTTCCTGCCGGGTTGGGCCTGGCAAGGGCTTCATCACATGTGGTTGCAAGCACTGGAGCCACCGCACCGACTGCGTGCCCGGCATTCCTGGGAGTGCTCCTCACCCCCTCCTGGCTGGCGCCGGCCGCTAGGCTGTTAGTGCTTATTAATACAACATTAATTTTCTGAAATCTTGACCAACTCTTTGATAAGGGAGGAATAAAGAAGCAGAATTTCAGATGTCAAGCTTTTATTAATGAAAGTGTTCAAGGCCATCTCTGGATGGATATTACAGGCTGCTTTCACCGTGCTCTTCAGTTTATGAAAAGCAATTGTTTAGCTGTATAGAGAGTATAGAGCAGAATCAAATTGACCTGCACGATACAGAAAGTAGCACTGAGCCCATTTAAATAAGGGTCCTTTGAAAGAAATCTTTTTTATTATAGATGAGTGCTGAAATTATTTCAAGGAAGTGATTATCTGTCTAATAATTTTAAATGCATGAGCGGCTTCAGCCCATAAAATTAAGGCAGAGCAAAGCGGCGTGCTCAGAGAGGCGCTTGGCACGCGAGGACACGGGCGGCCCTGCCTGCGCTGAGGGATGCTGCTGGCAGGGGATGCGGGGATGTGTCGGTCACCGCTGCGGAGCCCACGCGTGGGGCCTCAGCACCACCACGCGGCCCAGCGTCTCCCCAATTAAGGCCAGCAGCCTAATTAGGGCTGCGCCCCGCTGCAGCCGCCCCATGGGGGCACATCAAAGCCTGCATGGGGAGCGCACAGGGGCAGTGCACGTTCAGCGCAATTACCGAAGTTAAGAAAACATCCCTGTAATTAGCCAGGCAACTCTAAGCACGAAGAATGGAAATTAGTCACAGTGCAATAAATTAGTCGGTGCATATATTACGTGCCGCGAGCACCCCAGGGGCCTCCTGTTTGCAAGGCTTTGGTTTGCAACCCCATGCCTCTCAATAAAGCGTTCATCCCTAGGTGATTATGTTCCAGTAAAAGGAGTTTTTAACTGAATTACAAATTTTCTTTTCTAATTCTTTTGTAGGCAGAATTGGGGTCCCTCACTTTTTTCTTTTCTTTCTCTCTCTCTTTTTTTTTTTTTTTTTCTGACAGTGCAGGGAGCAAAGCCACTTCCCTCCCCCTTCAGCTAATAATTAATTTTCAGCTTTTCAGGGTGCTTCAAGACCCTGCATTGTTTGCTTTAATTAGGAGCAGTAGTTAAGGAACTATTTTTGAAACCCCTCCCCAGTTTTGAACTATTTTAGCTGGCGTTTCTTTACTGGGGGAAGGAAAGGGAGATGGGGGGGAGGGGGGGGGGGAGCAAGCAGGAAATTGGACTGTATCAGCACATAACATTTGCATCAAAATAATACAGCCAGCAACAGAAAATCACAATCACATCACTTAGAAGGAAGGAACAGAATACAAATTAAAGGAATAATGTAAATTTTTTGCCATTAAGCTTCAATGACCATTTGAAATGGTGCAAGGCACAAAGGTTTTGATGAGCATCATCCAGTTTGATTATTCATACTTGTGCTTCTGCTTGAATTAAAGTAGGAGTGCTAGAGCCTGTTAAAGCAAAATATTTGAATTGGTAGTGAACTCTCACCTTTACTTGCATCCATTTACTTTTCAAATGAATACCAGATAAGTTAGTGCATTTTATAATCGGCCTGTTTTCCAGCGAGTGCTGTCATTACATACCAATTTCTTTTAGAAGTGCTTCCTAAGAAACATTAAATACTCACAAACAAGGCTCTGTCCGTCACCAGCAGCAATCCGTGAGCAGACCCAGGGCTTCGTGCCCTCCCCGCCTGCCGCGTGCTCACCCGCCTCGTTAAGCCCAGCTCATTACCAGCCCAGCCATGCGGAGCTGCCCCGTGAGTGCCCGGACACTGCTAGCATGGCTGGACCCTGCCTGCCCCTGTGGTTCATGGGGGCTTGAGTCCTTCCCATATGAAAAGTAGTTTTTAATTTTTTCTTTTTTTTTTTTCTTTTTTTTTTTCTTTTTTTTTTAGCCAATATCACCACCAGGACCCCAGCCTGAGGACGGGATGTCTGAGGGAGCCGACCTTTGAGTGTAATCTCCTGCTTTGCAGCATCACCAATGTTACCCTGCTCTGGTGCATGCCATGAAGGGATGGAGATTGCTTCCAGAGGGGAAAAGTGGTGGGGAAGGACAGCACTTGGCACAGCTCTCGGGTGCTGGGTTGCAAATAATGGTCACTGCATAGAAAAGAACAAGGAGAGCCAAGGCAAGACTAAAAGAGGTGGCGAGATCTGTCCCAGGACACCTCAACAAGGACCTGATGCCAATCGGCCTGAAAATGCTGGCGATTTTGCCGTTTGCAGAAATGAGAGCAAAACTGGCCAGATATTTGCTAATTGTGAAGTAAGAAGACACAACAAGGTTTTAAAACTGAGCCTTTTATAAAGTAAACATATTTTAAGATAACTCAGTCTTCCTTTAAGAAAAAAAAAAAAAAAAAAAAAAAAGAAAATCAGAGGTGAGATTTCAGGTTGCTCACATGCAAATACTGGCTTTGGATAATGAAGACGAAAGTGTCCTGGAAGTTCAGTTTTACGTGTGTGGGTGTGTGCAACAAGGGCTAAAAGATTGTGCCAATTTACCAGCAGTGTAACTCAGCCCTCAGCGAAAAGTTTGAGAGGCAGCCCCAGACAGGTGATTCATTTAGCGTTCTCGGTGCATTCAGGGAGTATGCACACCTCCAAAAAGACCTTTGGCACCTATTGTTCCTGCTCATTGTTTTCCATGTACACCGTGAATCTGAAGCCTCTGGTGGAAACCAGAACACAGCCTTTTGGCTTACTTGGGCCCCATGTCACCTTGGCTCCCTGCAGCTGTGGGGGTGCTTTACCCTGTCTCACTAAGTCATTCTGTAAAATCGAGGGGGAAAAATCAATGCAACTACACAGGGAAAGCAAACAAACCTCCGTTTGGGCAATTTTAAAGCAGTCCATCACAAGCTAAGGAAGGCCAGGTTATTTAAATGGCAGAGGATGCTGAATGAATGCATGCCTTTGTCTCTGCTGTTTCTTCCAGGGTGATCCGGATTAAAACTGTGCTGCCAGGGTTAATTTTGAGCTGCTTCCCTTTTAAAAATGTTGTTCTCCTCTCCTCTCCTCTCCTCTCCTCTCCTCTCCTCTCCTCTCCTCTCCTCTCCTCTCCTCTCCTCTCCTCTCCTCTCCTCTCCTCTCCTCTCCTCTCCTCTCCTCTCCTCTCCTCTCCTCTCCTCTCCTCTCCTCTCCTCTCCTCTCCTCTCCTCTCCAAGAAAAACAAACCAAAAGGCAGTGGTGAAGGAGTGAACACCTGCATCTCCCAGTCCAGAGACCCGGCCTGGTGACCTCTCGCAGCCCCACCAGTCCTGATGATGCTGTGCTGAGGCTCTGGGTGCTGTGAGATGCTGAGCCTGCCCACAGTACCCAGCAGGTCCCTGTGGATGGGAAAGCAGGGCAAGACGGGAAAATCTTTGGGATGGCACGGCCGTGGGAAGGAGCTCACTCACCCTCACCACCCATGTGCATGTGGAGCTGGGGAAAGCCCAGGGATCTCTCCCTTGGGGCATGCTGCTCTGCTTTATTCATCTCTACACACTTTGTTTTATTCTCCCCTCCCTGTTTCTTCAGCTGCTTCTTCCCTTCCCAGCAGATAAAAGCCCTGCTCTCTTTTTAGGGTCATCCTTGTCATCCAGAAGCGAAGTCCCCCAGGTTGCCTGCTGCGTGTGTGTGGGCAATCACAAATTTGTGGTGATGCTGAGGCCCTGGAGGGAGAAAGGGGAGCACATTTCTGCCACAAACCACTGCTTTCAGGGATCATTCCACTCGAGTGGCTAAGAAGAAAACTGCGCTGATAGAAACTATTTTATAATAGTTGAGAACTTTATAACAATGCAGTACCAGCTGAGCTGATTTATTCTAATATGCCAGCATGGGGAATTGTTATTCACCAAAGCAGAAAATGGAGCTGGCTTTTCAAAGTGTTTAAAATCAAGCAGCTCTGAAGTCACCATCCGATTATTTATGTAATCTTTTGGTGGCCAGGCAATCACATTTCATTATGGGCAGTGCTACTCTGCAAATCAAATATTGCGTATTATCAAAACAACGCTGCGCCCCTGCTGGCACGGTGTGGATGCTCAGCGCTTCACATCCCGTGGCTGCTCCCGAAGGCACAGCGTCCTCTCTCTTGCATGGGGGGTGACAGCATTGGTGGCATCAGGGCCAGCGTGAGGATGTCATCTGATGCAGGAGGGTGGGAAGGTGATGCCTCCTCTTCTGCCCCACCAGCCGCATTAAAGTTTAACCCCACTTATCAGCTGCCTGCCAGGAAGCACCGGCTGATGGCTGTAAAGGTGCTGGTGCTCAGTAGGGAGACTGAGAGTGATGGGAGGGTGAGCAGGGAGAGGTGTAAGCACGGTAGTCTGTCTGGCAGTGAGAAGAATGCCATATGCTATGGATTTGCTCAGAAATTAGGCACATCTGCCCAGGCTTGCTCTGGGAAGGAGGATGCGAAGGGCTGTTTGACGAGGAGGGCTGGCAGCACTACCAGGGTGAGGGACGGGGTGGCCACGGGTGACAGTGGCCACTGGGCAGGGCTGTCTGTCTTCTGCTCCATGCCACCAAGGAACCATGCAGGGGAGGAGCTGCAGCCCCACACACAGGGGCCGGAGGTCAGCACCCTGCTCATGTATCCGTGCCTGTGTGCTCATGCAGCTGCTGCACACACGCACCCATGCCCTCACCCTTCCAGTGCCATCGGTGTGTGGCAGGTGTGCATACAGCCCAATGCTGCTGGCATGCTAGGGAACACCACGTGCAACTTGGGAGCGTGTGTGTTTTTTCTCAGACTTTTCACCCCAGTGGAGGTACAAGAGAGGGCAGCAAACACAAAGGCGCCAGCAAAAAGGAGATGCTCTGCTAAGAGAGGGGCAGAGCTGGGGCAGCTCCTGCCTGCAGAGCAATTTTCTGGGAGGCACTTTTAGTGCTCACCTCTGTTAGGTGCCACATTGGGCATCCCCGGGGATGAGGGATGCCCAGGGCCCACCACAGCCCCCTCTCCCCTGAGCCACAGGTGCTGCCCAGCCTGGAGCAGGCTGGGACATGGGGAGCACGGGCAGAGAAAACCTCTCAAATGCACAGAGGGGCCAGCTGCAGGCAGCACAAGAGGAGGTAGCAGCAGTGACCAGCCACTGGTTCAGAGCAGCTTTATTTCCCTGAAGCAGAACTGAGGGGGGAGAAGTGATCCAGAGCCTGAGTGACTTCTCCATCTCTTGCCCCAGTTATCTTGAAGGGAAAGGACAGGATTTACAAGCAAGCCTGAGTATTGTGCTGATGTTGCTACCAAAAAAAAAAAAAAAACAAAACAAAACAAAACAAAAAAACAGGTGAGAAATGCTGTCAGGGAGAGAAGAGAGGGCTGATGAGTGCACTGCTACGGGCTGAGGGGTATCAGCAGGGAGCCCTGGGAGCACTGCTGGCAGCATTTCAGGTTTGCCGTGGGGTGTTCTGGTGCCTGATCGCCCCGAAGTGCTCCCTGCCCAGGCTGGGTGTAATCCTGGGTCCTCACCACAGCTCATCTGGTAGGTGCCATTCTGCGGAACAATGTTTTTCAGTTACTGGACACCAGCTCACCCGCACGCTCAGCAGCTGTCATTGCACAGGCTTTGTCATTCCGCTTTCCTCAGGGTACCTCGTATGGCTGAAGTTGGTTTCTGCGATAAATGGGCTGGGTTCAAAACTATGACTTCTCTGAACTTACTAACCTTACACGAAGGGGAAGGATTCCAAGAGCAATGGATAAAATTCAATTAACTGAGATGACAGAAAATAATCTACTAAGCGAATACATCAGGCAATTGGGGGCTTTCATACCTTTCAAAAAGGAAATAACCTATTTCTTTCCTTGTTATCTAATGACACAGGAGTTTATTTCTCTAGAAGCAGTTACAAATCTACCTAATGGGGCCTAAACACTGTTGCCAGGCAATTAGGGTTTTTATTGTGTGGCTAATTCTTTCATTTCCGTAGCTGGTGATTGTCATTACCAAACGCCACGGCTTGCAAGCTGCTCCCTCGTCAGAGAGCCTGTGTTTGCCTGTCTGTCTGCATGTCTGTCTGTCTGCATGTCTGCATGTAGGCACACACACTCGTGTGTTTGTATACATATACGTGTCCGTGGTGTACTGGGAGCAGGCTCTGGCTGAAGCACGCTATTCAGCCTTTCAAGGGGAGCTGTTCCAGCTGCAAACGGGCGTTTTGCTGCCGAAATGCTCCCCCCTGAAGCAGGCAGAGCCCCAGAAAGATAAGGTTTTCAGGGGGGTGCCAGTTAGATGGCAACTCAGTCAGCAAGTGGGTGAAATCATGGCAGGGAGCACGGGATGGGTGGCACGGCGCCTGCCAGTGCCTGATGATCAGCGTGGGATCTGGGCAGCCTCTGCCAGGTGCTCTTAGGAGACCTGGGGTTGTGCAGCTGTGGGGATGGCTGCAGGAAAGATGGTGGAGGAGGCAAACTGGAGGCTGGGGAGCTCCCACTCAGGTGGGAATTCAGCCTCACGGGAGCACCAGCAGGTGTTAACCATGAGGTTATTTAACACTCCTTGACAGGCTGTCTGGGTTTGAGCAGCTGGGCCCCACACAAGGTATGGGAGTAAGTGCTTAGGGTTTTGCTGGGGTGCGTGTGCAGCCCCCAGGAACTGGTGTTGGGAGTGCTGTGGGTTTTGGGGCTCTGGCTGTGCACTGGTGACAGCAGGGAGCTTGCTTTCCTGGGAGCCAGTGGGCTTAAAAATAATAATCTTGAAACTCTTGAACTCTTGGGCCATATTTTTTGCTTGCTGCCTGCGTAGCTGTACAGGACTGTCACCCATGCATGTGTATTTATTTATTTATTTATTTATTTATTTATTTATTTATTTATTGTGTAGGAGAGCTGAGTTTCCCAGGAAGCCCTGTAGTGGCAGCAGGGGATTTGGGGAGAGCCCACGGGTCCCTAGGATGCACCTCAAAAATGTCAGGGAAGAGGAGACAGGGCAGGGAGGGGTTTTTGGAGCTCGGGGCCTGAGCTACTGACAAAGATGATTGGAAATAATCCTCTAAGTCGGTATTAGGGTTGCACCTCCTTTGTAAATCTTTATTTAGGAGAAGTCTCCTTTTCCATGCTGTGGGCTGTAGCAGCTCCTTTAGAAAGTAAATGCATAGGACTGTTAAGTCGGCGGATTATATGGCCATCACCCATGCATACTGAGTCTGCTTAGCCTAAACCTTCCTGAAGCCTTCATTAAAAAATGAGTATCAATGTTCAGTGCATCTGCAACCTGCCAGCCTGGGCTGCCCACAGGTGGGGCCATTGAGCATCCTTCTGTCTGTCTGTTCCTGAGCACTCAGGGGTGATGGTTGCAGGGGTTCAGGGCCAACCTGCACTTGGCCCCAAAACTGACTGTGGGGTGAAACTATGCCCTGGGGGCCCCAGCTGCCACCAGCTGTCCTGCACAGGCAGGGCAGTGAAGATCAGGTGTGTGCAGCATCCCACAGCTTCCACACAGTGCTTGCAGTTGCATTATCAACTGCAACACTTTAATATGCCCTGGTAAACTAAGAGTGCGCTTAATTTCTTATCAAGCTTTTTTTTTTTTTTTTTTTTTTTTTTTTTAATCGGGGGACTTTCTTTTTGTGAGAATTCTTGTTTTGTGTTCTTTTGTTGTGTCAGTTTGCTGATAAAAGTACACAGTGGATTGCATTATGCTGTTAATTTTCCTTTTGGTATGCTTGCTACAATGACTTATTTTGTGTCTGATATATTATACAATTTTTGTAAGCTGATTTTAAATACGTTACTGCGCAAACTCTTTTTACAGCCTGTGTGGCTTTTGATTATGAATGAGTGCAGAGATACACGCAGGAGTATTATTTATATAAAATATATAAGCAGGAAGAATCTTCATAAATCACAAAATGCTATTATCCCAGGGGTTCATGACAGCCATATCTTTTTATACGGAAAACCAGAATACATTAAACAACACACACATTTGAAAGGGACGTTTCAAAAACTGTACAATTGCTCTATTTATTCAATTTGTTTATCACATAGCATTTAATATCTAAAGCCTGTTTTACAAAAAATAAATCTTGAAATTAAGATTTAAGTAAAAATTTATTGAGTGAAGCTACCGTATCTGCCTGTGGTGGGGGTATGTTTTATGGTCCGAGGAATATGGAAATAAACAAAGCAAGCCTCAGACGCGCAGGATTTAGCTGGAGCTATCTGAAATAAGTTGTCAGGCAGAGCCCTGTGCCCATGGGGTGTATCCATGCCTGCTGTAGTGCTGGGATGGGGGTCCTGAGTGGAGCATCGCCCCACTGCCACCCTGCATCCCTGGGTCTGGGACAGCAAAACCTGGCTTTGGCTGCACTAATCAATAGCTGGGCCTCCCAGTTTGCTATTGCATTTAATTAAATAAATTTACCTTTTGAAGTCAAATCCATTGCAAGCAATTTAGATTCTGCTGTATTGCAATGTTTTTTGAGGTTACTAGTGCTTTTAACCACTGTCTAAAGTGCATACAGTGTTAATTAGCATATTTAGGATTAAGTAGATTTACCATGCAGTAATCATTCTCTAATTCACTAAGAACTATCTCTGGTGAATAGTGGACATTAATGACAGTTGCAAGAGCTTAGATATTACATAATCACTAATTACATTCTGCACAATTAGCGGAGACTCCTCAATGTGAATCGCTAATGGCTGATTGGTGTCAGGCGCCTGCTCGGCTGCGAAGGGACACAAACTGACTGTGGGGTGGCTCAGCACCCGCGGCCTCGCAGGTCCTGGGCTCTGCAGGGCAGTGCCTGGGGATGACGAGCACCCTGCTGCTGCTTGGGTTGCCCGGCTTCTTCACCACTACCTGGGGAAATAAAGATGAGTTTTGTGCACTACTGTGTTTAGCAGTTCCTTGCTTCTAATA
Organism: Anas platyrhynchos; assembly: GCF_047663525.1. Lineage (NCBI taxonomy): Eukaryota > Metazoa > Chordata > Aves > Anseriformes > Anatidae > Anas > Anas platyrhynchos. Next base: position 3,212,994 of record NC_092589.1, read on the forward strand.
ATTTTCTCAGACAAACTAGGGAAGGCTTCATGATAAAATGCAGCATGATAAAACTGACTTATTGAGGGGAAGGATCTCTCTTATTAGTTAAGCAAGACAAAGGCTCAGGCAAGAGTGAGGTGTCTGTTATTCATCACCAGTTTTTAAAAGGGGAAAAAAATCTTCGGATTGAATTGTAAGGATGTTTGGATCAGACCCATAGTCACTTGAAAGTAGAATTCAGCCTCCCGCATTTGTCTGATTAAAATAAGGCTGTATGATTAAATAGTTGTTTCCAATTGCTTTGGAAGAATACCGAACTGGAAAGCAGCATTGGGCCCCTCTCCCTTCAGGTGTTAGGTGTTTTTAAATTAAGATTGCATGTGGTCTTAAAAGGCATTGTCAGAGCAAAAGCAATTTAACAAAAGGCAATGTATCTGGCAACTACTCTTCTGCCTGCCAAGTGCTCTTCTCAGCGAGTGCATTGTAGGGATGGCAGATTACATCTTCTGAATATTTTTGTCCGTTGCTTGGTTCATTTTCATAATAATAACTTGCATCCTTCTCTATCCTTTCATGTTGAAGGGTTGCAAACTATTACACAAACAGACCCGCTCCTGAAATGCTGCCACCTCTGAGGGAAAAGACAGCAGCTTTCGGTGGTGGGCAGAGATGCCGGGGGACTGGGAAGCAGCAGAGCTGATGAGAGGGATGCAGGGGGCATCCAGTGCCTTGGCTGTGTGCGGTGTCACCTATGGAGCACAGTCATTAAGATTTAAGGCAGAGACCTGCTGCCTTCCTGGCATGTCCCTGAACCTTTTTTTTTTTTTTCTCCCACTCACTTGTCAGCACCATGTGCTGCTGGTGGAGAAACCTGCAAAGGGGGTGAGCGGTCAGCAGATTCTGGGGTGCTGCCTGGGCTTTACAGCAGGAAAATAAATAAAATAAAAAATCCAAAGCATAAGTAGACCCCATCTTTCATTCTGTGTGTGAGCTGTGCTGGGTCAGTGGGAATGCAGACTGGCATTGCAGTGGTGTCCAAGCCGCACCTCCCCACGCCAGCCAGAAATAGCTCTGAAAGAGCCTCTGTTCATAGTCTTTTTAGAAATATATACATATTGTTTCTCTGGCTTCAGAATGGCTAGCTGCTTATTTGGGATAATGCGTGTCACTGCTCACATGCCATAGGTAGCTCATTGCTAAATGAGAGCTGCTGCGGAGCCCCCCGAGCACACTGGGCTCTGTGCTGCCACCCCAGCCCAGTGCAGCAAGGTGGGTTTGTGAGGCCCTGAAGCACCTCGCAGTGCTCCTCACCTGAATTTCTAGCCACTTGTCCTGGAGTCTGAAAACAGTGGCCCTGAAGCGTCTTGCCTAGAAGCCCTGGCGTTAGCCTGCTGGGGGCTGTGATGCTCAGCGGGCAGGCACTAATCCCTCCCCAGCCAGCAGCTGCGGAGGCCCAGCTGCTGGAAAATGACTTTGGGAGTGCTGGGTTTAGCACTGGGCCCTTCGAAAGCCTGCTTTCTGCGTGGCTGGCGTGTTTTCCCCTCTTTCCGCTGCCTTCTGCCCCGCGTGGTGTGCAGATCTGGGCACGGGGCAGCATTTACATAAGTGAGGCTGGTGAAAGCAGGTGCTATTCCTTACATTAGCAGCAGAACATTTAAATCTTAATGACCGGCATTGTTATCTAAAAGACAGTGTTTTTCCTGCTGAGAAACTGCATTAGATTGAAGAAACAGAGCTCATTTCCATTCACTCAGCAGTCTCTCTAGAAATGACATGCAGTGCTTGAAACTGTTTATTTCCAAATTCAGGCCTCCTCCGCATCAGTCATCAGCTTCAATTACCAGTTTTCCGGAGCCGAGCCATCAGGCAGTCTGACACGAGGGTCCAACCTAATTCCCACCTTCTCCAAAGTCAAGAGCATAATGTGCAGATGAAAAGGTGGAAAATAGCCTGGACTTCATTAGCATGCAGCGCCCGGCTGTTCATTTGCTTGCTGCGAATGGAAGTTCTGACACTCGGCGCCTTCTGCAATATGAGAAAAGTCCTCTTCAGAGTATGTGATGTCCTTACCCGCGAGGAAAGGTCATCAAAAAGGCAGGCTCTGACCTCGCTCCCTGCTCTTCATGACTAGTTTATTGATTCCAGGAACACCTCATTACATGCTGGATCAACATATTATTGCCATGTTCAGCGACTGAATTGTTTACAAGTGTCTTTATAACCAGCAAAAGCCTTCCGGATGATACATGACTACACTCATTTGGATGTGACCTGCCAATTATGTGTTATCCGATATGTTGCTGTGTGTCTTGATCCCTGACCAGGCCCGCTGCCCTGCATCAGCGCAGTCCCATTTACTACTTCTTTCTAACCGCTCTTTGGGAAAGTGTCCATTAGCCTGTCAGTGTGTAAATTTTTTTTTTTTTTTACCTCTGCTACAGGAAATCTGAGCGTTATTGCTCTGTCATTTGCTATGCATGAGGTTCATAATCAGTTGGGGGAAGAATTTTTTTATGGCATTGTCTGATAACCTACACGATTTGCAGTCAGCGTGCATGGTGGGGAGTGTGGCTGGCTCCAAGCTGCACGCAGCCCTGCCGGAGAGACCTGTCATATTTTATTCAGGCACGAGCACTGCCAGGCCAGTGATTTATTCACAGGAGGGAAGGCAGAAGCAAATGCCCCCTCCTTCCCAGCCTCTCTCTTCCCTGGCTCTAAAGGTTCAATAACTTACCACCTAGTGCATGTATTTTTCTCTTCTACATATTTTTCTGTGGTTTGCATTATCATTTGCCAAATATATTGTGATACATTATTTATCTGTGGTCTTCAGCTGGGTGACTTTGTGTAGTTCACGCACACACTGACACAAGAATTTCAAAAACAAATCACAGGGCATGACTAGTCTTTTAATCGCTCATTACACACACTTCTATAGCTCAATTTAAAAAAAAAAAAAAGTGGAAAAGCAACTCGATCAGAAAGTCCATAAAGAGAGATTGCTCCAAAAAGAGCCACTGAGAAAGCTGCTTAAATGACTCCATTTGCTGCTCCCCACCTTTAGTGATGATTCTTCTGATGGCGCCTGGAGGGTGCAGAGCCAGTCAGAGACATAGGGGAAGGAGGTGGGGGTCCTGAACTGTGCTGGCCCTTAGGGTCACCTCTGCTTTGAGGCTCCAAGGGAGAAATGTGGCTCCAGGGATGTGCCTGGGTGGTGCTGGAGGAAAGGTCGGGGCACCAGATACCAGCCATTTCTGACCACTGGAGATGTTTTCTCTTGGTGCTGGATTTCCATGTGCAGCCAGGAGTGAACGCAGTGGGACTGGTGTGTGTGGGAGCAGCCAGTAGCACAGCCCCAGGGGTTGTGGGGAGGGATGTGAGCGGAGCACCCTGAGATCTGGGGGTGTCTTGCTGTGGGAGAGGTGGAGGGGAGCACCGTGAGCCCTGGGCTTGGTGAGCACCAGGTGTTATTTGTCATAAGTGTAATTATGTGGGAGGGGAGAGCCCAGCACCCTCCAATAAACTGTCAGTGTTGGTGGGGTGGACTTGGCTGGTGGAGGGTCTCCTGCCCTCCTCTGGTGGGCTGGGTACTCTGCTGGCCCTGCTGAAGAAGGGGTTGCAGAGTCACTGTGAACCTTTGCCAAGGAAGCAATGTGGGCACTACAGCTCTTAGAAAGTGCTTTAACAGCAGTGAGGGGAACATTTAAATCTGTCTCTGTGTGGAGAAGATACTGAAGAGGGAGCTCAGTGCTCTGCAAAGGAGCCGTTGTGTGTTTGTCTGCCTGGGGATGCTCTCCTGAACCAGACCCACATTGACCTTAAATTGGTTGTTCTTTAATCCCATGCCGAATGGATGAGGGAGAGGCAATGTGTGCCTGAGGCATCCTGTCCCACCTCTGCAGTAATGATGGGTACTGGTTTAAAACAAAAACAACAAACAAAAATCCACAGCAGCACATGAAGCTGTTTGCCAGCTTATTTATTTTCTATCTGTGGTTTGCAGATGGCTTTCTGTAGAGCTGTTTCCTATTCGAATTAGCTGTGGGCAGCAGCTGCGATGGGGCATGGCCGAGCAGCAGGGAGAGGCTGGTTTGTGCTTGGCCACCTCAACCCGGGGAGACCTGGGGTGCCTGCGGCAAGGGGGGACCCCGCGCGGGGCAGGTGGCGCCTCCGCAGGGCTTTGTGGCCTGGCTGGAATGCGACACAATCTGTGCACGTGTAGCGCTGCCTGCTCAGAGCTCTGCAAACATTAATTAAGTTGCCTAACACCCGCTGGCAAGTGTTGGTGCTGAAATCCTCTCCCTGTGGTTAAGTTCAGGGACCAAAGGGGCTTAAGAGCTTCAAGGGTGAGCTGATGGGAGCAAGGAGGCAGGGTCTCGAGTGCCCTGCCTCGTTGTATCTTCCTGCTTTTAAAAAGCACCATGCCAGGCCTGGGCTCCCTTGGAGCTGCCCCTGCTGCCAGAGGCGTGGGGCAGGCAGGGGTGTCCCGTGGCAGGCTCTGTTCGGGGCTGGGTCCTGGCGGGGACCTGGGCTGCTGCTGCCCAGAGGCATTGGGGGTGACCAGCAGCTGTGTTATCATTGCCTGCAGTGGCAAACCAAGGGGTTTGTGCTTTCAGAGGCACTGGGGCTGCTCATGCAAAGCACAGATGGAAAGCAGGGCACAGCTGGAGCTGGGGACGTGCCTGCACGCACCACATCCCCCTTGACCATGTGGGAGCAGCACCTGGTGGCTTTGGGCAGGCAGCGTGTGGGTGAAGCCCAGGGGCGCTGTGCGGAGGTGACGGGGGAGGTGGGAGCAGCAGAGCCGGGTGGGGGGCGTGAGTCCCTGGCTGCAGGCGGGGCCAGGAATGCTCTTCTTCCTCACAACAGCCCAAAGTGTTCAGAGTTTGGGGTTTATCCAGGCCCGCCTTAACAAGGGGTCATTTAGTTTCCCAAAGAAAAAATGGGGGTTGCATTCGGGTGCAAAACTGATGTGTTTTTATTAGAAATGGAGCAAAATATAATCTCAGGTCAGAGCAGCACCAGGCTCTGGAGATAGCACAGCGGATTGATCTGCATCTGAATTTTGGAAAGGAGAGAGAAAAGAGCCCATTTACCTGCAAATCCCTGGGCCTTTGCAGCCCCGAAGCTGCAGGTGTTGAATATGCAGGGCTCTGGTTCCCCATTGTGAGCTCTGGGTTTTATGCTGGTGTGACTGCTGAATCCCGTGTTGCAATCGGGTAATGCCATGCCCCAGCGAGGGCTGTCAGTGGCAGGAATTGAGTCTGCAACCTCTGAATCTTAATGGAGGGTCTCTGTGGCCAGTGCCGGGTGCTGCCCCTCAGTGGCATCCCAGCTTGCAGCCCCCTCCCGATGGCCAGGCCAGCGCTGCCTCGCGTCGCGTCGCCTCTGCTGGGTGAGCCTGCAGGGCTTTATTGAGTCCCAGGCACTCATCCCCATTTGGCACTTGATCCTTGTGTTTCCATTGATGTCATTATTCCTGGATTCCTATTCATCGCGTAAATTTTCTCTTTAGAAGGGAGAGAAAAACCAACTAATCTTCATGACGGCAAACACAAAACTTGCATGACTATAGAGGAGCATTAACCTTCCCTTTACCCTGGAGAACTTCATAATCTTTTAAAAACCACCTTTTTATTAATTTGGAGTGATGCTTAGTGCCTGGTGGTAGTGAGTGGCAGCGATATCGCTAGTGGACCCTTGGCAAATTTTGGTGTGGTTTTGCAGCTGCTTGGCACTGCAGACGCATGGTTGAACCAGCCCTGGTGCTGCCCGGGGTGTAAGCTGGGGGCGTGCAGGAGGTGCCGGTGCTGCCGGGGGTGTGGAGGGCCTCCACCCGCATTGTGTTTCTGTGCTGCACCTGTGGCAGGCTCTGGAGAGGCGAGTCGGTGTGCAGCCCTCCCAAGGAGATGGGGACTCGGCACGGCCTCCTGTGGGGTCAAGCTGGGGGCAGCTCCACACCTCAGCACACATTACCCCTGCTAGCCCCAGCTCCCGGCCTGCCGAAGCAAGCCAAGGATCCTCGCTTTGTGCCTGGCTCCTGGAAGACAGGGGTGATGCTGCCAGGCCAGGTTTGTAAAAAAGTGGCTGTGCCTTGAAACCGCAGTGTCAGGACGCCCCATGGCACTGCCCCTCGCCACAGCCCCCGTTAGCAGAGGCATGTTGGATTTATTACAGCGTTCAGGGTACAAATTTAATTTTCCTTCTCATTGCACTCCAACAGAGTAATTGGACGTATAGCCCAGGACTGGGACAAGGGCAGTTATTTGTCTGGCAAACACAATTAGACGGGAGCTCTGAGAGGCAGTTTGGGAACTGCATTTCCCGGCCACATCTCACTCTGCCACGAGCCACCTGTGCCTGCAGCATGTGTTGGAAACGGGCTTTCTGCAGGCAAGCTTGGCTGGTGCGTGGGGCACAGTTCTTGCCGAAACCAAAGCTGGGGGATTTGGAGGATTTGGGGGCAGCAAGCACCCAGCTGTTGTTGCTGTTGTCCGCTGAGCAGGTCTCGGTGTGGAGCTGGGCATTCGCAGCTCTGCGCTGAAGAATGTTTGCCAGTATGTACGGATCGATGCTGCATACCCTCATTAAAGTGCGAGGACATCGAGCCTAGCGCTTCTTATCGAGACTACTCAAAACTTCGATGTAGTTTTCAATTGCTTCAAGCGCTTTTGCTGCAAGTGTTACATTAAGCAGAGAAAGGAATGGTTCTGTACATTCAATTTAGACCTGTGAATACAAGAGATGGAACAGCAATTTGAAATACAGCGTGGCTGCCTTGCTGGGAAGCCAATTTCTTTAAAAGACCAACCGTGTGGTGGGGACGGATCCTGCAGCAGTGCTAGCACCTGCCTCTGAGCTGGGGGCTCCTCACACTGAAAATGAAGGTGGCGTATTGCCACACACTGGAACAAATTAGCCCTTCCATTCATCTTCATTATCCACGCAGTTTCACTGGATCTGAGCTCACTACAAGTGGATTCCCAATATCTATGTAAATCTCTCTCTTTCTACACGTATCCATTCACACTTATTAATACCTATCAGAAGCAACGCTAAAAACACAAGCCATGCAGAAGAGGAAATTAGCAAAGACCATCCGTGTCTGCGCAAGGTTATCATCCCGATTACACAGCAGAGAGGGGATTGTTGGGGTATTACCCCTATAATTATTGCTGTTGGTTGTATATTAAATGTGTGCATTTAAAAATAAGTCAGGCAAGTCTGGTGCCACTGCCGTGGTGTCGGAAGCTGCAGTGGTTGGCGAATGTGGCGATGGGCTTCCAAACCCGTGCTGGGGGGAGGAAGGAGCTGCTTTGGTTTTGCAAGGCTGGATTTCCTCTGGAAAGCAAAGGTACAAGTCAGGCTGCCCTTGCTGAGTTGCAAGAGGGGTTCAGGAGGCTGCTCTCAGCCTCCCTCCCTTTGAAGCTGGGGCAAGGGAAAGTGGGAATTTCCAAAAACAAGCATTGCCCCTTTGCAGCTTGTGCTGCAGGGAAGGAGGCAGCTGAGGAGCAGAGATCTGAGCTGCCCTGCAGCCTGAACGATTAACCGCCGTTTGTGTGGGCACCAATGATGCTGCCCATAGAGCCTGACACAGACCGAGCAGGGATGTAAACCTTGAGCCCCAAAGGTGCTGGCAGGGTCCGTGGCCCCGCGGCAGCTCCATGCAAGAGGCGCGTCACCCAGGCTGCAGCTCTGCACATGCAACCCCACTCCTGCAGCCCAGGCAAAAATTGTCTGAAACTGGGGGGGGGGGGGGGGGGGGGGGGAGTTTTTATTAATTACCAGTAATTACTTATTTTGCATACTGTTATTGATGCCTTTTTGTTGCAAGAAGCTGATTATATGTAAAAGATAAGGACGAAAAATGTCCGTCCAGGCATCTAAATCACGGGAGCAAGGCTACAAAGCTCTGACCACACGTAGCAGGCCTTGCCAAGTGTTTCAAAACTGAATAGTCATTGGGTTGGCAGATAATTCAGAAACTATTTGTATGAGCTGTTTATCAAATTATTAACTGCACAGATGTTGTTTGGTTGAAGAGCAGCTGAACCTTCTCTTTGCCAGCCGTGAAGACAAAGGTCTGCAGGAATAATTGGAGATGTGCATGGAATATTAAATTAATTTACTGCTCTTAATTCTTATGCAAATCCTGACCTCTGATAGAGCCTATCAATTACCCTGCACATAGGGAAAAGAAAGGAGAACAGTTTCTTTCTTTTCTCCCCCCCCCTTTTCTTTTTCTTTTTTTTTTCCCTGTTGTTCTTCCTTTTTTTTTTTGTTTCTTTTTTCATTTTGAAAAGGAACTTGGAAAAGGAAATATTCAGGGGAAGAAAAAAAAAAAGCCATTTGTGGGAGAAGCAAAGAGCTGGGATTATTTAATTGAGTCTCCTGGTTGCAGCGATGTCCTCGGGGAGTACGGGTGCAGTTTTTAAAATAATGGGGGGAGTCGGGGAAGCCTGGGAATGGAGGCCAGGGCCAGGCCAAAATAGCTCCACATGTGTGTGTCAGGAAGGCATGGGGGGGACCGAGGCTCAGCCGTGGTTTGAGGGGGATATGGCCCTGCTCTGGCTAGATTTGGGGGCTGGCTGGAGCTTGGGTCTGCCACGAGAGCAGTCCCGGTGCTTGCCACCACTACCAGGGTCTGGGTTTGGGGTCGGGGTGGGCGCCTTCGCCCCATGAGGGCTTTGCGCCATGGGGAGCACGGCCGCCTCTGTCGGTAATTAACAGCAAAGAAGAAAGGCAATTTGTTGCTAAGTCTATTGTGAAATCCCAGGTAAAATGAAGTACAATTTAATTGGTCCTCGTTAAAAAGAGCTATTTTTCTAATATGGAGAAAAGGCCTCGTCTTCGGCACTTTTTTTAATTGGGGTTGTGTATGCACTGTTTAAAAAAGACTCCGGTCCTTATTCTTTCATCATATTTTCTAATAAGGATAAATAAATAGGATGAATAATGCGATCGGTCTATCCCTCGACCTCTGAAAGACCTCAGCAGCGAAATGATGTTTCAAGCTCCTTTCGTCACATCCAATATGCGCTGCCTTTCAGCTCTCCGCAGCCCAAACAAAAGCCATACAACAATATCAATTAATCATGCAGCAGGCAAACAAGGAGATTTATTCCACTACAAATAGCCTCACAGAGAGACGCTGAATGGGTTTGATTAGCATGAGAAAAGAGGAGCAAAACTCCACAGTTCAACAGCTAAAGAGCAATTTGATGGGGCTGGGATTGGGAAATTACTTGATTAGCGGCTGGCGGAGCACAACACGCTCAGGACGCCGCGAGTCGCAGCCCCGCCGCCGCCAGGGGACGGAGCCCGCGGGGCCGGGCACGGGGCAGGGAAAAAGGGGCCGGGGCCGCCGCGGGGAAGCCCCCGCTCGGCTCGCGGGTGGCTCAGCTCCACGGGGAATGAGGCTGAAACCGCTTCTGTTTTCGGAAAATGATAATAAAGCGGCTTCAAGGCTGGAAGAAAACAAACTAAAGTAAACTAAAAAAAAAAAAAAAAAAAAAAAAAAAAAGGGAAAAAAAAAAAAAAGGGGGAAAAAAAAAAAAAAAAGGCCAGACCCCAGCACCCTCCTGCCGGCCTGCGCGGGGCTCCGCCAGGTTCCCCCGTGCCGCCGGGCAGAGGCGCCCCCTGGCCGCCCCCCGACACTCCAAGTCCCAGCCCCCCCCGCCAAGCAGCAGCCGGGGGCGGCCCTGCCGGCCCAAAGGAGTAAACCAAGCATTTAAAAAAACGGGGCAAAAAAAAAAAAAAAATGAGGAAGGGGCAGCGGGAAGCGGGACAGGACACGGCCGGGCCGGCGGCGGCGCCCCGCAATTTGTTCCAATGGGTGGCTGTTAGCAAGCTGGCAATTTGAGCCGGCTGGGTGTTATTTAGTGCGATATGAAATCAAATGATCCTATTTCCCAAATAACAGCCTCCGTGAGGAGACGCGGACGCCCTGAAAAGGTAATTGTCTCCTGATGACATCCCCACCGCACCGCCGGGCTGGGCGGGCAGGGCCGGGGGGGGGGGTCCCGCTCCGCTCCGCTCCGGTACCGGCCGGGCTGGGGGCTCCGACGGGCTGGGGGGCGGCCTCGGTACCAGCAGCACGATTTCCTCTCCCCACCGCGGCGGGACCCGGAGGGAGCCTTTGGAAAACCCCAATTTGTTGCCGGCGTTGTTCTCGCTGCCCTCTCGGCAGAGCCGTTGCCCGCCACGGCCGAGCACCGAGTCCCCTGCCAGCCCTGACGGGGTGCGCCCCGGGGGCTTTGGGGTTTTGGGCAGCGCTGGGATTGCAGACGGGGACGAGCATCCCCCCTGCCACCCCCCGGCTGCGGCTCCCGGCCCGGTACGCGCTGCCGGGGGGCTGAAGCTGCCAGAAGTAAAGCACCCGAGGGAGAGAACGGGGGAGAGGAAGAGAGAAATAATAATAATAATAATAATAATAAAATTTTAAAAAGGCGAGCACGGAAAGAGGAGGAGAAGCCGGCGGGACCTACCTGACTCCGCTGCCCGCCCGGATTTTCCTTTTCTTCCCCATCTCGTTGGCGGCAGGCAGCGGCGTGGGGATTGCAGCGGGCGGCTCCGCTGCCCCGGGGCCGGCGGGGCCGAAGGAGAGCCGGAGGTTGGCAGCAAGTCCCGAAACTGCGGGTGGAGGCTGCTTCCTTTGGGTGCTCGCTGGGGGTTGGGGGTCGGTTGGTTGCTTGCTTTTCTTTCTTTTCCTTTTTTTTTTTTTTAATTATTATTTTTTTGGTTAAATGTATATATATATATTTAAAGAAAAAGCCTTTGCCTAGCTCAGCCCCTTCTCTTGCTGCCGGTGCCGGGTTCGGCGGGCCTGAGGGAGGCCGCAGGACGCAGCGCCGGAGTCCCGGGGGGCGGGGGGGCCGCAGCTCCGCGCTGCTGGCTCGGCTGCCCGAGGCGCCGCGAGGTTCCCGTGCGGGGAAGGGAGCCGCGGAATTGCAACAGAGCCATCGGGGGTGCCCCCGGCTGCCTGCGCGTCCCCTCCCCTCGGCGCTGCGGGGGGAAGCGGCGCGGCTGTGTGTCCGTACGCCTGCCTGTCTGTCTGTCTGTCTGCCCGGCAGACAACCGCGGAGTCCGCGGGCTTTGCAGCCGGGGAGCGGTTATGGACTTCCCTTGCACTTCTTTTTTTTTTTGTCTGGTTCCGTGCGTTCTTTTATTAAAAAATTAATTTAAAAAAAAAAAAAAAAAAAAAAGCGCATAATCCCTGTAGGAGAATAGGTAGCTTTGTGAAAGAGTTGCCTTCCCTTTTAAGTCCGTTTGGGGAAAAAAAAAAAAAAAAAAAAAAAAGGGAGAAATGTAATCCTAAAATACGCGAGTAGAGGGACTCAGAATAAGCCAGAGGCTGACTTGCATGTGAGCTCTGGGTTCGTTTTTCTGCTAAAACCTGCTGAGCAGGGTATATTTACTGACCGAGAATAAAGGCTTGCTCGTGGAAAAGTTTTTGGACTGCTGCAGTTGCCATTGCTGCTCGGGAGACAAGGACCGGCCTGTCAGTATTTAGCAGGCAAGCCCCAGCCACAGTGGGTGCTGAGAGCCCCGCTCAGGTGCCCCAGTTCCCCCTGTCCCTGTCCCATCCTGTCAGGGACAGGCTGCCTCGGGACCACTGGCCTGTGCCCAGTGCTTGCTGTGTGCTTCTAGCAACGGGCGAAGCGCTTGGGACCTCCAGCCTGAAAGTCAGCCCAGCGAGACAGACCCTTGCTATTCATGCATCCTACCTGGTTACCCGATTTACATCAGTGTTTACCCAAAAGTAGAGCTGAAGCCAATTTTAGAGTACTCTCTAAATGCACCGTTGGAATATTCTCCATCTGTTCTCAAGCCTTTTTGAGAGCTCCTGCTTCAGGTTCTTATTTTATATTTGACGTGATTATTTACTGTTGCATATACTAAATGGAGTGCAGAGGGCAGGGCCCAGTGATGCTTAGCTCTGAGCAGACACAATTTAATTAATTTAATAGTCTTATGCTTGTTCTCCTGCTTTTCAAATGAATGAATGGTTTATACACATGGTTGATTTCATTCATCGCCACAATAATCTTCTACATAGGACAGAGGAGAAAATAATAAATCACAGAAAAGCAGCACAGCACTTTGGGACGGGAAGTGAAAAATACTATGTCCTCTTGAAACTAGATTTCAAAGGAAGAAAATAGAGAAACAGCATATAGCTGTCACCTTGAGTGGCATGCAGGCTGGCTCTGCTGGAAAGCACGCCAGCTTCTCTGGCTGTTCCTAGGGTCAGGATGCCCGCTTCCAAACCTCATGCAGAAGTAAAAATTAAGTGGAGACAGTGACCAAATGGTCACTGGAAATTAGTTCAGAATGAAACATAATTCCAGCTCGACGGAACAGATTTTCCATGAATGCTGCTGTGGCTATTTTGCTGATCTGCTCGCTTTCTGTTTTACAGAGACACTGATGACTCGCAAACAATCCTGCTGAAATAGAAACATCTTTAAGAGGGTTTAAATATTTTGTTTTATGGTAGTGAGGGATCCTCAGGAGGCTCTCTGTTTGTAAACGTGTGTGTAAAGAGGAGCACCTCGCTACCTGTGGCAAGGGCTAGGAACAGCCACAGAATCTGGCTTCCCTCACCCCAAATGCCACTAAACTGCAAGACTCATCCAAGTGCTTCCCTTTGTTTCAAACCCTTGTAGCTTGGAGCACTTGTTGAACCTGATGACAAGTGCATCAAAGTGGCTGACAATTACGAAATAAACAAATATCATTTGAGGCATTTTTGAGCAGAATCCAGTAATACATAGATTAGCTTATTGATGTCGTTATCATGTCGAATATTATTCATACTTCTGATATTTCTGCTGTGCAGTAGCATTCCGTGCTCAGTAAAGATCACATTATCTCGCTATGCAAAAGGCTTCATTAATCAAAACAGACAATAGGCCAGACATTCTCCCTTTGAGTCTAGGATTTTGGATCCTCCAGTCTTTTTACCTTGTCTAAATGCCTCGTCCCTGTCAACATGGAAAGCAACTCTACAAAACCGATCACTCTAAAATGCGGTGCTAAAAGGAAAACATCTAACTCAAAAGAATTTCTCAGTTATTTTATATCTTCCTTTTAGCATTTCATGATTTGTGGAGAAAAACTTCCTCAGTATTTCATTCAGTGCATCAGATCAATGCACTCACTTGTTAAAATACTAACAAAAGAGCCCAATGCATCTTTGTCCTGTAGAATAGCGGGTGCAGCACCTGCTAGATCAAGGATTGAGGACCTTGCTAGCTGTGCCTTGGCAGCAACCCCTCGGTGGTGAAGCGCAGCCTTCAGGTCACTGCTTCCAGAGGGAGGATCCTGGCAAAAATGTGGCATGGCCCTGCCTTGGCACAAAGGACCAAGCTCTGAAGGAGCAGTGGGATGCTTCCACTTTGCCTGGTTGCCCCATGAATGGGCAGCTACAAACGCCAGCCCGCATGCAAAGGAGGCAGGGAGGTGCTCGGGCACAGGTTGATTCATTTACAGAGTTTGGAGATGTTGGGTTGCACTTGCCATGGCTGGTGATCTCCATCTGCAGGATTTGACAAGGTTCAGCCCTGGTGGCTGTGGTCATGGTCTGTGCTGTGTGGTCGTGGAGGGTCCAGCCGCAGTCTGTGAGGAGGAGCAGCACAACTAGCTTTGCACCTCTGCTCCTGCAGTGACCCCAGCAAGCATAAAATGGCCTTTCCTGCAGAAATACAGCACAACCCTTTCAGTTGGAGCAACGGAGGTTAAAGTAGTGGTTGCACAGGGTACTCTGCAGCATGAGGCAGGCAGATGATTTAAGATAAGACAGGAGTCAAGCCCTTTGATGGCTTGCTCTGAGTAGCCTAGCTCAAATTCAGCCTCTTGTCTCACTTCTCAGAAAACCTAAATCCAGTTCTCGTTTCTCCAGAGACAGGGAAACTCAGTGCCGTCAATCTACTCATTCCTCTTCAGACAACAACAGATATTTAAACAGAGACTAGAAGCTGCTGGTTAATTCATGTCTACATCTTAGAAACTGCGGTGACTTTGAATTATTGGGAAAGCAGAGAGACCTAAAACCTCCCAGAAATCCTCTCCAGACTCATGGCCTTGCAAGAAACAGAGAAGAGTCAGGTCATACATGAGCTCTCCTGGTCTTAGAGCTTCCCATGCTGTGGAGGAGACTCAAAAAGCACTTTGAGATGGCTGCGGACAGGGGGATTTCCCAGCAAGGGGCCTCTAAACTGGTCCCCTTCCCATGGCATGGCGTTTCTCACTCATTAACAACACGGCGGTGTAAACAGTGGTGTGTGCTTGTATCTAAATTCTACAGGATTAATTCTGAATTCACTGACAATGGCATTACTAGAGACTTTTCAATGATTTCAACAGGCTTTGGATAAGGCCCTTACATTCTTAATAAACATTATATGGCTTTAAATGCTGTATTCTTGTTCTTAAGTTTGTATTTAATCATTTATTATCAGTGGCTCCTGTGTTAACAAGTTCTTGCTGGAGAAACTCATTTCACCTGTCCTGTCGACAGCAAACACTGCATTCTTCAGTAAGACAATGTATTTTCTATTTATGCATCAGACACAAGTAATAATAGGTTTCAAGGAACTGTAACATTTAATAAAAGCATTTTATTACATTTAAATTTATTAAAATTTAAACATTAAATTCAACATGTTAATTACTGCTTCCATGCATTGACACTGACAGTCAGAAATGGATCCACATAACTGCTCTGCTGAGATATGTTCACTGGTGCTATTTGCTCTTTGATTGCTAATGTATTATTAGTGCTCTTCATTTGGGACTTGATTCATTAACAAAAAGACTTATATGGGCATTATGCAAATTTTTGTATGTCTTTTACATAGCTACCAGGGCATGTATTATGAATCTAATTGAAAAAAAAAAAAAAAAAGAAAATGTATTCAGTTATGTCCTGGCTTGTGGGCAAGCTGCAGCTAAATGTACAGCTGCTCTCCAAACCAAATAAGAGCATAGAGGAAAAGCCTCTTTTCAGTATATCACAGCCTGGGCTTCTGCAAATCCCCTCCCGGTGAAATTGCACAGCCCCTCCAGACTGCTGTGTTTTGACAGAAATAAAATGGTGGCAGAGAACTGAGATTAATTTTTCAGGCTCTGTTACGTGTATCATCTGTGTATATTCTGTATACATCAGTGTTCCGGGATGACCACCCTTTTGTTTTTAACGAATGATTTATCTTAATGCTTTTGAAGTTGTGATTTGGTTTATTCTATTCTAGCAATATCTGCATTCCTCACAGTAAGTGAAAATACACAGAGGGCCCTTAATCTGTAAAGCCTCCTCGCTGTCATTAGAGCAGTCGTGCCGAGGGCCGTGTCTGTTGGGAGGCAGTGTCCCAAGGCACCCTACGGGAGGATGCCAACAACTTCTGGTTGTGCAAGCAGCTTTCTGTCCTTCCCAGACCTAGTGGCATCTCGGACCTCTCTGACCTTCTCCAGCTGGCCCTAAGCCTTTTGCTGGACGAGCTGCCTCTGGAGGGATGTCTCTGGAGGCGTGTGCTTATCATCTGTCCCTTGTCTTTTTTTTCATTTTTCCCCTACAAAAATACCCTCTCTTTTACTTCCTTCTTCCTCGTTTTCTCTCATTCCTTTCTTCTCCTCAAGGTAGGCCACCCCACAGCCAGATGCTCACCACGATGAGGCAAATTCTGCACTTTGCAGGGTACTGTTAAATCTCCAGAGGAAAGCAGGACACCAAAAGCACACATTGTTTCTTCCCTCAATTAAAAACGATGTGTTGAACTGTAAGATTAGTGCACATCAATCCCTTCTTCATTTGAATTGAGAGGTACCTTCATTTGGCAGCTATTGAGGAAAAACATAATTTCATTCAAAGTGCATTTAATAAGACAGAACAAGACAGATTTCTTTGACAGTTGTACAGCTCTTATCAGATTACATTAAAATTAAATTAAAACAATCTAAAAGAAGTGTTAAGTACTAAAGGAAGAACACAAACAAAACACTCCTCTTTGTAGGCTTTCAGGGACGGGGTACTGATGTTAGTTATCAGGGATATGAGTAATAAGATTACTCATCAGTCAATTATGAGCCCATCAGTGTCAGCATGAAGGATTTCATCACAGACCTGGCTCTGTAACACCTCAGAGGATTTGAGTGCACCCTGCATCACCAGAGACTAAAGGGACAAGAGGGAAAAATGTGGGAAATACAGTGGAGGGACTGGGCTACGGCTGCTTATTTGCACAGCTGCTCCTGTGTGCTCCTAGGAAATGTTCCTAGAAGTGTGCTCACTGTGAGGAGAGCTGCTTGGTGGATCAGGGGCAGGGGAACCTGCACCCCATGAATAAGCAGTGGCAGCAGCTCCCCGAGCTGGCACCATTCCCTTCTAGAATTCCCTTCTGCTGTGCAGGCAGTGCCTTGAGACCCCTGCCCCCTGTGTTTGCTTGGTTTCACGATTAAAATATCACCAGTGTTGGCATGGTTCGTGAGATGAATAAACTGTGTAGTCCTACAGATCTCTCTTCCTGAGCTGAGCCATCAGGTGGACATCAGTTTCTTTGAACCGAGACTTGCAAATCTTAAATTGGGTATAAAAATGTTCAGTATGTAAATATAATACGCGTTCATAGTTTCAGCAATATAAGTGTTTGAAAGTTTTGATATTATTTTAGCAAGCACAAATATTTTCAAAAGCAGTTTAGTCTTCCAGAACCAAACCTGGTATGTCACGGGTACAGGCTTAACAAAACCAAATTCTTTGCCTGTTTTGAAAAATAACAAAAATGTAGTGTATGTAAGTGTTTTCTTGTTCAAATGCCAGGTAGCATTTGACAGTTTTCTGCACTGACAATCAGTGATGCATTCAAAATATGTCAGACTGATAGAGGGTGTTTCACGTCTGACATTTGGAAATAACAAGTTTTTAGTGTCTCACCTTAGTGTCAAAGGGGAGACTATTTATTTTGATGTAGATATTAGCAAGGAGAGTTCATCTGAGAGATGCTCAGAAAAATAAAATAAAATAAAAATGATGCAAACCTTGTTATTTCCATTTTATCTGTCCCCATGACTGAGCAGGAACATCATGCTGGTACAAAGGCTGGGGAGATGTTTCAGTACTATGAACAGTTGGGCTAGCCGGGGGTAGGATCCCACAGCTAGCTTTGCACTAGGGCCATTTGTAGAGACCTTCACAGAGTGCCCTCTGCCTGGCACCAGACAAAATCACCAAAATGAGGTGAAATGGGTGATGCTCACAGTCTGAACTTCCTCACCTGATTTTGAGCAAGGCAATCAGGGAGACACACCACTCCATCTCGTTGGGTCCCCGCACTGAGAAGCGGTGACTGAGCCGGGGTGGCTTCCAGCTGGCATGGCCAGCACTCAGGTGGGAAGTCTGTGAGCAGACCTATGGCTTGCTCCCATGGCATCAATGCGTTGCAGTCGCTCAAGGAGTGGGGCTATCTCTGCAGCTGCGGTGTCAAAGCTCCGTTCTTTTTCCCTACACATTTGTAAAGGGAATGGCAGTCACTGATGGACCTGGACCTGAGCTACGAAGCCACAATCCAGGTAAAAATGTCCAACTTTGGAAATTTAGGCAAGGTCAGACCTAGATTCTGCCTCTCAGCTCTTGTTAAGATGTGAAATTGTGCTGCCACAGAGGTCTCAATAACATGTACTTGCTTTCAGTAAATAGAAGAGTGAGAAAGAACAGTAGATCTTTTACTATGAGTGCATCTTATGAGAATTCAATAATAAAGGCTCCCAAATCTGCAAATCCTTTGCATGTGTATTTTCGTGAGTAGGCAGGCTCTTACATGAGCTAAAGCCTTCCATATCTTATTGAGCCATTTATTTATAATAGATATGCAAAGGCTAAGCCAGACAGCAGCTATGGTTATTCAAGTGACAGAAGCTAATTTAGGAACTGTTAAGTACCACTGCATCACTGCAGCAAAGCTTTTTGCTTTACATTTAATTTGGTTATCCCAGTTTGAGGATGCAGGTGAATGGAGCCACACAGGCTCAAAACCTGGTAGAGGACCCAATCCATGGGACAAGGTCACCGCTGCTGGAATCTGAAGCTACTCCTGAGGCTCTGGAGTGTGTGAACCCTGCACAACTAGTGTAGCGTCTCTCTTCCAGGGCCCCAGTGATGCCCTCAGTCATGGCAGTATTACCCTGCAAGTGAAACTGATTCTTTCATGTCCCTGTTGTTGGGCAGAAGTTCTAATGAAGGGTAATTATGATGATGATCCTGTACAAACCGTATACTGATTGCTGCTCTAATTATGCTTAAACATTTTCTAGCTACACACAATTTTGTCCATTGATGTAGCATTGCTTCGCCTTAAATTCAAA
This sequence comes from Anas platyrhynchos, assembly GCF_047663525.1. Taxonomy (NCBI): domain Eukaryota; kingdom Metazoa; phylum Chordata; class Aves; order Anseriformes; family Anatidae; genus Anas; species Anas platyrhynchos. Next base: position 3,231,336 of record NC_092589.1, read on the forward strand.
TACCCTCTCAGTATGGGAGGAACCATCTTTATTGGTGAATTTAAGCACTGGGTTCACAACTTCATTTCAAAGGGATCTAATTTTTTATCTGAAAATTAAAAAATGTGTTTTTCTTTCCCACTTTGTTTATGCTGGAGATCTGAATGTGGGGCTTGTCTCGACTGCCCCAGTGCTCACTGAAGGTGGTGTGACTTTTTCCATTGACCAACAGAGTTTTGTCTGAAAACATGTCTGAAAACAGCTGTGCCAACTGGACAAGGTCACGATTCAGAGAAGGAGCAATCGTGAATTTTATTGAAATGTTTGGTTTCTATACAAATGGAAATTGGCCATTTGCATTTTTTTTCCTGTGTACCATAAACTCAATAAAGCAAACTGTTAAAGGGAGTACAAACAAAGCTGTCATATTTTCTCTGTGTATGTTAGGATTTTAGACTCACTGTGCCCCAGATAGTATGCTTGCCTTACTGGTTTTAACGTTTTTAAAGTCTTGGAAATTCCCTGTCTTCCAATACCCACTCCTCACATGATTAATGCATTAGCATTGGTATTGGTACATCACCATGGCCCCTTTTACTGTAAGTGTTCAGCAGCTCCCAGTTATTTTTGGATTTATGTCCTAGCACCTTGCAAAGTCTCTATTTTTCAGAAAAATTCTGGATTTTTCTGAGGGGGGCTGAGACATGGAGATTACTACCTCAAGGTTATAAAAAAGATGGCAGCCTGGAGACTTGACTCTGCACTACAACCATTTGAACAGCTGTAGTAATCATTGAATTAACAGATTTCATGACAAATTAACAGTGTAAGTAATAATTTGGGAATAAATAGTGTAAATCTCCAGTCCCCTGTTGTCCCAAAGGTCACGCTGCAGATTTCCCTCAACAAAGTGCCTCAGGCCCTTGCTAGGTCTGCACACTGTTCATGACCCTGTTCTGGGTGCACGGGTGCTTCCCTCGAGCCCTGCCTTGCCCCAAGGACAGCTCTCACCAGGGGGATACCTCTCGCCGTGGGGACATCTCTTGCTGTGGGACAGCTCGCTGTGGGTCCGCTTGCTGCGATCCCCGATGTAGCATTGCCGGGTCTGGGAGCAGCTCAGGCACAGCTCTGCAGGCAGCAGTGCCTCAGGCGTCTCCTTGCCATAGGGGCAAGCACAATGGCTGCTTACCCACATGTAATGTGTACGTATATGCATGTGTACATATTTATGGACAGACAGGTATACATATCTGTATGTATTTACGTACGTGTGTGTATACATATGTATATATATTTATGTACACATGTATACCTATGGATATGCATTTATGTACATACGTGTATACATATGTATCTACGTACACACACGTTGGGCCCCTCGCTACAAGAAGGACATGGAGGTGCTCAAAAGAGTCCAGAGAAGGGCGACAAAGCTGGTGAAGGGCCTGGAGAACAAGTCCTACGAGGAGCAGCTGAGGGAGCTGGGCTTATTCAGCCTGGAGAAGAGGAGGCTCAGGGGCGACCTTATCGCCGTCTACAAGTACCTTAAAGGAGGCTGCAGCGAGGTGGGGGTTGGTCTATTCTCCCATGTGCCTGGTGACAGGACGAGGGGAATGGGCTTAAGTTGTGCCAGGGGAGGTTTAGGTTGGATGTTAGGAAAAACTTCTTTACCGAAAAGGTTGTTAGGCATGGGAACGGGCTGCCCAGGGAAGTGGTGGAGTCACCATCCCTGGAGGTCTTTAAAAGACGTTTAGATGTAGAGCTCAGTGATATGGTTTAGTGGGGACTGTTAGTGTTAGGTCAGAGGTTGGACTCGATGATCTTGAGGTCTCTTCCAACCTAGAAATTCTGTGATTCTGTATTTATGTGCACAGAGGCATGCACACACCACGTGAGGCTCCAGCCTGCTGTTTTCACGGCGGGGAGCCGTGCCACCCGGCTGTTTGCCGTGCCCCCCCCCCCCCCCCGTGCTCCCTCGGGCCTGGGGCCCGGCCGCCGCTCCCGGCCCTCCCGCGCGCCGCCAGGCCCCGTGGCCATGGCAACGCGCGGCGGGACCTTCCGGGGCGTGGCGGCGCGGGGCAGGGCGGGAGGCGTCGCGTTGGCCACGGCCGTAAACAGCGCGGCATGAGGCGGGGGGCGGGACGCGGCCCCGGCCCCGGTCCCGGCTGCGGTACCGGCGGCCTCCTGCGGCGCCTCCGCGACAGGTGAGGGGGGGCGGGCCAGGCAGGGCCTGCCGGGGACCCCGGTTGCTGCCCGCCGCAGGGGCTGGGAGCCGCTTGTGAGCGGTGATGGGCACCGGGGCGTGCGGGTCCGGCGCTGCGGTAGCGCCTGGGCAGAAACGCTGCGGGCGGCTTCGCTGGAGTCCTGTTCGGGTCCGGAAGGCCCATGGGAAACAAAACAGGAATGGCTTTGTATGGGGGAAGAAAATGGGGGAGGATACATGTATATACAACGCGGTGGTGGCTTTTTATTGTCGAGAAGTTACAGAAGTTGTAGGTTCTTGACAGGGAAGGCAGCGTGTCCAGACCACGGCATCAGAAAGTGAAGGAGGGGAGCAGGTTGAAATCCCAGTGCCCGAGCCTGCAGGCTGCTGTGAGCGCTGTGTCTGCGTGCAGCTCTCCCCACGCCAGGAGCAGGGGTGCCTTGTGCCCCCTGAGGCTCTGGGCCACGCCGGCCACCTCTCTGCATCAGGTCCCGTCTCTGTCATCAGGTGCCATGCTGTGCGTGTGGGCTGCCCCTCACCAGCTCTTCCGAAAGCACCAGGAACAGGCTGCATCTCAGGCACCAGCTCCTCCGTCTCGTTAGCTTACGCCAGGAGGTTCAGGAGACATTGCAGGCAGGGGATTACAGGCAGGCAGCGTGATCGCGTGAACTGTGCTTCCTTTGCAGACCCAGCTGACAAATGTTGTGATAATAAACAGAGCTTTTCTGGCATGCTTGAAGTGTCTGTGCTTTAACATATATATTAAAAAAAGAAAAAAGATTGTATTGATGGTGTTGACAAATGTGTAACCGTTTATCCCAGATCCAGGTAAATAAGTTGTATGCTGCTATCTGGGGAGTTTGAAGGGTTGCCTTTGGCAATGGTGCTGCAAAGCCAGTTGCCTTTCTGGAATTTCACAGGTAAAGTGATAATTTATATCTAAACATTTCTTTAACATAAAAAAGTATAAGATGTTTAGTAAAATCACTGGATCACTTCAGTTTTTTAAGTCCCACCTTGGAAATTCTGCACTGATCCAATTTCAAGTCACCTCTTTTGAGACCTGAAGTGCCCAATAGCTGTTTCACTCCAGATTGCAGTCCTGCTTTGAGCTCTTCAGTTTAAGCAAGCAGGAGGCCATGGCTAAGGAGCCATATATGCAAGAGCTTGCATGTGGTGGAGGAAGCTGCTGCTTGGTTGTGTCTCCCACCTGTCTGTTGGTGAGCTTGGAGGGAGCTCTTGTGAATATTTCTTTTCTTCCTGTTTTCATCTCTTCTTTTTTTTCCCCGTCTAAATACCTGAGTTTTAAAGTGTCTGAGAAATTAGCCTTGTGCAAACTAGTCTTGTGCAAAAAACATAACTATCCTAGACTTTATTTGCTGAATTTTATTTCGTAATGCTGGTACTTAGTCCAGTCAAGATATAAACAGTACTGCGGGCATAGGTCTCTGTAGACAGGTCAGTGGTGTCTGTATGCAAAATTATGGACAGTTAGATATTGGGTGTCGAAGGTAACAAATGAACTGGGGCGGAGCGTTTACTTTGGTGTTTAATTACAGAACTGACCGTGTTGTGATTACTCAGCATTTACTATTGCTGGTGAGAGAGGCAGTGTTTGAGATGAAGTAGATAAATTATTTAGTTAAGTGCTGTACTTAACACCGTGACTAACTTTGAAATTAGCATCCTTCTCAAACAGTGAGGCCAGATGCCTCATGCTACGGGTGACTTGCTGTAAACATGTGCAAATACTGACAAGTCCTGAGCAGAGAGTGTAAAACAGGTTTATTAGCTTCCAAAATATTTGCTGGTATCGGTTACATGTGTTTGTAGAAGGTGGTGTTGAACAGGCCCACTCGAACCTGTCCAGGGGATTGGATTTGCATGCAGGAGGCGTTGAGCATCGTGTTTCTCCAGGGTTCGAGTAGTGAAGTGGCTGCTGCTCTTACTGAGTCTGTGTCACCTTTCTTCCTCCCTGAGAAAGCTAGCTTGTGCTGTTCTGAAGGAAACTGACTACCTGCAAACACAACTCTTTGTTTCTCTTTTGCATGCTTGCTTGCATCTTTTACAGAAGTGGGCTGAATGCTGTAGTTGGTTAATAAGCTTGTTTTGTCTTTCTGGTCAAAGCCTTACATGATACCTACTGGTATACCCTGAGCAGGCTGTCCAGGTACCAGGCTAGGCTGTTGGATACAGCTCAGTGCTAAACAGTTGGTTTAATGTAAGACTGGTGTAGAAAAACAACTGTAAAAATTACATTTCTTACTTCTATGGAAAGCTTGCATTGTATCTAAGTGCTTCACAATTTTCTCTGTACTTTTCTCAACAGGGTGTCACCACAGTAGTACTGTTATTCCTATATTATAGATGCAGTACTGAAGCACAAAGAGACCAGGGCCCGGTATCTCAAGAAATATTGAGGCAGGTCCTGCTGCTTTGAATAGGAGGTGAAGGATCAGATATCACTACAGGTCGATGCCTGGTGAAATGCCAGAGATTAGACGGAGCTTGTGGTTGAACAGGGAATTTAATTCTGCTTTCAAATCCCAAAGAAACACGCTTTCTCTGCAGACTGAAGATTCAGGGTTGTTTGAAAAAGCCACCTGGATCCTTACAAAGTCCTGAAGTGTTCTATTTTTGCCTATTTAAGAATAAAGTTTATAACTGGCTGTTTGCAGTGCTTTAACCTGATGCAAATAGAAGCTTCAGGCTGAGAGCTTTATTTTTCAGGTAAAAAGGGAGGTGATATAGTAATGGAGTGGTCAAAATAGTCTCTGTATTGCTTCAAGCTTCACTTCTGCCACTGACACTAAGAAACTGCACTAGAACTTTGTTGGAATCTGGGCTACCAAACAAAATAGTTTTGAATGGCTTCTAAATCATGTCTTGGACAGAGGTGTGCTGCAAAACACCCCAGGTGTTACAGTGACCATTTCAGGCGTCTAATGATGGTAGTCAGATGCTGTGAGGCTCATACCTGATGGTTTTTATACTTTGTCTTCCCTCTAGAGAAGACCTTATTTATATACTCAGGTGCTACCTAAACATCTGTAGCACTGACTAGCAAGTGGGACGCTGGTAGAAAAGAAATGATCTTTCAGGAACCAAGGAGTGAGATGTGCTGTGCAACCTGTGGTATCGGAGGATGAGAAACAGGATTGGAGCCAATGGCTGTTCGCATCTGTTGGCTCTTACATCCATCAGGATATCACAGTGTTCTTCATCGAGTCATGAAAATTACTTCTAGAAGTGTAAAAACAAGATCTTGAAATCTGCTTTTGCTTAGCTGTCCATCATGTAAAAGGAAATTGAAAGGATGAGATCCCAGATGAAGCGTGGCTTTTAAATTGCATACATGACATGAAAACGTAATCTTGTTTCAGACAGTGGCAGGATAAGATGGATAAAATGTATGCCTTGATCTTGCAGACTTAAGAAGCAGGAAGGATTTCCTTGCTTTCCTCTGTGCAGGGCAACTGGGAGGAGGCAAATATGTGTGGCTGTGACATGCACGTTTGTAGGGGGGTGCATGGGTGCATGGAAAAGCATGCGTAGTCATATGGCTGCATGCAATCTCACATATTTGCCCGCAGTGCTCTCGCATATGCGGCCTTCATAGCTAGTAAAAGCTGGTGATTATTTTTAATGAACAACTTAAGGTGCTTGCTTTGATTGTTGCAGGATTTGTAGTATGTGCCTACTGGAAGCCCTTGTCTCATCAGTTGTTTTTTACTGATGGGGTAGTTGCTCCTTTTCAGAAACAGTTCGTAGTCATTAACTAATATTACCACCGTTATTCTGTCCTACTCCTTCTGAAAATGGGTATCTGAATTATGTTGTGGGTCAGGCATGGAGTTTGTTTTAAAGCAGTATGAATTTCCCCATGGACCTATACCATTGCACTGCTTTTGGCAGATACGGATGTCCCCACAGCGTTTTAACAACCATAAGATTTTTTTTTTGTTACATTTATCTGTTACCCTGTAGTAGTTCCAGCAGGTAATGCTAGTGTATCTCTAGATGTATTTGATCTTAATGCATGAGTCTGAAATATGTAGCTGATTTTAAGTTAAAAACTATTATGTGAAATACTGCCTGTTTGAGGAAATTAAGCTAAATACTTCCTGCATTGAAAGTGGTTTGTTGAGCGACTCGGACTGGGTGAGAGGATCTCAGTGCTTGGAGCATCTCCAGAGGCTGCTGGAGAAAGGACTTGAAATAGGAACTTTAACTGTGCAGGAGTCTTTTTGGCTGTGCTGTTGGGGTTTAAATGGATACATACGTGTTTACGCGTTGTCATCTCTTTGTTGCCCTCCCTTTAAAACAACCTAGCTCTTCTTCCACTGAAGAGCAGAGGGAGAAGTAAGAACTTTTTTTTTTGTGACAAGGTTGGCTGGCAGATCAAGACATAAGACTACCAATCTGTAGGAGAAATGTGTTCCATTCTCTGAGAAGTATATGCTCTGTATAATGTTGACTTCTTGCGCTTTGAGAATTTAAATTATGAAATATTTTTGTTTGCTTTCTTCTAGTGAAACCAGAAGGCTGGAATTGGAAAGAAAACTGGTGGAATACAAAAAATCTGATGCATACCTGTAAGTTTATTTAAAAAAAACCTTATAGACTTTTTTAGTTACAAAGACTACAGTATCACAGGATGCTTTTAGAATGTTATCTTGTTGATTTTGTAATGGTTCTAGGGTCTTAGAATGTCCTTAAACTTTTAGGAAGGTACTACAAGATATTCTGGGTTCTAATCCTAGCTCCCTGGGTTGTTTCTGCGTTAACTATTTAATGTGAAATGCACGTACAGTTTTTGTCCTTTTTTTTTTTTAAGGAGGGTGGAGGTTAAAAAACCAAACAAACACTTGTTACTCTGGCCGTGTATATTAAACAAGTGTTCAGATTTCTGTGTTTGCATTCTCTTGTCCTACTGATATTGTTATATACATGTATAACATGCATGAGGTTATAAGCATTGCTACTGACAGCCTTATTGAGGAAGACCAAATGATTTGAACTTGCTACCAATAACCAAATTACCTGTTAAGTTCAGTGTGTTTGCTTCTCTTATGAACAAAGCTTCTCGCTTTTTATCTCCTTTTTATATTTGAACTGTGAAATTCCTGCCCTGAGCAAGTTAGAATGGAGGGGAACAGATTCCAGAATTGGTGGCCTTCCAGTGAGCATATGAGTATCGAAAGATCCTAGCTTTCTTATACCCTATGTAGTTCTATGTTTTGTTCTTGTTTTTTGTTTTTTTGAGTTTGGGAAGAACTTTGCCATAAATCTGTTCTTAACATAAAATAGCATGAAAAGCATGTGTTGTTTATTTGAAATTGACTGTAGAAGCCTCCCTTCCAGAAGAGGATCTGGAATGTGGTGTCTGCATGGGTGGAAGTCTCTTAGCTTGCCAGGAACGGCACGTGGGTTCCAGAGAGGAGCAGATTTTTAGGCATTCTTGTCTCTGTAGTGTTTGTTTTCTTAGCTGTGTTTTGTAAAGCCAGAGAGGTGACTCTTCAATTTTAGTTCAAGTGACTGAGGGCTAGGTGCAATCATGGCCAAATCCCTTGGAGACTCTTCTTCTGAAAGAGGGACTTCAGAGTAGAAAATCGAGATTATCTTGAAGAAAAAATACCTCAAGAGGTGTGGAAACATGCACGTGTACTTTTTCACTTTTAATTTGATTTATTTTAATCCAACAGAACTTGAACTGGAGTGTCTGTCAAAATATTGGCACTTTGGGGGGAGTTAGGTTGCAATTTCACAACCAATTTAAGCTGACCTATAGGCAGGTTGAGCCCTAAACAGATGAGATCCTGTCTGCCCTTGGTTCATGTGTTCCCTTTAACACTAATACTTGTCCAGCTGCCTTTTAATCAGACAAAAAAAAATAGGTCTGTCTGAAAGTGAATCTGTGTTTTTTCGATGGGTGAGGGAGACTTCAAACGGATTTTCAGTTGGATTGCTCTTGGCTTAATTTGCCATGTGTGTATAGTATATCGTATTGGCACAAAAAAGAAAGAAGGGCCTGGAGTGAGATGCCCCTTCTGGTGGCAGCATGGATTTAGGTTGATTTAAAGCAACTGTGAAACCACAGCCTTAGTTCACAGTATGCTGGACTTGCAGAACATGTTCTTCTAAATACAGTTTTCATTTTAGACATGCGTGTTAATTCAAAGCATAACCCGTTCCAAACAAACTTATGAAATTTTTGAAATGTGTTTATCTTTTTGAGCACCAAACCAAAAATCCTTTTTAAACCTTAAGTTATACAACCAAAAGGACGTCACTGTTATATAATGTAGCTTTGGACAGTTGGGCAGCTCCTACATAAATGTTAGTATGTATGTGCCTGAAGAAAAGTGGTTGTAATAGAAATGTTTGTTTTAATTTCATACTCCTTAAGTACATGTTCTTCTTCTTCTTTCTCTTGCAGAATAAAACTAAAGTACATGAAGCTGAAAAAATACTTGGAAGAAATAGACGAACGACAAAAAAGAGCTCTGCTGCGAAACCAGGCCATTTTAAAGGAATTGAACCAGTTTGAAGCTCATATGAAAACTTCAAGTTCGGAGCTAATTCAGAAGATGGAAGTAACTTTCTAGAAGACTTACTGCATTAGTGCTTGTCATTACTACAGGGGTTGCTGAATAGGTTCTGTCTGTGTATTTTGCACATCCAGGCTGGTGAAACTTCATGCCATGTTTGAGTGCTTAAAGCAGATTTGAAATAAACCCAAACGATACTAGTAAATGAGGTGGTAGACACAACAGTAGCTGCAGAGATAGTCAGTAGCACCTCACAGAACTGTACCTTTGGCCTGTACTACAGGCCAGTGTCCTTATGAGTTTCTTGGAAGTGAGGGAGAATTGACATCAAAAAATTGTGAAGATGGATTGTATCATGTTTGGAGTTACAGTGGTAATAAAACAGCAGGTCTAGGTTAGGACAAGAAGAGGACTAGAGTTGTAATATTTTCATAAACTTTTTTATTAAGATTATATTTTACTAAGGCTTTCTATCACCTAAAAAGCCACAACCTATTTCACTGAAGCTGTTTCAGGACATGTTTTTAATTCTGCTGACGTGATTGCCCTAAGCAGGCATAGCTAGGCTTGTCTCTACCTATTGCACTTTCTTCACCAAAAAAAAAGGTGTAAGAGTAAGTGACTTCTGTTAAAACAAATTACTGTGTTGGAACTATTTGGACTAAAGCATATCTAAAATGAGTTTGCAGTCAGTTCTATTACTAGGCAGTCCTGTTGAATCACTTAGGTCTTTGCTTTCAATGGTTTTATGTGTACATATGTTTGATTCATTTGCCTTCAGAGCTGTAAAATTTAACTTTTTCTCTGGGCTGGTAAATTAAAACCCAGGGAGTTTTCATCACCTTGAGTAATTGAGATGTTACTATTTTGTGTTACTTCACTGAAGTAACTGAAATATTTGGGATATTACAAAGTGATATAGATTGGAAATGATCTCAGATTCAAAGAAATGGCTTGTGCTCATGCCATTTATATATGGAGTCAAATTTTGGGGGGCTGAAAAATCAAATCTTTTTTTCTGGGAGGGAAGTTTGTTTATATCTGCTTTTGAAGAGAAGCAGTGTTTTTTGAAAACATTTTATGGGGACATTTATGTGATTCTGCCACTCTTTTTTTTAACTTGCTGGAATAAAAGAGGGGAGGAAACAAATTAGTTGGGGTGTTCTAAGCCCCTGTTTTGTGATACGAACGTGATACTGTGTGGTTGTCTAGAACTCAGCTGTGATGGCTTTTATTTGTTTGAAATGCAGTTTGAATTAAAACTGGAACAACCTTATCCAAGTATATTGTTTTTTCTTCCCCTTTCCTACTCAGGGACACATGCAATTTCATCTGAGATAGTAGAGCTTAGACTATGATCCTTTTAAAAGGAGTTGTTTAAAAAATTCTGTGTTTGGGTTCAAGAAATACGCACCAGCACCTTTGGATGACAATGATACAGGGCTGAAAGAAAAGGTGTGGATTGGCTGATCTGGGGGGTTACAGTTACAGCAACTATAGGGAAAGAAAGGTATGAGCACTTCTGAAAATAGGTAAGAGAAGGAAAGAGCCAGACTGTAACATAAACAGGGAGCAGGAGGGAGGAAAAGTGTGAAGCAATGTAGAAGTTTTAAAAACAAGTGAACCTTCATTTAAAATATTCTTTAAGCTTTTCTCATAGTATGCTCTGGAAACAACAGTAGGAAGCATTGTTAGAGCTTACTCTGAAGTAGGGATGTAGAAGCATCAATGTGCTTTATTTTTTTTCTTACTGTCTGGTTTGGCTTTCACTAGCTGCACAGGACAAGAAAGCCTTTGAATGCAGTTCTTCGTTTAGAAAAGTTCCTTTCAATAGATAAATGTATGACTTGAAACGTGAATCTGTTCTTTCAAAAATCCTCTAAACTATTGATACTAATGTTTATAAGGACTCAAAGACCCTTCATTAGCTTTTCTGCATCAGTGTAATGTAACAAGTCCTACACTCTAACTTTGTACTGTAGTTAAAAACATAATGTTTTTAAATTAGTTCTCTGATTGCATCAAGGATCTTGGTTTTGTATTAAGCAAAATGACTAGCTGGCTTCAAACTACTCTGCCATTAGTTGTAACTCACAATATATTAACCCTGCCTTCCAATGCTCATCTTAAAGTAAATAGCCCTAATCTTTTCTTTTGTCTCTTCAAATGGAATTTTTATGCCTGTAGTAATTTTTAATGCTTTTTCTGGAATGCCCTCGGTATCCCATTTGAGATGGAGTGATGAGAACTGTTCATGTTAATTAACGCTCCCTTTGAGATGTCGGTGGGTTTGTGCTTATGTTTCTAGTTTGGAAGGTCGCTTTTGTGTTGTCATGGACTTCAGTGTACAGAGCAGGTGCCTGGGGGCTTAATAGCTGCTCTCCCTGCCTTTGGAAGTGAGGAAGCTCTCTGAAGATACAGATCTCTCTCATGGTGGCAATTGACTTACACTCATAAACCAATCATCTGGCAAGCATCACATGGCTGCATACCTGCATTCATAACTTCCTCGCACAGCTATATTCCTGTCAATGGCTGGTCATTTTTATAGCCTGTTGGGTCTGGTGACATTGAAGAAACATCTTTCCTTTGCTTCAGCTTAGTGATGTACAGTTTAGAGACTATCCCTGGGGTGGCTGTGCAAGTCTGTTTTGTTTCAAAGCAGATTGAGGTCAGGAGTATTTTGTGATGCTAGATTTTCCCTGTTGTGTTTGGGATTTTTTTTTTGAGCAACCCTCCTACATACCCCTGTGGTAGGCTCTTACAATGTATTTTTGTGAGTCACAGCTGTGCCATGGGCTGATATGCATGCAGTGTTTCCATTCATTGCTTCCATTTTGGTATTTCTGTGCCATCCATTTTATTTTTGCTGGCTTAGACTTGCTTTTTTTGAGCTGTTAAACAAAGCACAGATTACATACTCTTTATACTACAATTATGAAAAGCTACCTTGTTGTGGAGAATTATGAAGCATGTAATCATTTAATCTAGCATGGAAGTACAACTGACAGAAATTATTACTTTTTCTTTTTTTTTTTGTTTGAGAGAGAATGTCCTTTAAGAGTGCTTTATCGTAATTATGCACACAAGTTATTACGTGTTGTAGCTGAAAAAAGTTTTTGTTTTTGAAAGATTTGCTATTTTGTTGTTTTCTTTTTTGTTTTCTCCCTGTGTTTGTCTGCAGTCTGTTAAGTATTTTGGGGGAGTTGAAGTAAAATCACTCAAGCTTTCAGGAAAATCCGGTAGTTATATCTGAGTTTCTTTTGAATTTAATTCTTGTGAGGTTAGATTCTGTTTCTTAAAAGTTGTTGTTTTGTTGTTTATAATTTTATGAAAGGCTTCTGTTGCCTGGAAGACAGAAGACTTGCTGAGTACACCATTGGTATGAAGTGCAGGGTTGGTGAAGTTAATTGTTCTAAAGATTTACCTTTATGCATATTACTTGATGCAGAATAAGTGTTTTCATTCAGGACCAATGTAACTTGTTATTGGGGTTTACATTTACTAACAAATAGGATTAATTATAGGTGCTGCATGTGCCTGGCTTTAAGCAGTAGTCCTACTACGAATGCATTACATTTGGTCAATTAAACAATGTAGTGGAGGTGAAAATGTTTTACGCAGTAGTTTGTTAGTAACATTAGAGCAAGTTGCTTTTCATGCTGAGCTGCTCTTTATAACATCTGCCATATATTTTTCCTTATAAGAGCTCAATGAGTTGTAAGATGTACATAAAAGAAAAATTCTGAAGCTCACTTAATCCCGAAGTAATCCCAAAGCAGTGGAGTCATTGTCTTGATACACCAGAAATTATACTTTAGTGTTACAAAACCAATTGTGATTAAATAAATTTGAATTAGCAAATTACTACTATTTTGTAGACTTCTAGATTAAGTGAATGAATGAATGTGTGTGAAAAACCTACTGAAGGTTGTGTAGAAGTCATAGCATTTGTTCAGGTAAGTGGTAAAAATTAGGAGAAAAGGGGGCTTCTGGCTTTCACTTAGAACAAGTGAAAAATGTTGCCAGGATACTACAAATGAAAGTGTATCATTCGGAAAGCAGTATTTACTGATTTGTGGTTTGTTGGCTTTTTTTTCCTCTATTTTTATGTAATGGATTTTTTTTTTTCTCCACATTTAGGAATGGTATGGGAGAGAAATTAAAAGTGCGTTGTCGCTTCAAGAGGGCAGCTTGTCAGCACGAGGTGACGAGGAAGAATACAACAAGCAGGTAATGCGGAGAGTGTGTGTGTGTGTGAAACGTGTTTTATTATACTGATGTTCTTTGAGCTGCTGCATTAAGAGGCAGACAGGGCGAAGCAGTCTTTGTGGGGATTTTTTGTTGTGGCAGCTGTAGTGAAATATTGCTTAGAGCCTGAGTGAAGCAAAGAATCTGGGTAAAAAGTGCAATTATTTTGATTAAAAAGGGGGAGAAAGCTAAATGCTTGTGGTGTTTTTTGTTCAGCACAGAAGTTATAATGTGCAAATGGTATTCTTAATGAATGATATTTAAAAAAAATGCAGATGTTGATTTGTGTAGTGTATTTACAGTTTTGTGCATTTTGACCTTTTCTCAGAAGAAGCAAAAAGAGATTGCCTATCTAAGTAACAGACAAAAAGACTGACAAGGAATACTTAAATATATTCTGCTATATATCTGCAGTAATGCAGGCTTCTAATCCCTCCTCCTATCTCCATATAAATGATACAGTTCAAGACCATCGCTGTTTTCTTTGCTAAAAGCAGTAAAGCTCTTTTAGATGAAATGTCTAAAAACATCTTGTAATAACTTGGAGCATGCTGGCAAGAGTAGTCACTTGTGACTATGTGTGAAACCCCCTCAGCTAGTCGATATTGTAATAAGCAAAAATGGTAGCATCACTCCATTATTCAGAAAAGCCAACAGCATGCTTGTCCCTTAGGCTACAGCATTCATTAAGAAAAGCTTACTGGGCTGAAAGCTGGAAACAGATGATAACGGGATATGATTTTCATATTTAATGCATTCCTTGGAAGAGTATGTGTGCTGCAGATTGATAGAAGAATCAACTGCTACTTTACTAAAAGACTTTCTAGTTTGCCCTATAGCTACCGATGGAATCATTCAGCCAAGAAATTAACTTTTTCCCCTTTTACCTGCTTTATGTATCTGCTAAGCAGGCTGCCTGGCTGCCAGTAAATGTTATTATGCAGTTAAATGTTTGGTATTTAAGACTCTTATCAGAAAAGAAACAGAGGCCACACTATTTTGTTTTTATAGTAGGAAGAAGGTTTTCGTTTTTCTTTCTTCAGTGCATTAGCAGTCGTTAATCTGAGTTTACAGGAAGTTTTCCCTATAGATTAAAAAGTTAAAAACCTTGAATTTAGAGCATTCTTTAAAATGTAATATACAGAGCAATGAACCCGAGCAACCTTGACTTATATAAGCAGACCTCCAGCAGTTTGTGAATTAGATTTTTAATTCAGACATGTGAAAAGGTGAGTTTAATTTTGAATACTGGGTTCTTTGATTAAAAGCAGTTGGTGTAGGAGATGCTATTTCTAACCTATAGAAAAGTTGTTTCCACGTAAATACTAGAACATCAAAGGATTGCAGTGACTTAGACCTTAAAAAGAAAAAAAAAAATGTTTTGGACAGTTCAAGTACTTTCTGCTTTGTACAGAATTACAATTAAAGCTTGTTTGTGAACTTTCTTCCCCATTCCCTTTTTCTCCTTATCTCCCTTCTTAAGTGTGAAGGTAAGTTCATCTAGGCTGTGCATCGTTTTGCCTCGTCTATATGCTGTCTCTCAGATCTCCTAAAACTCCATGTTTTTCAGCCTGACTGTGTTTATTTCCCACTACCTTCACCTCACTTGAAATCAGCCTAATCTCACAGTAGAAATGTGTTACGGTGCCAGCGTGGATGTCAGCTCACCCTCCTGTGCAGGTGTCGGTGCCCACTGGCATTGGCAGGACAATGCGCTGAGTCTCTGTGCAGCATGTGCTCACGTGCATTGGAGACCAAGATGGACAATAACAGAATGCATTTTCTAGAGGTGCTTAGCATCCCTGTGCCCCTAAGGCACCGATGTGAATATTGAGCACTTCTCTGAGGTGCTGGGTGTGCATACTTCTGGACTCTTGTTTTTTTATGGGAATCTTTAATCTCATAAATCATATACCTGAACAGTGATCTAGAAAACCATGATCCTTCATGGAAACGACTTGAACGCTGTTATTTTGAAGCCCAGTGTAATGGCAGCCCACCATTACATGTTGAAGGAGTTCCTGTATTGAAGAGGTCCTTCTTGGCTGAAAGAGCTATGCCATTTGGGGTTCTGAAACCTTTGTGCAGTGAAGTCTGACTTCAACTTTGAAGCATTTTCTTGAAATCCTTGGACTTGTGCATCTTGGGAATGAGGTATCTGTTAGACGTTAGGGATAGGGTACCTCCCAGGAACACTTTTGAGTGCCCAAGCATCCTTCCCTGAACCAGGTGAGCATAGTAATCTGCTGCCAAGCAGAGACCATGCCCTCTTACAAGGCCTAATGGAAGGGACTTTGTTCTCTTCAAAGCACTTTAATAATAATAAAGATTGTTAGTGGAGGAGCAAGTGGGGAGCCTGCATGCATTCCCTCCACTCCACAACTGAAAAGAGGGCTATAAGTGTGCTTTGTGAGAGGGTTCACTTAGCTCCTGTCTGAGTGCCATGAAATTCAGTAACTGATAACTGTTTGCTGTTTTAGGTAGGTTATCTACTGTTTTGTTTTTGGTGGTAAAAGTTGTACCTCAGCCAACCTTATCTGTCATGCAGTTATTTGGAGAATCCAAAGGCAGCGAAGAGATTTTTATTCTGTAAACAAGAAGGAGCTTGTTGGCAATGTACTTCTGCTAAGTGCTATGAAGCACTCGTACCTGAATTGCATTTGTTTTGGAACACTAAACTCGGGAGCTGTTAAGTCCATAGAATACCTGCATTTTAAAGCAGCAAGTCCAAGACCCCAAAAGTAATTAGGAGGAACCAAAGAGTAGTGGAGATAGAATAAGTTGTGAACTTGATCTCATTAGCAAATCTTTACTACTTAAAAATAACTCCATGGCTTTTTGTTCTGTTTCTTGTTATGTGGAATTTGAGCCTTTTAATGAAACAGTCACAGACTAGACAAGATGTCTTTGTTTCCTTTAAGCTGCGTTTGGCAGCTGACTTTGTGTGGTAGGAAGAGGTCAGCCAACAAGAGAGAGAAGAGAGGTATGGAGGTGACTGTAAATTGCTTTGCTGTGATTTGGGGCTGAAAAGCAAGCCGTGCTTAGTATGAACAAGGGCATTACGGTAACAAATTTTGGCTTTGCATAAACTGTCAGTGACCTTCTGGTGGTGGTAGCCACTCCTTCTAAATTGCTCTGACTGGGTAAGCTTACAAAGAGCAAAAAGCAAGTATTAAAGCCCTGGAATGTAGAAGCAGAGTGGTTATGTTGTTGGAAGTGATTTTATGCAAGTTCAACAGAGTTTTTGGATGAAAGTGTCATTTGAAATATTTCCACTTGGTGCCCGAGTTCTCTTGTGGAAAATAGAATTTCATCTACTTGGTGTTAGCTCAGTAGTTCTTCCTGTTTGGTGTGGATTAAATGGGGGAAAGAACACAAAGAAGACAATGAAGAAAAAGATTTTGTTAACATACCGTGAGTGAAGCTGGATATATAGACAAATGAAGACAGATGTAGGTTTCAGAGTCTCTGGGGACTCCTCCCTATCCTGCTGCATTCTCAAAGACCCATCTGTGCCGTGCTGTATGTCCAGGAGCTTCTCTTGCTACTGCTCCTTGGAGAAGGATGCCCCTCCATTCAGACTTTGGTCCAACTGTTGATGGTATTGCTGCACCAGACACAAGCGGAAAAACAACCAGCAAAGTTCTAAGATGCACTGAGTGTTAAAGTTCGGCTTGGCCAAGGAGGATCATTGGTGGTGGTGCCTCGCTGCGAGGCTGGTGGGGCAGCCAGCTGCCATGGCTGCGTTCAAGGGACTGGGGTGTTCTGGAGGATGCCTTGGAGCCACGTCTCCTGTCATCATGTCTGCATCGTTGCCTATAACACCATGGTGTTGTAGAGCTGGCTTCTTGTTGCTTCCACTCCCCAGCAGGCCAGGGAGCATCTCCAGAGCTGTGCTGCTGGGAAGGGCAGCCCCCAGCATCACAAGTGCTGGCATGGCACCAGGAGGGTGCTGATCTTCGGGATGTTTGGGCACGTGGCTTTCGGCTTTCACAGGTGCTTGAGAACAAAAGGAAATGGGTAGTGGGGTTTCTAGCTTTACAGGTTTTTCTTTAAACCAAAGGAGGAGGTGGTTGCCCAGGAAATGAAGCTGTTGTAATGGCTAGGAGCTGTGTCTTCGGTGGGATTTCAGCAGCAGCTCTATGGCAGTTCCAATAGCAAGGTGCACAAAGTTCCAACTTGCTGGCAGCTGAAACCATGCCTACAGCGTGGGAGATGACACCCATCAGCTTATGTTAGCTTGTCTTTAAGAATTATTTTTCTACAAATACTTTTTCTGGGTGACATGTGCTTAGTTTCAGATGTGGTGAAGTAACGAATGCCTGTATTAGGCACAAGGGGCTTCACTTTTGCTGGTTGTAGTATTTTGTCTACTCCTTCTGTTTCTTTGAAAGCAAATGGACAAAAAAGCGCTTTCTCTGTATCAAAGCAATAGTACAGCAAATTCTTGTGTGATACTTTTTCCTCCAGGAAACCGCCGTGCAATCCTTGAAAAACTTCAGGTATATAATGCTGCCTGCTTGTTTCCTTAAGCAGTCTTCCACCTGTGTCTTCCAGAATCCGTGGGTTGTGAGACCAGCAGGAATTCACTCCGGGACAGCCATGTCAAGAGGCTTATATCACCCAGCAACAATCTTCATGGGCCGCCACATGTCAGCTGCCTGGAGCATGCAGCAGAAAGCCTCGCATGCTGCTGAGAGCCACTCTGTGCCTGAGCCCTGCTCCCACAGACAGGCAGCGCTGAGCAGTGATGAGACAGGCAGATGCTTCCCACGGGTGGGCAGTGACATGCCATGTACGAATAAACCTGACAAACAAGATGCGAAGGCAGATGTCCTGGTGTGGGAGAAAATGCCCATCACATCCGGAGTGGCATTGGCAGAGAGCAGCATGCGCAGTAGCCTTACTAATTTAACAGAGCGCAGAAATCCTGCTGAATGCCGCTTGCTGTCACCCAACAGAGGAAGTATGGAGAGCAGGACTGCTGACTTAAACAGTGACATCTCAGTGGAGGAGGAGGATGTGACCCGTGAGCACCTGGTAGCAAGTGCAGAAGACAAGCAGCCTGTCCCTGTGGCATTTGTTCCTGAGCCCGGCATCTCTGAGGAAGACCAGGAAAGCATCCCAGGTATGATGGAGCCTCTGCCCGACTGTGCTGGAGCACACGTATCACAAACAGATGCCCCAGGCTGCTGTTTTTTTCCCTACACCTCTTGTATTTTGCTTGAAGTATACTGTCACTCTCACTTTTTTTTTCTTTTTTTTCTTCTTTTGACTGTATTTACTCCCAGGCCATTCATCACAGGCTCACTGGGTGCTGAAGCTACTCTGTTTTTCACTTTCCAGCTGGGGTATTCTGATGCAAGACAGCTCTATGCTTCTACTCTGCTTTGCTCACCTCTGTTGGCAGAGTGGCTGTTGATCATCCTCTGCTCCATCCCTCAGGGTTTTGGCTTCTTTCTGCTCTTCACTGTGAGCAGACAAAAGGGAGGAGGAGGATGAAGGATGTGCAAGGCAACAACCAAGAGCAAGCAGCTGTACTGGGCTTTCTGCATCAGTACCAGACCTTCTGCAGTCCCTTTCAGTGGCTCCTATGAGGCTGCTTTGTCCTGGCAGCCTGCTGAAGATGGACCTCAAAGTTTAGAGGGGTCCTATTGGATGCACTCTGCTCAGCTGGATGACTTCTGTAAAATAAAGCCTCCTCATCCATCTGTGGCATGCTGTTCTTCTAGCAGATGTGAGACTTGTTCAAGTCTAATCTGAGAACTAGGGGATGGCACCTCTATTAGAAAGCGAAGATTTTTTTTCTCTACTGTGACCACAGTTGTCTTGAAGTAGTTTGAGCCTCATTTTAGGAGTTTTAATGTCAACATATTTCACTGGCAGCATAGGCGACTTCTCTTTCAGGTTGATTTCCTTCTCCTTCAAATGCTTGTGCAGAATAGCTCATCCATTTCTGAAAATGAGATTTGGAAATGCAGATCAAGAACCAGCATTCTCATGAATTAGGCTGGATTAACTATTACTTGTTTCATGCTTTCTTGAGAAATGTGGTGCAGGTTCTCCAGCTGGGATGTTCTCACACAGGGATGAAAGACTGTGCTTTCTCTTGAAGGCTGCTTCCCAACTTCTCACCTTTTTTTTTATATATTTTTTTTGTCAAGACAAAATGTGTTCTCTCCTGTTTTTACTGGCTTGGTTGCTTATTCTGAAGTTAGCTAACAGACTTGTTTTTGAGGTTGCAGTGACAAAGATTTGTCTCCAAGGAACAGTTTCTTCCATTTTTAAGACCTGGAAGAAATGCCGTGCCCTGTCAGTTAACATAGTGATTTTTGACTTAAACTAGTTTTCCAAGCTGCATAAGAATAGCTAAAATGGAGCTTTTTAATGGGAACTGTTGGCAACCCTAGTGATGCAGGGACTCCAGCTCTCCTGTAATGCTCATGGCTTTCTGTATAGATGAAAGCTGCCATCCCCATCTTCTGATGATCTTCTGTACTACTTGCTCTTTTTCTCCCCCTCCCTATAGCTTTTTCTTTCCCATGGAAATCTATTTGCCTCTGATTTTCTTTCACGTGGCACACCTTCCACTTCTGTGCTGCTGTGAGAGGCTGTTCCAGCTGGAGCTGGGGGGGATGGATGGTCCCAGGGCTCTCCTGGCAGCTCGGTGCTGCCCAAAGGACAGTGCAAGGGGTCAGTGCTGTGTGGCTGGAAGAGGAGTGCTCCTTTCATTTCCGCAGTGGGGTACCTCTGCCTTCAGAGAAACCATGCAGCTGGGTTTGAAATTAAAATGGGCATTTTGTCACAGCACGGTGATCCCTTTGGGCTGCCCACAGGGCTTGCTAGGTCTGCTGCCAAGCGCGTGCTGCAGAGCGAGCGGGCTGATGTCAGCCAGGTTTGGATTTGTACGGCATAGTCTTCCAGCTCCTGAAAGTTGGCCCTTTGTGCTGCAAGGGAGGGGAGCAGAAGGCGATTGGCTCCACTCTGCATAGCAGGAGCAACGTGTGCCAGGCTTTGTGCAAGGAGAGGAGGTCCTGGTATCGGCTGCTGTTTATCACAGCCCTCCATAATTTGGGCCTAAGCTGAGCAAAAAGCTGGATATGCTGTACCATAAGCAGCTGCATGGATACTGCTTAACTCCGACCCATGGTGAACTTCATGGAAAACTGGGAATTTCTATGACCGATGCTAATTTATTCCAACAATTGTTGGTCCATTCAGTTTTGGTGTTTTTTAAAAAGTAGGTGTATTTTTTTCTTTCTTGGCACGCGATTCAGCCCTGTATTCTCCCTCTTTAGAAAAGGTAATTAACGTGCTGAATTTAAAAGCCTCTGGGCAGGCATTTCTTCTGCAAGGTTTAAAAAAACTGTGAAAGAAGCCTCTTCAGGTGCATTTCCCCCCCTCCCCCCCCACAAGAAAAGCTTTTTTGAAGCTTTCTCAATAAAAGTTTTTTTTTAAAACTTTTTTCATTTCTTTTCCAGATGCAGTTTTGGGAGGTAGATGCTCTTCATGGCAGGGCTCCTTCTAGCTGGTGCTGGGCATCTCTCCCAGATGCCTCCAGTTGCAAATCTAAGCTGGGAGTGCAGCCAGGGCCTCCCCAAACTCCCCCTTGCGAGGGAAGTGCAGAAGGACACAGAATGTGGGGAGAGGGCGTGGAAAGCCTGAAAGCAAAGCAAAGGCAAGAGGGGTGCTTGCTCATGCCTGCAAGTGAGATTGGAGAATGCACCAGGTGGCTCATCCTGGTTTAATCCCATGCACCACGACTCGTTCCTTGGTCCTGCTAATGTTTTGGGAGTAATTTTTTTTTTTTTTGTGGTGGTTATTGTTCTGCAGGACCCCAGGATGGCCTCAGTAACGGGCAACCATCACAGGCAGTGAGCGAGGACAGCAGCAGCGAGCCCCTGGTGTGTGCAGGCAAGGGGATGCTGATGGCAGCAGGGAGCAGGACGTGGGCTGGAGGCACCCACCCCGCAGAGGTATTCTCTCCGCAGCCATCCAGCCCCTGTGCAGCAGAAGAAGAGCCCCTGGGCAGCCTGGCAGCAGATGGGTATGTCCTTGCGATCCCTAGCCCAGCGGGGCAGTACCTGTCACAGAGGTGTCCCCAGATGTCTTTCCAAGCTACAGAGGACAGCTGGCTCTGCTCCCTTGCTGTGCCCCAACAGAGCCGTGCCACTGCTGGCATCGCTGCGTCTTGTGCCCTGAAGGCAATAATCACTCTTTGCACGCTGCTTTTCCTGACCACAACAGAAATAGTGAAGGCTTTGCTACCAGCTCGTGTACCTCCCTCACCTTGTATGCCGCTGGTGCTGCGCTTCCTTGCCTTTGGGCTGGCCCCGCTCATACGTGAGATGTGCCCAGCTGAAGTGGCTGTCATGGTGCAGGGCTTGCTTGGAGGCCTGCAGGCTGAATGAGGGGTGGCTGTGGGCTGGGGAGGGAACACATCTGGAGGAAAACAGCATGCTCACCTGTGGAGGGTGAGGAAATATTTTTTTTGCAGTGTTTTTTTTCCCTGTTTGTTTGTATCTTGATCTGTTTAGCACATCTGTTCTTCCTGTATCCATGTTTACATTGTATTAGGAGCTGATTTCAATATCAGTCTGTTTTTTAATAAACGCCATTTGAGCAGAAGCTAATGGGCACCAATATACACTTGTGTAACTTCACCATTTCACATTTGCATCAGACTGTTGCTTGCTATAGAAACATCATCTGATTTACATCTAAATAGCTTTTACAGTTTTTCTTTTGTATAACACCTGTTAATCATAACACTTTGCAGGGAAGTTGCATAGAGTGCTTGCCTTTGCTGGAGAAGTCATAGCTGAGCGGTGGTAATTTAACCTTTTGTTCTCTCTCTGTAGATGCTAGTGATGCCTAGTTGTTCATGAACTGATGAAAATATTATGCAATGCTCTTGAAGCCCAGCTAAATTATAAGAAAGGTTTCGCTGTTTGCATTATCTCTGGAGCATGACTAAAACCAGATTGTAAATGTTTCCTCTCACATTATGTTGAGCTGAATACCTGTTTCTCAAGGCCATACAAGTGCGATCCTCTGCTGTGTGTTTCTGCAGAAGAGATACAAATTTTATTTTTTTTTTTACCTGAAGACTAAAATGCAGATAAAATTTCAGAAATGTCAGGCATGGAAGATGGGAAGATGCTGTGGAGCGATACGTAGCCTCTACATTATTGAATTGATAACCAATTGTTCTTAAAGTCCATCTCGCCAATGTACTCAAAATTCAGTGCATGTTCCTGAGTCCCGCAAAATAATTCATGAGCTGAAAGTCTTGGAGAAACTTTCCCAGTAATTAGCAGGTGAACTTCAATTACATAAATAACAAACTATGTAGGCAGTTTTGAGGTCAGTGCTCACTCAGCAGGCAAAATCCTTCTTCCAAGATAGGAAGTCCTATGTTTTAGGTTTTGGGTGAAAGTTCCTTTCTTTCCTTACTTTAGAGACATCATTTTAACTCAGCTCTTGTTTGGGGGAAAAAAAAAAAGTTTGTTCCCCCAGAAGAAGTGTTTGTATGTTGTATTTTACTTCAGAATTAACCCTGTTTCTTTCCAGTCTAGTTTCAGCCTGCCTTTTCTGGGTGGAAAAACAGTGATCTCGTGGTAATGCTGTCAGATGGCCAAGGAGAGGTGACGCTGCTGGGAAGGGGCTCCTAGGGCAGTCTCTGAGGCTGGGTTACAGCCCACAGTGGGGTGATGCAACTGCTGGCATAGTCACTGAGGATGGGGCTTCTGCTGAATCACGGCTGTGTTGGGGTGCTGCGGGGCAGGTGTGCTTGACTGGAGGCTGCATGCGTGCCTCTCCCAGCTGCCTGGCAGGCACAGGTCTTCAGGGGACTTGCTGGGGCTGCCCCCAAGTCTCCCTGTGGCAGGCACCTACCCCGCTGCCTCTCTGTCCTTTTGGAATTCCTCAGGGCACCCAGTGCTTTATTCAAGGGCTTAAAAATGGGGAGCGGGAGGGGGGGGGGGAAAGGGTCTCTGAGAATTACTGCGTGGAAAGATGATGGCTATTTTAAGGCTGGTGTTGAAGGGGTGGAGAAAGGCAGAGCTTATGCCTGTGCTGCTTCAGCTGCATTGAAGAGGGCTTAGCACAGATGGATTGTGCATTACAAAATGTAACACATAATTCAAGCTGTCAGCTTAATCAGACTGTTTCCAGGAAGCAACCTGTAAAAGAGAAGGACCTCTTGTTTGCTGACCTCTGATCCGTAGCCTGCTGCAGATTGTCATACATTTTGTTTTTTCTTTATGTTGGTGTCCCTTCCTTCCCCTTCCCTTTTTATTATTGTATCCCTCTCGAGTGGCACCCTGGAAGGACCACCCAGGGGGAGGGAGACAATAGGAAACGAGCCGGCCGCTGAAATACAGGTTTTGTAAGACTTTGGGGGAAGAAAAAGCACTGTTTAACTGCATATGCTATCTCCCTGGTATTGTTTTGCTGATCAAATGTCTAGGAAACTCCATGCAATGCAGGGCAGCTCCTACTCAAATGCTCACTGTTGCCAAACTGTCTGATGGAAAACAAAACTTTGGTGTATCTTAGCATAATTGCAAACATAACGTGAGCTGTGGCGCAAAGCGTTTTTCAGTTGGTAAAGCGAGGTTGGCTGTGTAAATAGCAGCTTCCTCACAAAAACCTGTGTATGTGGACAGGCCCTGTGGGCTGGTGGAGACCTGGGCTGGAAAGCGCCATGCGAAAGGCTTTGCCTGCTTTGTTTCGGGGTGAGGAGACCTGGTTCTGACGCAGCGCCTCGGCGCTGCTGTCCTGGGCAGTGAACGGGAGTGCTGCAGAAAATGCAGGGAGGAAGAAGCTGGCATCTGGCCATCTAAGGAAAAGAGCAGAGTTTTAGGAAAGCAGAGGATATTTCCCAAGGTGGCATGTTGCCTTTCCCAGTTTTGTGTGCTTTTTTACAATGCATCAAAGAAAAATTGGTTCAAAAAATCAAGCTGATCTCTTTCAACCTTTTGAAACCACCTCTTAATTTACATTGTTATTACACTGACCATTTTTCTCAGGCGTTCTTTCCTTTTTGGCATATTCTTTTTGACTTCGAGATATTTACATTTCCCAACAGCTGGAGAGAAAAGGCTAGGGATGCAAGAGCTGGCTGGCTCCTCAGTTGGGAATAAGGAGAATGTGCAGAAAAGATTTCAGTCTAAAAAAAAAAAAGTTTTTTTAAATCAGGATTTGCAATGAAGGTAAAGCTTAGCTGTTGTTTGTTGTTGAGCTGCAGGACATAGTGTTAGTTTGCTGCGTGTGCTTATTGTACCTTGTCCCACCACTCTCTGGTTTGTGGGGAGGCCAGTTTGGCTGCAGCTCTCCCATGCCCAGGCTTTTCCTAGAACTGGCCTCTAAAATACAGTTTCTTTTGAAAGCTGTGAGCCTCTGTACGCGAAAGGGAATGTGGATGCAAATAGGAAAGCTTTGCTGGGGGCTGGCAACTTTTTTTTCTTTCTCCAGAGCGTATCACCTGTGCTTTGCTGCTTCGAAGAGCTAAGTGAGGGTGTTTATTTTTATAACCTGCTTGACAGAAATGTGTTTAAAATGTCCCTGACAGGTTCCTGCAAGCCCTGTCGCTCGTTCCTGGTTGCTCTGCTGCTCACCCACCCACAGCAATCACGGGCATCTTGCTGCTGCTGACATGCACAGTGCAGATTGAGCTCTGCAGGAGCTGCCTATCAGAGCCGGCCTCTTCATGCTCACAGTTGCATGTGGCCAGCTCACAGAGCAGCAGGCACCTGCAAGCAAGCACCCGGGAAGCCTCCCTGCGCTTCCGTGGCTTCAGTGTCATCGCTGAGCTGAAACATGGCACTCAGAACCGTGTACCTAATTATTTTAACAAATGCTTGTGCCTAAACTCATTGCCTTTTGCAGCCCTGCTTTGCAGATCGTGCCTGTGAAATAAAAATATGTTTCCATGAAGGAGACCGTCCTCTTAAAGTGGCTAATAATGCTTTGCTGGGGTACAGAATAACAACTAGAAAAAACCTTTCTTAAAGGAGGAAAAAGTCACCAAACCCCTTATGTTAACAAAAGCCGGACCAGATAACCCAGACTGTCGCCCAATGGCAACAGGCTCCTAATTGCAAGAGCTGGGAGGAGCTTTGTGGTTTTACTTAAAATTAAATGTCAGCCTTCTTAAGCTAGGATTTTCATAAACACTTAGTTGGAGGATTTCTGGGGAGTTACAAGGAAGGGTTTACAGGACTTGGCCACGCAGCCCGCCGTTAGGAATGGGTTTCAATATCACAATTGATTTGGCCAGAGCAGATGCAAGGTGCCGTTTCAGCTTTAACTTGTCATGATGTTTCTACCCTCATTGTTTGCGTAACCAAACCCTGGCAAAGACCTGGTCATGGGCATGCTGCTTTTGGCTGTCCCACTGGTTATCCCATTAGCCAAGGGCTATATGACAGGCCTTGCATCCACCCCTCTTCTGGCTGTCTCTCTGGTCTTCAAATAAATACCTCACATCGCACCTGCTTTATTTTGCAGCTTTTGTAGTCAGGCCAGCAGCCTGAAAGAAGATGACCTTGAAGCTGGAGAAGCAGCTCTCTGTCATCAGCCAAAGGCGTTACTGCAGAGCCTGCGGGGTGGCCACCCCCTCCCTGGGAACACACTGTGTGCTGCCCGTGGAGCTGGGGAGCAGAGCAGGTACGTGGGGACCAGCCTTCCCTGGGGGACTGGCATCCTTCTTTCCACTCCCTTCTTTCCTGGGTGTATGCCACAAGGACAAATTAGAGGTCTCTTTAGTGCAGCAATGAAAACGTTTTCATTTTACAAGCAAAAATAAGGAAGTGTATGCTGTGAGTTAAGGGCAAAAGGGGCTGCACGTTTTCTTGCTGCATACTGACCTGCCCCTCCAGCCCCAAGCAAGCAGACAGGCAGGGTAGCTCCCATCTGAGCCTTGCCTTCGGTTGTGTTCCCTAGGCCAGACCTGCCACAGGATGTGGATGTACTGGATGTACAGGATGTACTGCAGGCTCCTCCGAGAAACCCCATGTCGTCTGTGGCAGGGCACTGCTCTCTGCTCACTGAAGAGGTGGTGGCGATGTTTGAAAACCTGCTGGTTTCGGGGAAGGAAGTGCCAGATGACCAGGTTGGTTTTGGTGTCCGTCCATCTGTTTGGCTCAGGTCACTTGCAGCTGCTGCTCACCACAGTTGGGCTGCACCGAGCTCCCCGATGGCTGTTTGTTAGAGAAAACTCCCACAGCTTAGCATCACTTGTAGCATGCTGCACGTCTGTGATAACAGGTGCTGGGGTTTTCCGGTGCACTTGGCAAGTTTGGTAAATGCTCACTCTTTTCCCTGCCTGGGGTTGTTAAACAGGGAATCATGCAATGGTGCAGTGATTAGTGGGTTTTCCCCCAGTGTGCTGGCCTTATTGTAGGCAGAGTCAAATGGAGACACTGCTAAAAACAGGTATTTCTTAGGGTAGGATGTTCTGCTGCTGCTATTCTTATAATTCCCAGGATGTATTTGACTTCTTCCTATCTTGCTCTTTCTGTGTTTGGAAGAGAAACCTGAATTCCACAGAAAATGAGGTACTGGAGGCCACGGGGGCACTGAAGAACCAAGTAAACACAAAATGCATGACCAGAAGTTGTTGTTTCTCAGGATCTCTGTCCCCTTTAGCATGCTTTCTTCTAGTTGACATCGGTCAGAGTGGGAATTTTAATATCCTGACAGAACAACATAATGTCGAAATCAACAGTGCCAAAGGACTAAATTGCACTGTTAAAGTGCAGCAGGCCCTGCCTGCACTTCTAACAGTACCCAGTACCTGGGTCCTGGGGAAGGACGAGCAATTAGTGCTCATTTATCAGCCCTTGAAATTGCTAGAAAGTGGGTAAGGAGAGAACAGACTTTCCGTGTGTCTCGGGACACAGGTGTAGGTGCAGCGTATTGCCCCGTGGAGCAAGCAGCCCTCTGAGGTCTTCAGAGGTGCCTGCTCTACCCTTCAGATCTGGTATTGATTTAAAGAAGCTAAAGAAGCTCATGCTTGCTGTGGTGCAAGTTTATCGCAAGGCTTAATCATCTGTCTTTCTCTGTGGCTTTAATAGCTTTTTATCAAGCATGATAGTGTTTTTTTTCCTTTAAAAAAAAAAAAAGAAACTGAATTGTCTGGTATACTAAATATGCAGCTGATTTTACAGATAACAGCATCTTTGTCCTTTTTAAACTTTAATGTGAAAGATTATAAGCAAACTTAAGCAAACTCTACAGATTTTGTAGGAGTTATTTTTCCTTATGTACAAATGACAGGGAAAGAAAGGAAAAAGTGTATGCACACGTACATATGCTCTGGCAGTATTACATATATGTTCATACATGCAAAAATATTTGTTAAAGTTCTTTCCCCTCTAATTTTTAATGAGAAATTAGAAAGCAGTTTAGGCTATATTTTGGTTTTAATATTTGATAGAAATAAGGATAATGAAATGTTTTGGTTAATTATACACTTTCATTGATAGCCAAGGTAACTTTTTTCTGTCTGTGCATTGTATTCTGCCTTAAAACATTCAGCATATTAAAAAGATGAACAAGGAATGTGTCCTTGCACTGGTGGCAGATAAATACTGTACATAAATTTACGATTGTATGTAAAAATTTGTATCAAGTCAAATCTCCGTAATGCTGGCTTTATGGGTGAATAGAAGCAGTAACAATCTGCTTATTGCTACTTTTTACTGTGGCCTACGTATATGCGTTTAACTCTTATTTTTCCATTTAAAAGAATCCATTCACTTGAATGTAATCCCAGGATTCATTTTATGCTTTGAAACATCGGACTTCCAAGCAGGCTGCACAGAACAGTAGCTATATTAATTAATATATATATATATTTATATCTTATAGTATTTTTATTATGTGCAGGAACAGTTGCTTTACCATGAAGATGTATTTAATGTATTTTTAACTTCGCTATGTTTACACTAAACTCAGCTCCTTACAAATAAGTCTGCTTCCCATCTAATGTGTTCATCATTGAAAGTAATGTTTAATTAACAGAGGTCAAAATAGTGCTGCTACAGGGATCTGCACATGCAGACAAGAGAGAATAAACTTGATAAATGTGTAGTAATAATACAGACTAAATTCTGAATTGAGCCCGAAGGAAGCCAGTGGTGGGTCAGGTTCTTTGGCTTCAGATTCACTTACCTCAGTGATGTTTTGTTGCAGCTATTGCTGACAATGTGTTAATTTGCCTTTTTGCTGTGCCTGAAATGGAGAAGGAAAGACTTTTTTTTGTTGTTCTATTGCTGTTGTAGCATGTGCCATCCACTCTTACGTTTTGCTTACAGTGAATGCATAAGGCACAAAATAAGAACAGTTTCCAGAAAGCATAGCTGTTAAAAGAATAATTCAAAGTTTGTGTTACTTGAAGGCAGAACGCAATTGCTGGGCTAGCACTGATTTAACTCAGAGGTAATTCAACATCTAACAGAAATACCCTGGAAACAGATTACTGTGTGAAGTATAGATTAGCCTAAATGTATGTTGGAAAATGCTGCTGCTCGAGACTCAGGATAATAGGGCTGTGGTTATTTTTATTTTTTTTAATGCTGCAGGCTCCACCGCTGTTGAGAGAGGTCCTTCCAGAAGAAGGGTGTGGAGATAGGTCATCTATTCAGAGTAATGAATCATCTTACAGCTTGCCATCGATCCCAAATGATGGTGGGGAAATAAAGCAGGCAAAACATGCTCCCCAGCTTGATGGCACAGGAAAGCAAGGTAACAAGTGCTAAAAGGTCTGCCTCTGTGCTCCAACTTACTGCTGTGCTCTGCTGCAAGGTACAAATGTGTTATCCAAATCTGCTGGGGACGGTTACAGCTACTGGCAAATGACAAATATATTAATGTGATTTTTTCCAAAACATTGCAATGTTTTTCGTCGCTATTGTTACTTCTTAAAATGAACACTACCTGTTGTGACTGTTTTCTTTCTGTAGAAGATCAGATATCGTGGTAATTATTGAAACAGGATCTATATGCATATACGTATTTTTAAAATGTTTGTTTAGAAATTGTGTGATATCTTAGCTGTGTTTTATTATGAAGCCAGACTGCAGAACGTGTTTTCCAAAGTAGGAGTGTTGATGCTAAGAAAGGTGTGCAGTGCCATTTCAGAGCCTAAAAGGTGGATGTTAGTGAAAATCCAGTTAATTTCTTTAGATAAGGACGTAATAGATTAGTTCAGTGTAATAACTGGCGACAGCAACTTGCTCAGCCTGCTCTCATAGCATCCCTTACATCAAAGTCCAGAAGAGACAGGCAATTAAGTTGCAATGCTCTTTACACAGCAAATGTAAACAAACTGATTTAGGCCTTCTAAATCCATGCCACTTTTATCTGCAGAGGAGATGGGGACTTTGATTTAAACTAATTTTCAGTGGTTGGTATGATCTATGCTGTCGCTGTCGGGCTTCTGGACAAGATCGCAGAATTACTGTTGGCTGTTTGTTTCTGAAATCCCATTGGGTCTTAAATTATTTAAGACATTTGGTTAGCTTTTCCTTTTTCTCTGGGAGCTACAGAGGCACAGCAGCGCTGCATTCGAGTAAAGTTCACAGTAGGCGCCTCTTTTAAGAACGGTAATGGATAGTTTAGATCAATAAACAAGAGATAACAAAAGTGAGAAATTAAAGGGAGTAGGGCTTAAAAGAAAACAAACCAGTCTGATCGCCACCACTTTGAAATGTGTTTCATTATGGTGTGTTCACATACAGAAGTCACAAGCTGGTGTGAAGATGAGAGCCAGGAAGAAAGCGTGGTAAAAAAAGATTCCTATTACAGGTAAAAGTAATGGCTGCGTATTAACCTCAAATGCAGTATTCAACTTTATTATATAATCAAAATATGGCATTTTAGGGGCTTGGGTCCACTAATAGTGAGTAAATTCAGCTACTACATACCGAGCACAAAGATTAAATGCAGGATCATAAAGTACACGCTCATGTTAATGTAAACCAAGATGGAAAATAACAGTGCCTATTTAATTCCTTGTAATCATGTTACACATTTAAACCATGTGAATATCCCGTCATTTAGCCTTTCAGGTCCTAGTATCAGTGTTACAAAGGTCAGTCTCTGTGGGGAAGATCCAGTAATTATATGGCAAACTACAGATGTTTCTGATTTGATTCTTTTCCTTTCTCTAGTAATTGAATGTGTATCATTAGAATAAGCGCAGGGAAAAATCCCGCTAGACAGTAAGCTGTGCTTTTGCCTCTGTTACAAAAGCTGCCTGATAACACCAAATTTTTAGCAATCAGGTTTTATCAAACCGTGTTCAGATCTCCCTGCAGCAGATGCATTAGGCTTGCTTAGGATCCTGTGATGCTGTTGCTTTTCAGTTGTGAAGTATCAATAACGCATTAGTATTCAGGGCAGAGCTCTTTGCAATAAGTCTCAATTTTCTTTTGCCTGATTTTGCAAAGTGGTGGGCTGCTTCGTTATAAATTTTGATGTTTGGCTAAATATTTATTTATGCAGGTGTGTACTCTGACAAAAAGGTGCGAGGGCATCTGTTGCATTTGCTGTTCTTGTCTGCTCTTTTACGGCTTAAAAATAGCCTGTCTTTGAGTGCAATTCATTTCTCTATAGAGATTTTCCTCTGCTGCTTTTTGAGCCTAATTCGCAGGTGAAATATAAAAATTTGCTTCTTGTATTCCCGAATTACACTGCAGCATTAATATTCTGATGTTAGCCACATAAGTTAGATTTTTTTTTGAGGTTTTGAGAGTAGAATGCTTTCCTTTTTTCCTGCTGCTTAAAATGTCCTTCACTTGCACACGGCGATGTATTTCAGAATGTGAGCTGCACTGATTTTTTTTCAGACGAATTAAAAGCACACAAATTACAAACCACTTGAATTTTCAAATGACAAGTGTGATTTACTTCATGAAAAACATTTATCTAAAACTTTGCAGATTTTGTGATAGGTTTAATTTTCTTTGTAATTTAAAAGGATTCAGATCTGAGGATTGCAGTTCAAGCACCATAATCTGTAGACAGTATTGACCAGAATGATGTAAAGAATGGCACCTTCCTCCAACTAATGACATCACAGATTTTCTTAATTTGTTGTTTTTTGTTGTTTTTTTTTTTTGGTAAGGAGAATGTGAGCTCTTGAATATCTATAGTTCCCAAGGCTTCTAGTTTGCTTCTCGCCCATGCTGGATTTTAGAATATATCAGGACTCTTTTTAGCTATGAAGCCTGGCAGATTTTGTGTACAAATGTGTCACAAATGCGTCAGGGAGTTGTCCACTGCAGTTCTCCTGCTGGGGAACTGGATGGTGTGCTGGCTCCTGATCTGGGTGGCAGCTAGTCAAAAGCTGAAGTGTGTACATCCCCTTTCCTTTACCTCTCCCTTAGCTTTCTCACCAAATGGATCTGCAAATACTAATACTTCCCATTTGTAAAAATGCTGAGAAAATCATACTTCAGATTAGAACACCAAGAACAGTAGCTGAAGTTAAAGCAGATTCAGAAGGAAAGGATTTTTATTTACTACTGTTGTTGCAGCATGTTTGCAGTGGCCTGCGTTCTCATTGTGTCTAAGGGTGAGGCTTTTCATATCTCACTTGAAAGCAAGGTCCTCCTTTCAGCTGTGATTCATCTTCAGTCCGTGATCTTCTCCAGGCTTCTCATTCTCTTCTGGCTCCTTGCTCTTCCAGCCTGTCACTCTTTGCTTTTTGCTCATCATTACATGCTGCAGGCTAGCCCTGGAGTATTGAAATTGTTCAGTGCCCAAAATAGTGGCAGTATATCTGCACCTTGCTTTTTGGGCTCAAATGACTTTTTAGAGGGTTTGGTTTGTTTTTTTTTTCTTAGATAGGCTGATATTTAATGTCAGTTAAATACATGACCGTTTTGTTGTACAACTATTTTTGACTGACATTCTAGTTAGGGGAAATGGGCAGCTGCCTGTGATGGGAAAGCTGCAGGGCCGTGAGTATCTCCTTGTCCTGTGAGGACAGGCAGGTGCTGGCTGGGAGGGTGCTGGGGTGTGAGGAGGGAGTGGGCACCTTGGGTCCTCTGGTGCATCACCAGCAGAAACCAAAAGGATTTTAATCCGTTTCTGACAACAAAATGCTTTACCGGCTCTGCAGCAGTCAGGGCATCGCATGCCTTTGGTGAGCTTCCAAAGTCTCCATTTCAGAAGAAAGCACCACACAAAGTTCTCTGGCTGGCTGGCCCAGCAGCGCTGGGTGGTGTCTGCCCTTTTCTTCTATTCCCACGTGAAGTCTGGCACCTTGCAAAGGGTTGTGTTGTGCTAAGTGGCCTTAAAAGGATTTTATTTTGTGTAATGTACCACTCAGCTTAAGTAAGGCTATTGGTATCACCCATAGAGGGGAGAGCTTGAGATTTCATTGATAGCAACCTCATTTTTACAAGGCTCTGAGAGAATAGAGGAGTATATGTGGGTTCACTTTAGTTCTCTTCCTGGATGCTTTGTTTTTTATCTTGGGAAGACATGTAGAAGAAATTAAGTGTTCAACTTTTTTGCTATTTCTGAGATAGGTGAATAATGGGAGATTAAAAAAAAAGAAAATCTTTTTTTTTTTGGTTTTGCGGATGACTTTAAAAGTCTCGTGAGTAGGAAACTGCTGGTTTTATTGAAGGGGCAGGCTTGTTAAATCTTTAACAAAAGCAGATTGTCTCCATACCCTTCATTTATGTATTTGATTTAAATAGATGCTATAGTTGAAAGCATTAGAATAAAAATGGCATTACTTCTCTACTCATCAGGCTTTCATAATGCCTTGGATATCATGTGCCATCTCCTTTCCAAGTAGAAAACCTTCCTTAGAAACAAGGAAGAAAAACCTTCCTAAGAATTAATAAAACAAAACAAAAATCTTTATATAGTGTAAAAAGCCATGAAAGGGCACAAATCCAATTCTGTTTTCCTTTTTCAGTCACCCTTAATAAGCCAATAATCCTGCCAACACTTTTCCTATGCCCAAGCATCCTTCGTACTTCGAGCTTGAAATTAAAAGGTTCCTAAGGTTCTACTCGGAGTGTGCTAATAAAGTCATTAATAAGTCTACCCTACTTTTTGCTTCATTTGATATAAATCCACTAGAAACTACTGTTGGGGGGGTACAGGTAACCTGTACATGATTAATAACTGTTGGTTTGTTGTGATCTGACAGAAGTACACTGGGACAATGTAAAACTGCACACTTTGTTTAAATTAGTTCAAGTTACATTCTCCAGTGGGTGATATTTTACATTGCTTAACATGAAGAAGTTTTGGAAAGACATCCAAGTCCTTTTTTGGTTGCAAATTCAGTGTGAAAGATCTTGGTCTCTCTTTAAATGGGGGCAGTGACTTTTAGGTAAGTGTTCTCACTGGGATGGCGTGCTCCACTGGGATTCCCTGAGTCCTTTGGTCATCAGACTTCTCTGCTCTTGAGAGGGCAGCATCGTGTCTTGGTGTACAATTATGCTAAGAGTATTCTTTTCTTCCTTCAAAGGAAAGGGGAATATTTGTTGGTATTTGACCTATTTCTGGAAACTGGCTCCTGCACTGTTCTGCTCAGCTCTTAATTTGGAGATCTTTCATCTATATGCTCATCCCTCTATTGCATCCTTCTATCAGAAGAGCACATCCTCCCATTGGATGTGCAGGTAGGCCTTATCCTCTCCCTGTACCTGTTTTCTGCTTTATTGCAGGAGAAATCACATCTAAAAGCCTGTGTACGGATGACTCAAACCTCTGGTCCCAAGGCAGAGGTGTGCACAGTTGCTGTTTGTGTTCTGGCAGTGGCACGGCAGCTCATTTCCCACGTTTAATCCCAGATGGCTCTTTGTGGATGATCAGCAAGTGCAGTAATTAGTGTTAATGTGGTGGAGGAGGCTGTTCAGATTTGTTAGTTCCCTATTTTCGTGCCACAGCTAGCAGCGTGGCAGCCCAGACTGACCAGCACTTCTGAATGTGAATGCAATAAATATTGCCAAGGTAACTAAAACTACACAGCTTGCAGGCTCAGCTGATCCAGATAACATTCCTTTCAAGGCATTATTAACTTTGAAGTCTAGTGACAGCTGAAATACTCAAGCTGCTAACTATTTTATTGTTGATAAAGGTACACAAACAGTGAAGTTCCTTTTTGTGGGTATTCTCACTTGTGTATGAGAGAGATGTCTGGGTTAAGCTTGCAAAGGCACTGGGATCTTTTGCCCCCCAGCTACCTCTGTTTGCATATGGGGTTCCTGATTATTATTGGGAATAATGTTTGATAGCTGTTTATAGCTTTTAATTTCCATTCAGAGTGCTCTTGTTCCTCTCCCAGTAGAGCAATGCCAACTTGTACTGCTTGCTTACGTGCTTTGTGCTTAGGTCACAGATCTCAGTTTTACTCACGGACTGTATAGGTTGCACGTGAGCCTTGGGGTGAATACAGTAGTACTCCTGTTCTCCCAGTTTGCATTGTGAAAAACAGCAACTTTGGGAATTGCTTGCACTGCGCCCACTTACAGATGTGCCAAGTCAGATGTTGTGTTGTTACCAACAACCTCTTCAGTGTTCATAATGACTTTCCCTCCAGCAAAGGGTTTTAAGTGTAACAGAGGTATAGATGCTGGTTTTGATGGCTAAAAGGTGCGTGCTTTTTTTCTGAGAGATAATACAATCAGAAAGATATAAAAGTTGAAAGTGGGAGGCCAAGAGCATCACCTTTTTTTGTCACTGAGATGTTTTAACTATAAATTGATGAACACCGGCACCTAGGTTATAGGGCAACACATGGAAGGGGGGAAAAAGTATCTTCCATATTCTGCACTGGTACAGTATGTTCAGGGTCAAAGATCATTTTAACTGTTGCACAGAACAAAATGCTACTGGTTCATTATGCAACTGCGGCAGTTTTTAGTTTTTCCTGGAATGCGAATGAAGAAAAGTACACAAATTTTGTTTCAAATAGAATTGTAAAAGCTGACGTGAAAGCTGTTCAGACCCACACAGACTGTGCAGTTAATTCAAAGTTGAAGAGTGTGGAGTGTTTTTTAATTAACAGTGGTATCTCAGATCCTTTGCTAATTCTGAGTGGAGGGAAGAATACACTGGGGGGGAAACAGTGTGAGGAGAGCTGTGTCATCTGCGGCAAAACAGCTTCCGTTTTCCTGCAGTATTGCTCAGACAATTGGATTAAGAATTTACTTTTCATTATTAACATCCCAATTTGAGTTTAAAGGCTGAGTTTTATCAAGCTTCCTCAGTTGTGTTTGTACAGTAGGCACCAGCCGTTCATACAGCTCAAAATGCCAGCTTTTTAACATGGAGCTGAGGAACTCCAGAAGCCTTCGTCACCATTGAAATTGGCTACAAGAAATCTTTTAAGCGATGCTTCTTGCCACTAATGTGAGCTTGTCCATGGTGGTTGTCCTTTGTGTCCTATGGAGCTGATGGTTGCTGCTGGGCTATAAACCAGTATATTTTTTGCTTCTTTTCCACTCAGTGCATCTTCTTTACTAGGGCCATAGTGTTCTGTTTTGTGCTTGGGGACAAGGCGTGTGTGCTAGGGAAAAAAAAAAAAAAAAAAACAAAGCAACCTCCCCCCTATAAATGTACCGTTTTAAATTTGGCAGTAATTTGTGTTTAGCCTGAAATATGGTGGGCTTTGTGAAGGAAAATACCCTGATCTGCACAATGTGGTTATATCCAGAGTGAAGAAAAGTGCTTCAACACCTTCTCCTAACAATCTATTTTTTATCTTCTGTTTCCCACCCTGCGCATTGCCCCAATTGCTTGTGCTTAACCACCGCGGTGAATGAAGTGTTGCAGGACAGCCAGGTTGGTTATTTTTGTCATGAGTACTGAACGTCTGCAATTGAGACTGTTTTCTTCTGTTAACTTACAATGCAGACACATTGTTAAAGGCATGGGGATTAGGCAGATGAGTGGGGTAAAATGAGGTAAGAGCGAAATGATTGCTTGGTGCACAAAGAAGTGGTTACTGTGCAGTAACTGCTTAAACATCGTCAGATGCTTCATGGGCATTGCAACGCAGCTGAATCACCCGGGCTGTCTTTAAAGGTAAGCTGGTGGATTTGTGAGTGCCTGGAAAGATCACCTGGTGATGTAGGGTAGGGTGCATAGCATGTAAGCAAGCACAAGCTCAAGGGGGCAATCAGACTAATTGGCAAGGAAGTCTGGTGTAATTAAAGCAGAAGTAGGGATCGGTAGCCCAGCATTGTATT
This sequence comes from Anas platyrhynchos, assembly GCF_047663525.1. Lineage (NCBI taxonomy): Eukaryota > Metazoa > Chordata > Aves > Anseriformes > Anatidae > Anas > Anas platyrhynchos. The sequence goes on from NC_092589.1 coordinate 3,267,551, forward strand.
ATAACTGACAGGTAGGGCAAAGCTGGGCTCTGAAGGGTCTCAAAGGTGAAGAACAAGTAGTTTGTGCTACTGTTTGATGTAGTGGAGGAAGGAGAGCCAGTGGAGACACTGAAAGCATGGTGAATGGTCTTGGGGCTTGTGTGCATGCTAAGCTGCAAGACGAGAGCGTCCTGCCTTGAGTTTTAACAAAGGTGGCAAAGACATGGGCTGGAAGTGCCCCTGGGTAAGGGGTGGTGGGTACATCTGGATCAGAGATGGGCTCCGTGTTACGGGGGGATGGGATGAGTGTCCAGCAAGAATGGAAAAAGCCTGGTGGAGGACCGATGGGGAGGCTCATACGAGGAAGGGACAGGTGTTGGTATCTGGTTTCTGGAGCTCTCGTTAAGCAGAATAATGAGAAACTAGGACATGCAGCACAAAAATGGATCAGAGCGGATGGGCACGCCCAAGTTGCTTGTGCATGGTTGGCACCTCTTTGGGTTTGTAGGTACGCCCCTGCTGCAGAACGGGTAATGGTGTGAGCCATGGGTGGAGGTGCAGGAGGAGTCCCTCGTGTCAGGGAAGGAACAAGCAGAAGGGCCACTGCTGGGTGAGAGCTGGAGGGATCAGGATAGCTAGCAGAGGACCCCTCTTCCTCTATCCTTTGCTTGTTTGCTCCAGAGAGATACAGAGGTTGCAGGTCTGTTACCTGTCACTTCTCTGGCATTAAAACCATGATGGTACCAACCTAGATGTTCATCTCCCTCTTGGAATGCAGTGAGCTCACCTTAGGAGCAAGCTGTGAACTTGCTGAAGCCAAGCCTGAGAGTACGCACAGGTGGGTTCTGAATACTTGCACAGACCACTGCCCACAGCATTTTGTTAGCTGGGCACACCTTGCTTTATGCAAGACATTGTCGAGGCAATGAGGGTTGTCCCTCCCAGAGTAAACCCAGCTCTACACCCAGGCAAGACATGAGCATGTAATTTCAGCTGCTTGTGCGTTGTACTTTGAACAATGCATGAGGAGTCCTGAAAAATACACTTCTGTTAAGTGTTTTACTGCTGGAGTGAAAAACAATTTCAAGGGGTTCTGAAATGATTACATTGAAATAGATTATTTCTCTCTTTACTTTCTGAAAGTAATGTGCAAAGAAGCACAAATATTAATTTCTTTATGGCCAGTGGTTTCTCGCTGTGCACTGAGCTACTGGCAAGCTTGCATCTGGGAAATCCTCCATGATCAGGGCTTGTTTATAATGTCTTGGGGCAGGAGGGGAAGACTGAAATCATACACAGGTGTATAAAGGTTTTGTTGTGTCCCAATTCTAATTAGCAGTACAAAGTAGCCTTTTAAAGTGAGATTTGTACTTGAGTGTCATGTTCTTTAGAAAGTATGAAAATGAGCAATTGTACCATTCCAGTGAATAAGTTTTACTCTATTTACTTTTTAAAAATCAGTCTATCTGTACAGAACTGAGACAAGATGCACAGAGCAGAGAGGAGATAAAGGAAAGCATGGATAAAAGACTGAAATAGTGGGTTGTTTGGCTGTTAAGTCCTAAAGATCGTAAGACTTGTTTCCCTAATGCAGCTTTCTATTTAAAAGGGAATGGTTGAAAAAGGTGTTGTATTAAATAATATTAAAATAAATTAATACATATTAATATATTTAAGAGGAAGAAGAATAAAAATATCCCGTTTTCCTGATTAAGTAAATAAGAACTAAAGGATAAAAAGGAAAAGAAAATTAAGTTTTGCTTCAAGTTGATGTGATAGAATACAATTCTTATTGTCAATGTACTTTTTTTGTGTGTAAAATGAATTAAAACATGCAAAAGTTTCACAAAAAAAATCATCAGATAATTTAAGTGATTAAAGAGTCTTGTTTTCTGTATTTTTAACTCATTTTTACCTAATCTTGAGCAAAATATCTTGAGGCACATCCTGTAACTGTAGTGGTTCCTCCTCTCTAAACTCTCTCATCGATCCAGCAGCATGGCTGTTGCATGTATCCTTTTCAAAATAACATGGGTGCTGGTGCTTGCTCAGAACGGCACGTTGTGAGGTCTGACTGTTGTTCAAAAAAAAACAAAAGTGAAAAATGAAGCTAACTGGAACAGAGGTAGAATCTAGACATAGGTACATGTTTTTTCCTCTCCAGCATGACAAAGACCAAACGTGACATGGAGCCCCTCTGGGTTGAATGTGATGTGGGGTAAATGAGCCTTAAAGGGTCTTCTATGACAAGGGGCTTGTGGCTTCTGGCCCAGGAGCGAGGACTTCTCTGTCCGTCTGTCCAGCCATGGCAGTCGTGCCTGGCCCACTCCGTGTGTACAACATGCAGCTCGTGCAAAGACAACCGAGAGTAGCTCCAAGAGGAAAACAAAGTGAAAATATTGCTGTGTGCTTTTCTAAATGCTCATTTGGGTTTCACTGATTGCAGGGAATGTGGATGCATTTATTATGTATTGTGCAGTGTGCAAAAATACCATCAGAATAACACCTCACTGGAAGCAGAGGATGTATGTCTTCAGACTTATTTTTAAAATTATATTTTGTGTTTTTACTTAACAGGTTGTGATATTGGTAATGATAGTTCCAAAAGAAAAGAAAGCCAAGAAATGTGTTCAGAAAGGAGTTCATCCAGTGAAAGAAGTGGTGACCTCTCAAGGTAAAGTTGTTAAATCCTTTAACGTTTGAAATGTTGCAGTAGAATGAGAGATGCTGGTAGAATGTGACTGAATTCCTGATTATTTTTATTTTTTCATGTGATCTAGGGTTAAGGTTTGTATTTAGGTTTGTCTAATGAAACAACTTAAACTCTGGTACACCTTAGAAAATATTTGCACCGAAGCCAAGTATTGTTTTGCAGCTGTTGTTTTCTCATTTTAAGACTCAATTGACATCTCAGTGAACCACAAATTAGCGTGTACAGCTGCTCTCAGTAGGGCTACTCAGAGGCCAGACAATAGAAGTTGTCAGGAAAAGGGCAGACAGAAAACAAAGTCTTCAAGAAATAAAGTGGTGGGTTTCTTCTTGATGTAGCTGAGATGTAAACTAGCTGTAACTGGATAACACTTCTCACAGTCTATAGATTTCCTCCTCCCCCTCCCCCCCCCCCCAGTTATTTTTGGGATATTTACAATATATGTCTTGCTTTCTGACTGAGTAGGTTTAATGGCCTTTTGTTTACCTAAAGAATGCAGTTTGTTTCTTTTTTTTTATTCTTAGCAAAACCAAACAAAAAACACTTCTGTGCTTTTTAATGCAGCACTTCGCTGTTGGTCCCTGAGCAGTTCTGTTAGATGTTCCCTGTATTCTTCATTGGCATGTAATGGTAATCAAACAGCAACAATCAAATTAGTGGTCAAGCAGCAGCAGCGGAAAATAGGATATAACACAGCCATCTCATGAAATATTGGCTTGGCTTTAGATTCTTATCTGCTCTTATTAGAACAGCCCAGCAAGCGGGTTCTGCTGTTGTGTGGCTCCTTGGCTGAAGATGGCCATTAATAACACTCAGGAAAAGACTTTAAAGCATCCTGATAAATTTTTAACTCATTCTGCTGATAAGACATTGATATCTTTCTGTAGCTTCTTTGTATTGTTATTGATGAGACCAGTTTTCTTATAGAAGACTATTCTGACTTTGCAAGTTTTGTTCTGTATTTTCTGTTAAAAACCATAATCTTCCTGCAATTCTTCAGTATGGTAAATAAAGACAAGCTGTAATAGTGTATTGATTATTGATGAAGGACATTCATGCTTTTGTTTAGGACTAATTCTCATGATTCAAGCTTTTCTTTTTAAATACTTTCTGGAACTTAGTTTTGCTTGAGAGTGGTGCACCAAATAATACCAAATGTTATGAAATTCAAGGGTACTCCTGTAGATGAATTTTAAATGTTAAATTTTAGTCATTCACTGCAGCCCAGCACAGCAGGAAGAGAAGGATTGGGCCTTGGGGAACTTGCTTACAGGATCTCTATTAAATACCTATGTTAAATACAAATAATTAAAAATGTACTATTTAAAGTTTCCAAGCTTTTTTTTTTTCTTAACCTTTTGGTACTGCTTTGCTTGCTAATAATGTTTGGCAGCTTCTGTGTTTTTCAGATGCTGTTCATAAGACACTTTTTTATTTTTTTTTAATTCTTATTTGTAATGGATTTAAAAATCACTCTGCCGTATAATTTTATGCCTCTCATTGCTGGGAAGCAAGAGCACTTGAGGCACTGATACGTTGTGGTGTTGCTTTAAAAATAATTGTGCGGCAGCTCAGTTTGTTTCCAGAATGCCTCAAAAATAACGTACACTTTTAAACATGAAGTTTATTAATAAACTCTTGCTTTTGGACACTTGACATTGGATTTACTGAGAGCCAGTGAAGCAAAAGTAGTAAAGCAGGCAAAATGGAAAATGCAGCTTGCTGCTTGTTTGCGGTCAGGACGCAGTGAAATTTCTTGGCCGCTTACGTTTAAGCGCTCCACTTACTGCAGTCACTTCTTGTGCTTTATTGCTTTTACAAGTGGTCTCGAAACCCACTACTTGAGAATAAACATAACTGTGTAGTACTGCTGTGGTACTTTTTATAAATTCTTCTTTGCTCTGTTTTGTCACTGAGCTGATGAGTGACCTCGAAAAAGACCCTGCTGGACCTAAATAAAAAAAAAAAAAATGGCTTCCTCTGATGTCCTAGAGACAATAATTATGATGTGCCAGTTAAGCCCAAACTACAGCTGAGGGATTTTACTTTAAAGCAGAGGCTTGGGCGCAAAAATGCATTTATAGCTCTTTGTCTGGCACCTCATTATGTGTGGGCCTGATTCATTAAGTAATTGGTTTGCAGTTGTTTACATGAGTATTAAGGCTTTCTATTCAGCAGCCTTTGAGAGATACATTGTGCAAATGTTGCATGTTATGAATGCAGAATGAGGGGAAGGGGACCAGTCCTATTGGCTAAACACTGCACTCTGTTGAAAAGCAAGAGAAAGAGATTGGGTGCTGCTTTGCATAGCAATGACTTTCTTAATAAGCTTTACAGATTAATACACACAAGCTATAAAAGATGCAAAGAGATACTCTTAGCACATTTATACATGCTCATTTCACTATTATGGTACTGGAGATGGGAAGAATTGAGTTCTTTCATATTCGGTTTTTCAGTGCATGTCTTCAGTGCATGAGACTTAATAGAATCTGATGTTTATTGTATTATAAATCATGGGGAAGTAGGCAGATCTGCAACAGTTTATTATTAAAGATTCTTTCAATGTAAATCTTTTTCTACCATTGTATTTCCTACAGCAAAATCATTTTGTGGTTGAGTGGGGATGAAAGGCATAATGTACGAAGGAGTGAGTCTTAATAGGAAGCTGCTCTCTGAGTAAAGACCACTTGTTCCCTTTTGTTTGGATGTGCATGCCAGAGCTTCCTCTTCTCCTGCAAATATTGTCCGCTTCTACCTTAGGTATCAAACTGTTTTTTTCCAGGATTTGTTTACTTTACCGAAAGAATATCTAACTGCCCGGAGATACAACTTCTAGTTTGAAGTTAAGGTTTTGCAAGAGAAAAGAGCGTGCTAAATTATATAATTACTTGGGGGAAAAGGCATCGTAAGTCAGGACTGAATCGCCCCAAAAGAGCGGGCAGAAGACGATGTGTGTGGCATTTTGTAGCCCTGTAGCAATAGATCCAGCCAGAGGAGGTCACTAGCTTTCTAGATAATTCTGTATTTTAATGCAAGCAGTTTATTTTTCTTTCACTTGTTTACTCTGTCTCGTTTCAAAATAATCTGAAGATTAAGGGTGTATTATAGACTGAGAACCAGATAAAAATTCTAATTTGTCAGGAAATAAACATCGTGTAAAGTATTTTAAACTTTGATTAATCTGTTTTCTGGAAGTAATCCAACCTGGTCTCTGGAGGCTGTTTTTTAGTCAAAAGCTACCTCTAACAAACACAGATTTAATGATAGGTAAATAAAAGTTTGCAGATTATAATTCATCCTTTTAATTATTCTCAGAGGAGATATTTAATAATAAACTGGCTATAACTAATAGGGCACTTCCCTTGCTGTGTCACGATGTATGGCAGCAGGTTGACCATCAGGGGGCACTCAGACTTTGCTGAAGTACGAGCTCTCAAATTCACTTTTGCATCTTCTACCTCTAATAAATAAATTAAACCTTGATGATGATTAATGAACTTGTGAGGGGAAAGATGTCTCTTTTGGCTGGAGCTTTGACCAGAGATATCAGAGGTTTTGGGGGTTTTCAGGATGTGCATTTACTAGGAACTTCAAAGACAATGAAATAGGGCTTCAGAGCATCGGAGGAGCCCTGGGAATGCAGGGGCAGCGTGGGATGATGCAGACCGTTTCCTGAATCCTTAGAGATGTGCGTGCGTAGATGAGTCCATATCTGATGGTTTTATCCTTCTGCAGCACTTCTAATTGTCAAGCCACTTCCCTAAGAGGTTGGTTGTAAACTCAGGTGTGTTTTCTGACATTACAGATGTTCCTGAAAATTCTGTATGTATCGCATGTTTTCTAAATCCTAGAAGCCGAATGCTGTGGAAACAGTGATGTTGTAGTGGTGATGCTTCAGGAATATTAGTGAGGAACGGTTTGCAGGGAGAGGCAACAATATGTATCTGTGTACATTACATTTGTATGAAGGAGCAAATAACGTTTAGTTTGTTACTTTTGCAGCAAAGCCCTGTGTCTTTCCAAGATAGTTTCATGGGACCTGCAATAGGGTAGGTCCTTAGACGGTTACAGATTTTGGTCTCAGTTTCTCTAGGCAAGAATATTTTTTTTCCTTCAAAGTGGGATACCGAAGTAGGGAATGACCTTAAATGTAACTTGATAGAGATATTCGTATCCTAAAATAAGGGAGTCATATTTGCAGTATAATTACTGAAATTCATCATTACTCTTTCAATTCTTCAGAAAATGTAGGGGGGAGGATGATGAGTACACTTGTTAGTTTATTCCCAACCCTATAAATTCAGTATGTTTCTGTGATGCCCAATTTCTAGCAAACTGTCAGCAGAAAATGATAGTGCCGTCAGGCTCCTCCAGCAGCTTGCAGGAAAGCTGCATTTATCACACAGGGGCACACCGCACTGAGGCTTTGTCACATCAGAAGCGCTGGCACTGAGTAGCCTGGCTTGATATTATTAAAAGGCTTTTAGATGTTTTCAGAACGTGATTTTTACAGGTAGATCTGCAGCTTTGCATCCCCACATTGCATAGGGGAAAAGCTCTGTCACCTCTTACAATGAGGGTTATTAAGCCTACCTTGTGAAAAATAAATGCTCTATTTGTTTTCTGCAGCGTGTTGCTTCAGCGCTGATTTCACACAGCAGAGGCACACAGACCTGAAACCTCTGACAATGTCAGCCAGAGTATCAGTGTTCCTGAAACCTCCATGCTTTTCATTTTGTTTTTTTCTGATGAAACTTGGTGTTTGGGTGTCTCTTTTGTGACGTGTTGGGTGATATGGTTTTTTTTTTTTTTTTTTTTGTGGCACTTGAGTGTCATTTTCTCTTGATACCGAAAGAGTAGTTCAACAAGTGCTTTAACAAAAAAGATACCAAGGCTACAGTGAGCGTTTTCTGTTGTTTTTCAGTGAGATGCATCTAACTTGGCTTTTTTTTTTTTGTCTGGTGTTTTCCTCTTAATGTTGTTTTCTTTATGGAAGGAAAAATATTTTCTTGGAGCTTTTTCATTTCTTACTGTTGCAGTATCTTCAGCACAAAAAAAGTCTATTTCATCAGAGTAAAGGAGGGATTAAAAGGCCCTTTGAAGTTAAACTGGTTTGGGTTTTTTCTTTGTTAGAGCCTGGGTTGAGTTTGCCATTATTTTAGGGAAGAAGCAAATGTGTAAATGGATATCGAAGGGTCACTATGGGGGATTAGTCGAGGCAGGGAAACTGGCCTTTCTGCATTTATGCTCCTAAAATTTCTCCTCGGAGGTCTGTGTGGTTATTGTGTGCTCAGTACAGCAGATGATAACGGTCATGATTGAAATTTTCTGACTTCAGTCTGGACATTTTGCAATGTAGAGTTTTTCTTGCATCTTGTCAGCTTTGACTACCACTTCAGACATAATTCAAGAATTTTGTTCCCTGTTACAAAACTGCCTTGCAGTATTTTTCGGGTTTGGTTTGGAAGAGTAGCTGTTTCTGAATTGGCCTTTCTGACTTCCTGGTTCCATTTTCTGTATTTCCCCAAGCACTTCTCTGTATGCTAACAGCTTTTGTGCCAGACCTTTTCCTGGTGTTTTTATATACTCCCTGTTCTGTCACACCAAAGCCCAGCTGCTGACGTGCAGCCCTAAACCTCTGTGCTATTTTGGTAGTGGATTCTGCTCTAGGACATAAGTTTGCCCTGGGAGGATGAACCCTAACAAACTGAAGTTCTTCTGTAGAATTTGGGCATCTATTTTCCCCCTACTTCCATCAGCTTTGGCCACTTTCTTCAGGGAAAGCTGGGGGAAAAGGAGGGAAGGTTTCCAGGTCCTCCTATGGCTATGGTGGTCCTTGTCCACCTACAACTTTTGAGACATTGCGTTTCAGGCAGATCTGGAACACCGCATAGTGCTTTGAGCTGTGCAAGAGGGACTGAGCTCCCTGAGAGCTGGGTGGTCTTCCTCTGGTCATCCCGTGTCCAAGCTGTATGTGATGGTCCATGGCGCTGCAGAGGCTCTGGGTCCACGTGAGCAGCCCCCTCATGTCTGATCTTGGCTTGAACCAAGGAGAAAAGTGGAGCAAAAGGTCGCTTCCAGGCTGAATAGTAAAAGCCCATACATCTCCCTTCCTGACAATGGAAGGCGAAGCAGTAAGCAGTGTAAACAGTCACTGTCAGCTGCATGATCTTGTTTTAATGAAATACTTGAAGATAAAATGGCTCTTGTGCGGTCTGCCACAGAAGTCACCTCTCAATTTGCAACTCAGCAACAAGTGGCTTCCCACTCTGTGCCCAGGGGAAGAACGATGCAGCTGCCAGAGCTGCATCCTCTTGAGCACATGTTATGGGCCGAGCCTGGGATATGTTGAGCACCTCTGGGGAAATGCTGAGGGTCAGAAAATCTCACCAAAGTGAGCAAGAGCTAAGGGTGTTTGGTGTACTGCGGGATTCAGACCGTAGTATCTGACTTAAAATACCTGTTGAATGTACTGTCAAGTGAATGAATTGGAAGTGGGAGCGGAATACAGGTTAGGATCTGACTGAATAAAACCAAAGGGGGTTTGGATGGCTTGCTAACAAAATGTCAGGTAGTCTTTAAGGCTAACACATTTTAAAGTTATTTATTTAAATAATATGTAACTAGTTATGTCACACTGCTACTTAACTAGTATTGTTACTTGTTGCTAGTCCTTTAATGTTGGCTTGGTATCTTGGCTGAACTTTGGATATGTTTAATATTCTACTTTGGGGAATTTTTGTATCCCTTGAAAGAAGGGGGATTTGTGCTAATGACATTCACAGCTCATAGAAAAGGAATATGATGTAACTAGCATGAAGGGAAGAGTTACTGTAGCATAGGTAGCTGTAGTGTGCTGAAAGATCCCCCTGCTTTAAGTTTAGCTTTCCAGTTGTAATCACAAGTTCTTACTGATTACAGTGTTATAAGACAAGCAGTGAATTATCTTTTTTTTTTTTTTTTTTTGGATCTCCTTCACAAATACCTCCCTGGCAGTAGTGTTTGAATACTTTTAAGTACCTGCTTCAAGTAATTATGTGTTAGCTGCCATGTCTTTAAATGAAATGCAGCGAATTTGTTTGAAATTTTGACAGCTGATTGGAAACTGAGTTCTATTCTAACTGTAGCAACCACTTCAAATTGCAGCTTGACATTTGCTTATATTTTACTGGTTCACGCAGTAATGTCACAAATATCTCCTATTTGATCTTCCTTATTAAAATCAGCTGAGGCTTTATTTTTAGAGCTTATTGCAGGATTGTTAATATAACAGTTAATTCTCCTACATCATTGCCCCTATGAGATTATTTCACAGCACCAACACAATACACATGCTACACACAAAAGATCAAAATGATTCCAGCTTGTTTGAGAGATTCAAAAGGGCCTGTGATGCTCTAGACACAAGAGCAGTCATTTAACAGAACAGAATCGCAACTGCATATACATCAAGGTAGATCAAAGGCAGCTGGGAGATTGCACATTTACATAGGGACACGGATGATGCTATGGGAACTCAGTAGCTAACTTGGAGGAGTGCACTGACAGGAAGGGAAATGAGGAAGTTCAGTGACCATCAGTGGGGGGGTGCTTTTATTTTTGTTTGGATTTTTTCTTTACTTTCTTTGCGTATCTGAAAGACTGCAAGAGATAGATGAAGCTCTGATCCTTTGTACCCTTAATTCACTACTAGAGTAAATCAGCAGTGCTAGCAAGGAATGATTCCAAATCACTCTGCTTGAACATCTGGACCAATGTCCCTGTTGCATGATAATTTTTCCACCATTTATAAAGTTAAAAAAAAAAGTGAAGAAAAACCCTAGGAGAGAGTAGTTATTAAAAAAAAAAGTTACAGAAGTTGCTGATGTTTCTTTAATGTTATAGCTTAGAAAAAAGTCACCTTATATTTTAATTTTGTGGCATTGTGCTGAATATTTAAAATCTTTCTATTTTTCCAGGACTGGAATCAGGAAAGAATTTGTAACTGCTATAAAATCCAAAGGTAAGAAACAAATGTTATGCTATTTAAAATCAATATTTTTTTTTAGTGTATTTTTTCTTAGAGATTTTCTACAACAAACATTATTAAGGAGCTGGGAAAATGGGGAATTTCCCTCTGTCGGTACAGGCAAATAGCTGACATAAGAAATTCTGGACCACAGAGGATGCATTTCATAGTGTTTTGGAAGCAGCACTAATCTTTGTGCTTCAGGGTTTAAATGAAATAGTAACACATAGCAGGCAGTGAAGAAAAAATCTGTTTCTTGATCTTCCCCTTTGAAATACTGGGTGCAGGAACAGGTGGGCAGCAGCATGTTTGTTTACAAGCTTACTGTAGTCATGTGCAGACACCCTCATGTACCTACCCTGTGTCTGGAACAATTTTTCCACGAGCAAGCAATCTTTCCTTTAAAAAAGGGTTTGGGCCCTGTGTGTTTTCATTCTATTTGATTTTGCTCTTAACCACCATAACCACTGGTGTCTGAAGTCAACTCTAATCGAGCCTTCTGTAAGCAAAGGCAGCACTGGGACCTATGAGCTCTTTGCTTGGACCTCAGCAGTCCTGAACTGTACAGAACATATTTCAGAGGAGTGGGATCTGCACTGGCTTAAGGATGGCTGCGTTGCTGCTGTTCATGTGCCTCTGGCACATCTGTCACCCGTGTACTTCTCTGCTGGGAGCTTTTTTTTTTTTTTTTTGGAGCCTTTTGACATGTCTGTTCTCTTCCCACATGTGCAGCCTGCATCACTCTGCTGTTCATGGCAGGCCTGGGAAGAGCGCAGGCCTGCGGGCCAGGGGGCCAGGGATATAGGATGAAAGATGCAGCTGCTGCATTTGTAGATAAGGTGTTTATATAGCTTGTGCCATCAAAAGCACAAAGTATGTGAACAGTACTTCAGTCAAATATGAGCTGCAATTTCTGTATGAGGCTTGACAGCTTTCCTCTCTTGCTGCTGCCTGAATCCGTATTTGGGTCTTGCCTCATTTGGGGCATCACCGCTATTGTGCTATTATTGGAGAAACAACCACCCTCTGACAAGGTCAGGAACAGGCAGACAGTGTAGCTCTGGAAGTAACTGTAGGCTTGACACGCTAGCTTGTAGCCACTTTCTACAGTGGATTACAAGGGAGAAAGATGAGTTCTCCTGCAGGGGAATTCATTGGGGCAGGGAAGGGAGAAGTGTGGGTTCAGGTGTCCATGTCCCTCCCCTTCCCCTGCACTGCCCCAGGGAACTGTGAGTTCAAGGTGGAAAGGAGCACTTGTGCTTGTGAATTCTATCCTGACTTGTGCTTGCATTTTCCCCAAGTCCGTTAGCCTATTTTTATTGCTGTCCTGGGGCTACTTTTAAATTCAAACGCTGTCTCAAAGGTTGCAGAGTCCAGTGTTGTTGCTGATCAGCAGCAGTCCTTGGTGGCCCTTTTGTGGTGAAGAAACTACTTTTGCTGGAGAGAAAAGGATATGTTGTTGTTTTTTTTTTGTTGTTGTTGTTATGGTTTTGTTTCCTTTCTCTTTTTAAATCAAGGGAAATGGAAAAATTAACAGTTACTGCACGATTGAGCTGGCAGCCTTCACACATGAATCATCTCATCAGGCCTTCATCCTGAAGAGCTTTGTGTACTTCCCCATGTGTCAGGCTTCTGTTTTTTTTTTTCCTTCCATGGGTCAAATTAATTTACATATTGAGGAATCTCTCAGGCACTTCAAATTTAAATGTGATTCTGTTTCTGTGAAATTGCTTGCTAATTACCAGATCTATTTGTTAAAGCCGTCCAGGTCTTTGAAGTCATTTTTGCCTGGATTTGATCCTGTCACAAAGTGGTGTTTTTCCATTTGTGACATCATTGTCATTTTTATGCCAACTCTGTGATGTCATGGTCTGACTGTGACTTCACTTCAGGGTCAAGTAGAGGGAGAAATTAGAACATGATAGACAAAGCTGTAATTCATGCAGCAGATGGTCAAGTAAATTGCTTGGAGTGGAAACGTTCCCTTAAACTACCTTGAGGAACAATGAAGTGAGACTTGTAAATGAGTGCACTGTTTCTCCACAGCAGCTCGATTAAGAGACCGCAACTTGTTGACAACACATTGTATCCAAAGTGCACACCTAGGCTTGGCAGTGTTTTGAAACACTGACCTTTTTTTTTTACAAACCATGGTGTCTGGCTACCTCAAAAGAGCTATAAAATTATGTCAGCGGTGATATAAACATGGAAAAGATTTTATAATTTATTTTTTTTTCTTCACTCGCAGCTTTCTGGGGCATATCTGATGTCAGCAGCTCGGAGAGTGAGGCTGCTTTGCATCCACAGGTTCACAGCACAGAAGCAGATGAATTTGACTTCTATGATTGAGATTCCACCTCTGGCTTTTAGGAAAGAAATCAACATCTTGCACAAGGTTGGAGTGCTGCTATGTTGAAAGTGCACCTCATCACTTTGTATTTGAAGAAAATTTTAAATGCAAAATAAATATTATATACAGCCTCCTTGTATGTATGTTTTCTCTTAACTAATAAGTTGAAGGAAAGGAAATCTGAAGGAAATACTGACCCATAAGATTGAGCCCACTTGTGACGTCTTTGTTCTTGGGGACCAAATGAAGATGTGTCCACTGTCCCTGAGATGGTTACACAGTGCTAGTCCCTGAGTGTTTCACCTCAGAGGGTTGGGGCTGTCTTTAAAACAACTTCCTTGAGGAGGGAGCTGGGTCCATCTGTATGGTACCCCATTTCTTTCTGCTCCTGGAGCTGGCTGTCTGCAGGTCCCTGCTCACAACGAGCATCTCCTGCCCAGTGCCAGCAGACAAGGCCAAGGATGCAGCTGTAGTGTGGGTAATCCTGTGTGACAGAGATGAATAGCTTGTCACGAGTGAGGTGTCTGTCAGTAACGATCTGGAAATCATATCCATTAAGTCAAAAAACAAACTGGCTGCTAGCTTGACAGAATTAAACTTACTCTGAGGGTGGTCCCAGCTACTGGAAGCATGAAACGTGTCCTTGGGCAATATTGCTGCGTGGTGATGGCCATCTTTTGGGCAGTGATGGCATCATGTTGAGTGTGCGTATTTCTCTGTGAACGTTTTCTGTCAGCTGTGAAGTTGGGTCAAATTCAAATCAAAATCTAGAAGAGGCATTGACAAATGGAGAGGCAAATCTGTTTGTTCCTTGTCACAAATGATCCAAATGTATTTCTCTGTGTTTCTTAAGAAAACTGTGCCTGGACAGTAGTATTTCATGGCTACATCAGCCTTCTCTTTTTGCTGGAAGCTTTTTAGGCCACCACTGCCTGGTAGCAATACTACTGCTGACCAGATTGGCGGCTGCTTTTGTTGCACTGTGAATGCAAAGACTATCCTCTTCTGATGCATATATGTATTCTAATATTTTGACTACAGATCTAAATGTGGTTTTGAAAAAATAAAGGCATTCTGGGTATGCATACATATGCTACTCAGGGCTGCCTGGCATGTTTGATCTTTATCTTCTGCAACAGATCAAGAAGAAGAAATGCATAAAATATACATTTCTAATTCAGCACATTTTGGAGCAGAACGGCATTTACATGTGGTGATCCTCAGTGATTTTCTGCTTTTAGTTGCTTTGTAAAATCCATGCTGGCATTGCTGTATGGACATCACAGTAATTGGATGACTCTAGGAGCTTCATGCATTTTTAATTTTCTTCTTTTAATTCCTTTTATCTAAAATTAAGTTCATTAAATATGAGATTTTCTTTCGAAGGGAGAAACCAGGGGACATATTAAAAAAAATAATCTGTTCATAATTATGATAAGTTCAAAAGCAAAAAACAGCACCCCAATTAAACTCTGCTGCAAAGCGGTACTGCATCTTTGAATACAGGCACCAATCTTTGGTTCTAGTCCATCAAAAACAAATTTAAAATGGTAACAATATTCTGTTTAATAAAAAGAGCATGTAGTCTGAGCCATGCTTGAAAATATGGAATACAGACTTGCAGAAGGCTTGAAACAGAAAAAAGGGTTAGCATAGCTGTCTGTTGGCTTGCTTCATCTCATAGGTCCCGAGTTTGAAGTTGGCAATGGTGTGGTGATTATTTCAACCACTGGAAAATCAGCTGCTGGTGAGGATGGAGCAGGGTGAGTGTGTGGCCAGGGCTCTTGTAGTACGAGACAGCTGCTTGCAGTGGTCATGTGGATCCCAGCCAGGGATACAGGTCTGCCTAGGTCAGAGCTGTTTGCTCTGATTCCCAGGCAGAAGGAAGAGGAGCGCTTAGCTGGGGTGACCCTGGGACAGGGGCGACTTCACCAGAGGATTTTGTGTCCTCTTCCACTGTGCTGGAGTTCCTGTACCCATCAGATTGCAGGTAACTTTGGATTAAGGCTCCTGTGATCTGCCCTTCAAAGGCTGATGGCCAAGAGGTGGTAGGTTAGAGGAGGAGAAGAGGAGCTGGCAGTGCCTGGGGACCACAGGAGCAGTCTCCTGCTTCCTGAGGCAACAATTCCCATGGGATGAGTGATGGTGTAGGATGGGCTATGCTGGGCTGCTTGGAGAGGGTGAGTGGCAAAGCTCCCCACTCCCTCATAACTCTGGCCAGCCTCAGTCCATCCCTAGCATCAAAGCCTCAGCAGGACAAAAACACATTGCGGGACTGTCATGCAAATTTTCAGCAATACTCAAGAAGGAATTCTGCAATACAGGGGCAGTACAACCAGACGTGTTAACACTGTCATGCTACTGCTCTTGGTGGACCACCAGGTAGGTTTATGAGCTTCTCCTCAGCCTTCTGGCAGTAAGCTAGAAGCTTATTTCCTTTTTGTAGGTTCAGTATCACCCAGGAGAGTTGCAGCATAACAAATGTCTGAACCCATCATGGTAGGGCTGGTGCCTGCTTTATTGCTCCTTGGTTCTTTTTTTCTGATCGGCCGTGGTAATTCATTCCTGATGGTTCTAGCCATTTGCTAAATATAAGCTCAGCGGTGTGCCACACCACAGGCAGGCAATTGCTACATGATTTCCAGTGAATGTCAGACTGAAGTTCAGTTGGAAAAGCCTCTCTAGCAGGCTGCACTGCAAAGTAACACTGCATCAAATCTGCAGTGCCTTTGTAGTTTTAAGCTCTTTGAATGATTCTGGGTTGTTGATGTCAGCCCACTTTAAATCTCCTTGCATGATACAAGGCACCCATCACTAGTCTCTGGTGCTTTCCATTCCCTTAGTCCAGCTCAGCCGCAGACATGCAGCTCATGACAGATGACAGATGGCTTTGGGAGTTTCTGCTAAGGCAATATCTTTCTTTCAGTATTTAAGCGATAGCAAGTTCCTCCAGAGCAGTTTTTTTATTATACTCTTGTGCACAGACTCATTAGATGCAAAACATTCTGCCAGTCAACTTTATTTAGCTCCTTGACAGCTGTCATACTGGCAGCCCCAAGATGATGACATGATGCTGATGGACAGCAGGACTGTAATCAATACAGCTTGAACAGATTTAAATCAGCATGCCACTCATCTACGGAAAATACTATAACAAGAAGTGTGCTGTGTATTTACCATGACTTAGTGCTATGTCCTTTTTTGTGTGTCACATCCACACAGCCGTACAGAGCTGAGGCCAAACTTCAGCTCACGCCCACAGAAACAAGTTAGCACATAGGTGCCTGCAAAAAAAAAGCTGGATAGGTGCTGTCATCTGGTGAGGTGGCATAGTCTGCGGGGGCACTCAGGTAATGTGCAGAGCTCCAATGAACTCCTGTTTTGAGAAGGGTTAATATGACATTTCCTTGTAGACTGGCTCATTTTGACCTATGTACATTGGGGTTTATTGCCTAGTGTTCAATGCAGGTCGCACTAAAAATAGTTGGAGAAGGTTCCAAAAACAAGCTAAATGTTGCTGTTTGGGGGTATCCCACGCCTCAGCTTGAGAGGGCACGGTCCTCTTTGTGCCTCCACACTGGCTGGGAATTGTCCTGCTCATACAGACATCAGCATGTTCTGTGGGAGACAGCTCTCCCGTGCTGGCAGTTGTGCAGTTTTGCTTTAGGACCTTTGCAGGATAGGTAGCGGCGCACAAAGTCTGCTGCATGTTAATTCCTTTTAGTATCTGAAGCTTTAATTCCGTTTCAACACCATCAAGCACCTAACTTAATAGTGTTTGCTTGTGTGGGCGCAATGTGGTGAAGGGGTTTCTTCGTGCAGCAGCCTCTGCCCTCCTGCCAGTCTGCTTGGCTGACCTGCACTGAGTTCACCGTGCTTTCCTCTCTTCCTGCAGGTGAAAAAGACCAACTTTTATTCTGAATAAAAAAAGCGGAGGGTCTCACTAAACTTGCATGCAGCCCCGCAGCATTGGCTTTGAAGGAGCAGCCCTTCCCTGACCCTTTTTATCATCCGTCTTCTGCCTGAGCCACCCCGCAGAAAGGCTGAGAGACAGCTTCAGTTATTTTTTTTTTCAAGTAGCTTTTATTATTTTTTTTCATTTTTTTTTTTTTTTCCAACGGTTTTTATTTTTTATCACGGCTTTCTGCCAGCCGAAGCTCGGCCAGTGCCCGCCCTGCCCCGCGCCTGCGCCCGCCCGCCCCCAAGATGGCGGCCGGCGCTGCCGCCCCCCGCCCCGGAAGCGCCGCCGCCGCCCGGCCCGTTCCGCTCCGCTCCGTTCCTTTCGGCAGGGCTGCGCCTCGGCTCGGCGGGCCGCCATGGGGGTGCCGGCCTTCTTCCGATGGCTCAGCCGCAAGTACCCCTCCATCATCGTCAGCTGCGTGGAGGAGAAGGTGGGCCGGGACGGGCCGGGGCCTGCCCGCGGGGCAGCGGCCGTGGCGGCCGCGCTGTGTGGTAACCGGCGGGGGCCGCGGGGCCGCCCTGAGCGCCCCCTGAGGGCTGTATAATTTTATTTTTTTTTGTAAATAACTTTACGGCTGTATAATTTTTAGGTCTTTCTATTTTTATTTATTTTATTTTTTTGTGAGTCTTTTCCCTCACTTACTGGTCTTTCTGCAGCCTCCTGTGCTTTTCTCTGTTTTGTTTTGTTTTGTTTTGTTTTTTCTTTTGATAACCCATCAACACCAGATGTTGTGACTGCATCCAAGAGCAACGCAGATCTGTACTCCTGAGCCTGCTGCTGGGCTCGTGTTGTGGCTTGCACTGCATCCTGCCCTGCCCTGGGAGAGATGCGCCTCTTATCTGAGAGTTACCGTACCATGAGGGAGATAGAAATGTGCAGGAAAAACGTGATAAACTATGTGTTGATACCGTTTTTTGACTTCGTACATTATCAGTTTGTCGTAAGCAAGGTTTCAGTGTATCTGAGTGGCAGGCCGTTAAATCGTAGTTACTGTTCAGCTCTTGTTGCAGTCACCGTGTTCTTGCTTTTCAGGTTCAGACAGGGCAACAGTGTTATACGTCTGCATTGATGAAATGCTGCAGCTCTTTCACAGTTAAAACTGTGAGTTACTCTTTATCACCAACACGGCTTATTAGCCTGCCTTAGCACTAGGTGTGAAGGCGGTTTTACCTGCAGCTGGAAGAAATGAATCTGTGACTGGTGCACAAGTGAGGTTTGAGGAACTGCTATAAAAAAGGTGGTTTGTTTGCTGACGGGTATTGCTTAAGAGATGCTTGTAGGAATGCTTTCTCTAGAACAGGCTGTTGGCATCCAGCAGTGATGGCTGTGGCCACTTTGGCCAAGTCTGGCTTTCTGTGCCATCTCAGATGGCATCCATTCTGAGGATGCAGGCTCAGGGAGACAGCGCTGCATGCTTGCACGTGCTGGGGAAAGTAGGTGGCAAGTGTGTAATGTGGAGTCGGACCTTTATTTAATCAGAATTGCTATGATGGCCAGGTAAAGTGAAGGCGTGTGCAGAGGTGTTTGGAGTATGTTCTTGTGCGTCTTTTTACTTCTAATAATCCAAATTATAACAGCAAACATTCTTTATTAAAAGAAAAGGGAAAAATATGGCAAGTCTTTTGAGTCAAATAGATAGACAATAGTGGAAGCTTCAGACAATGATGTCTCTATCTGTGTTGCTTTGTTCCAACTTAAGAGCATGTTGCATTTACAGCTAGGATGGCTCGTGGATACCTCACATTTATGACCATATATGAATGTAAAAAGTTGTAATAAATTTGAGAGTTGACTAGGACCGCAGGTAGAGGCTGTAGTTTGTCTTAGTATAGAGGAATTTAAATTTCTCACACAATGTAATCATTCCTATGTGTGTTTTAGGATTGCTTTGAAATCTTTCTAATCATAAATTTTGTACCTCCTGGTAGCTTCTCTCTGAAATATTAAACAGTTGATCCTCATTCTCTTACCTAGCTAGATCATTCCTTTTACTTAAATCTGATTAATCTTTCTTAAGCTGAGCAGGAAGAATAAGAGGAAGATCTTGAAGATAATATAAAATCTAGGAGATCCTTAATCAAATTCATTCAATCTGCATCTAAAGTATCATATTTGAAGATCTATTTTCAGTCATTTCAAAAGCAGCTGTAGATTAAAAGTGAACAGTTTAGTTATATCACTCCCAGATACTTAAGTCTGTTGCATTAAAAAGCTGATCGGTTTTGAGCATGTAATGGCAAAGTTGCTGACATAACAGTATGCAGATGAAAACTGAATGGTTTTTGAAGCCATCTAAAAGAGATCAGACTTATTTTGCTTTACCTTTAAGACTGAAAATAGGATCTGTGGAGAGGGCAATTTTATTTTCCATATCACATAGTTGTAAGCCTTTGATATCTTCTGAGTCACAGTTAGCTTTGGCAAGAGGTTTGATGAAAGATCAAGTAGAAGCAAGACAAGCTGCTTGTCCTGTTATCTGATATAAGTAAGAATGAATACTCTTCTTTTAGAAATGTAGGTCTGGGTTGCCCAGAGTGACTTTATAAAAGCCATAAGCTGCGGTATAGTGTTTCCACTTGACAAGTAGTTTCTGCTCAAGCCAAGGGTGTTTTTGTGTTTTAAGAAGTTCAGTAACATGCTAACATGCTTTTTTTGAATTCTGAAGGATCCAAACAGTGGTCAAGATTTCATCTGTAGGAATTTGACTAATTTGAATGAATGATAGAAGAAAGATGTGAATTAGCATGAACTTCGTATGTCTTAAACACGAAATAGAAGTGTACTTAGTGTTCTGTTATTTAAAATCAGCAAAATTGCACTGGCGATGTTGCATACTTCTTCAACTGTGAAAACTGTAAATGCTGAATAAAGACTTTGGAGGTTTAACTTTTGCCTTTTATGACTGGAATAAGTTCACCTAGTTTTGCTCCTACTCTAGGCAGGAAGACTGTAAGGAAACTGGTGCTATGGCCTGTGGGTTTTAGCTTCTGAATGCAATGGTTGGAGCTCCCTCCTAGAGATGTGGGGAGCTCAGTACTATTAGAAGAGCAGCAAGTCTGCGGGTGGGGGTTAAGAGGAAGCACTTGATGCTTGCCCATTAGCTATCGATGGGTTTCACCTCAATAGGAGAACCAGTTTTCCTCATGGCCTCATGTAGTTCTCTGATAGTTGCCTTAACATAAAAACAGACACTATGAAATGCGAGCTGTTCTAGAGTACTCTGCATTCCAACTTTGTCATACTTTATAACCTTTTCCAGCCATGACTTCTTTAAAAATGCATTTGACTTTATCTTGGTCACTCACCTCTCTTCGCTCCCTGATGTTACTGGTGTTCAGTCTGGTGATTTATACCTTCTGCTGTAGTACTGTGAAAAGGATAATGCAGAATTGCTCATAATTGCTGTGAGTGTTGCTAACTACCTATTGACAAAGAAGTGTGGCGAGGAATCAGAATTGAATGTGATTGCTAATCCACCGTGAACAGAGGAACTGGATCTCACCCGTGTTTCCAAGTTTATTTTTTTGACTTCTTGAGAGAAGGGGATGAGTGCTCACGTAGGTATGATAGGTGTCAGTGCTGATCTCTGCCCAGGGCTGGTTACAGAGGCTGTTCTCTTTGCCAAGACAGTTGCTTTTTGTTGGCGTGCCGGCATGAATAAAATAAACTGGTATTATGTTGACCCCGCCTCTCCTTGAGTAGTGGGATCATTTATTACTTCCTGGGTGTTCAGCTGAGATTAGTTTTCTCTGTGTTCGTGGATTTACCACACTTAGTTTCTTGCAAGCATTCAAGAACACTGAACAGTTCCCAGAACATAGATGGCTGTAGGTGTTATTGTTTAACACTGAATTTGATGTTTGGCATGTAGCAGCCTCGTAGTACAAAATGCACTAACGTAAAGAAAGAGAAGCATTAGAGCTGAAAGTTGACCCACTTTCAGAAGTGGGAAGTAAGGACGGGGATTTATTTAGCTTTTCAAATATATCCATGGACAAACTCAGAGTCAAGAATTCAGAGGTTTGAGCACTTCAGTGCATTTGATAGCCAACAGGAAAAGTAATATGTATATATCCCTAATGGTGACTTTTGTCTGCTGGGATCTCCTTTCTATGTATAACAGACTCTGGGGGAAAAGAAAATGTTCTTTTCTTTTGCTCATCAGGATGTACTGATACACTGTTACTTGCATCAGCTTGTCATGTCATCTGCTTCACTCCAATATGCGGTCACTGTTTTGGCTGCCTCCCCCTCCCCAGTTGTGTCTGTGAATTAAATGTTGGATTGCAGTGGGGAAAGACAATGGTACGAGTTTCTTTACGTGTGTCCATCTGGAAAATTGAGTGTTAAAAGTAAGAAGATTTTTGACATTTGTTGTCACATTAACTTTAGAGCATTATATTAGAAACTTTGAAATCCCTTTACTACATTTTGAGGGAGTCTGTATGGTTCTGGTGATAAAAAGAATTATTTTCCTGGAAAATGCAAGGTGTGGAAACTTCTTGAAACAATATTTATAATACATGCTAATCAACAGGTATGAGCCAGCTCTGCTGTAGTTCATCATAATGCCTTCAGGTCATGCTAATTTATAAAGGTCTTAAAACAAAATCTCTTTAATACTATAAGCGTGATACTCCAGGTAATTATCTTGTGGGTAGTTTGTTGCTGGCTTTTTCTACTGTTCCTGAAGTAGTCAGCTCTTGTGTGTCCGTACATTAGTGTTTCAGTTGGTTATTTTTTGCAACTTCCATAACTGAGTACTAAAATAATTGTTTCATCTGCTTTCACAGGCAAAAGAATGCAATGGTGTCAAGGCTCCAATTGATACAAGCAAGCCTAACCCTAATGAGGTTGAGTTTGATAATCTATATTTGGACATGAATGGTATAATTCACCCTTGTACACATCCAGAAGACAAGTAAGGCAGTTTTTTGTATCTATCTGTAAATAGGAATTATTCATAGCATTTCACGTGTTAAATGAAATATTCTGTGTTTTAGGCCAGCGCCTAAAAATGAAGATGAAATGATGGTTGCGATTTTTGAGTATATTGACAGGATTTTCAACATCGTACGACCAAGACGACTTCTATACATGGCTATAGACGGAGTAGTAAGTATTGATATATATAGTTCCTGGTAATAGCTGTTGTCAGCATTAGGATTGATGACATCTGCTATTATAAGATCCTTTATGAAATAGTTTCCTAAAATGAAAAACTATTAAGTAAAACGTGCTGTTAATTAGATTTAGGTGAGGGTATTTAAAACCATTTGTGAGTTTTGTTGTCTGTGGATTTACCTAGACTAACTGATGTAGTCTATTGCAATTAGAACTTTGCTTCTACAAAGCAGGAAAATTCCATAAGACAGGAACATTGCAACTATTTCTTATCTTCCTCTATTCTGTGGCTTTAGTAATGATTTATGCAACAGTCTTGTTGCATAAAGATGAAAGGGAAAGACCAGAAAACCATTTAAGCACATGCACTTGAAACAGGCAGTGACTTAATCATGCTGTGGAGTGTTTCACAGGCTAGCTTTACCAGGACATTTGAGACTATCTTTTTCCATACCTTTTCCCTATCCCACCTGGCATATCAGTTGGTCTGATGAAAGATGCCACCTTTTCGTAAAACCTTCACTTTACTGAATTTATCTCTATCCAGACTGTGTTGTCTCAGTGAAAGACACCAAAATACCCTAGTAGACTTCTGGTAGGTCTGCTAAGTTTTGGCTGTTTGTCTAGGCTTTGCAGTTTCTTCAAGGTAAGATGAGCATTATTAAATAGCAAGATTTTTACTTGCATTCAAGTGCAGGAATTAGTGAGATATTTGTCTCTATAAAAGTGATCCAAGCTAAATGTTGGTGTATCCTTTTAAAAACCCCAACATACCTGCGTTAAGTAATAACTAAGTACCGTCTGCTATAGTCTTTTTATTTGCAAAAGAGTTACGAATACAATTTTACAAAATTATTTTCGGAAAAAGGGTTATTTAATAAATAATTATTTTCAGATACGTGGCCCTGCAAGGTTAATTTGTTCTGTGAAGGAATCTTTGAATCCTTGAGCACTGTGCATTTCTGAGATGGTGGTAAGAGATGTGCATACTGCTGGATTTCCTCACTTAGAAGCTGAAGAAATGTATTTTAAAAAAATTGTCCAGACCCCTGTCCTGCCATATGAGTGTTAGTAGTGGTGACAGGGGAGTGAGAGAACAGAATCCCAGTTTCAAAAGACTTGTCTTAAAAACCAGAAACAACCAGAAGATAGAAAATACTTGGCTAGATGCAATAACTGAAGCATTGTGGTACCTGTTAGGCTCCTCGTGCAAAAATGAATCAGCAGCGGTCAAGAAGATTCAGAGCATCAAAGGAGGGCATGGAAGCTGCTGAAGAGAAGCAAAAAATACGACAAGAAATTCTGGCAAAAGGTAAGGCTGTGACCACATCTGACGTTTTTCATGTTTTTTGGTTTTGAGTGTTTCAGTAAAGGTTAGAAAAGGGTTGTCTTGCTCCCTGGATATTTATCTGTGCCTTACTAGAAGAAGAAGGGTATAGTAAACCTATGGAAGGATGGATCTGTTCTTTTCCAAAGTTAATATCCAAGATAAAAGAAGAGTGACATCTTGTTTTTCTGTCCCCCTGCCTGAAATAGATTTGTGTTGAGTGTTTTTATTTATTTTTTTATGGAAAAAAAAGAATGAACAGAAGAACAGGGATAAATGTAGTAGTGGGACACTAAACAAAACTCTTAATGGAAGGAAATCCATATCGTAGGGCTTAACAAAAGGAGTCACAGCTTAAAAGTAGGGATCACGTGAAAATAGTACGGCACAGGAATAATGAATGAACGGCAAGCAAGTGTAGTTACTTGTCAGAGTGGAAACTGAACTCAACAAGGGAACAAAGCACAACTTAAGAGTGACAGTAGCATGACATGAATGAAAGCAGTGTGTGTAACTGAAACATGCTGGTTGGTTTGGAGAAATTAATTCATGTGACTGTGTAGGAGGAATGAATATTCCAAGTGAGAGGGCCATTGTGTAACCTAAGTGAGAAATAAAAAAGGGAGGACAAAGACTTTTAACACTTTTTCCTGTAGCATTTCTAGACTATGAAGGCCCTTTATGAAGCTCAGAGATTAAAGAAGTTGGTGTAACCTTGTTTGGGACCCCAAGTGAATAGATAGTGGAAACATAGGGGAGAACAAGTAAGAAAATTTCCTAATGTTTTATCTTGTTTAGCAAGTTCAGTTTTCTTGAGACTTCTTTCACGATTTTCACTAGAATAGGTAGTGGACTCGCTTCTCTGAAGCAACAAGCAACATTTATACATGTACTAGTAGCGTATTTTAAGATGAAGATAATGTAATGGTAAGAGCTGTTTTGAAACAAAGTAATTTTTCACTAAGTGTTAATTGTTATCAGGGAAGCGTTCAGGGTTTTTACAGAAGTAAACCAATATCGAACATTCAAAACATTTTGGCATGATAAAATGTCTTTATTGCTCTAGGTGGCATTCTTCCTCCAGAAGAAGTGAAAGAAAGATTTGACAGCAACTGTATTACCCCAGTAAGTAATCTTGCACTTTAACCAGCAATTGCCAGTGTCTGGATGATGGCTTAATTTATTTTCTTCCGTCACTTTTTAGGGAACTGAGTTTATGGACAATCTTGCTAAATGTCTCCGCTATTACATTGCTGACCGTTTGAACAGTGACCCAGGGTGGAAAAATTTGACAGTAAGTTTCACAATTTCGTACTTAAGGAACATTTAGGTGATCTATCAGGCTATGTTGGGATGTGATTGAAGAGTATAAATTTAACAGATTTATCTCATCTTCTGGCACCGTTGTTATTAATAATGGGCAAACTTGCACATTTTTCTGGACTTCAGATATTAGGGTGAAACGCATAATACAATCTAAAAGCACCATTTGTTTTGATTTCATTTAAGAGCAATGAAAAGATTTGATATGGGGAGCTACAATTTGATGTAATGGGAGACAGTGTTTTAGGAATACTTTGTCATCTTGGGGACAAGTGTCAAGATCCACCGTATCTGTGTTCTTTTCACTATTTTTAACTTGTTTGCTACCTCAGACTACATTTTCCCTATTATTCTAATGATGAACAACAGCAGACGATCAACTTTTATGCTTTCTGGACTTTGAGATTCTCCTCTCTAGTTCCTCAACAACTCCACCCACATCGAGTTCTGTTTCTGACAACAGCCCTGTGTTTGCTGCTTTGTACAAGAGGACAGAATAGTTAAATGCAGATGCAGTGGTCTCTTATTTTCTATAAGTTGACTGTAAAAGTGTTGTAATTAGAGAGCAGTTGACTTAATGCTTTCCATCAGACATGAGGTTTTAAAACCCTAATGTCTATTTCAATTGCCTTAATAATATATCAAGGAGCTAATGATGTGATAATTTCAGTGGTATTTGAATCAACTTGTCAGCTTCATCCTAGAATTAGTAGAGGAAATGAAGGTCTATTCATTCAAACTCTTAAATAACTTATTTTTATATCATAATATTCTATTTTACACTACAAATTAAGATTTCAGATATTTGTAAATCAGATTCAGTATAAAAACTGTTTTTTTTTTTTTTTTTTAACTGTGACAGCATAAATTGTTTACCTAATCTGTAAATCTTTCACAGGTAATTTTGTCTGATGCTAGTGCTCCTGGTGAAGGAGAACATAAAATCATGGATTATATTAGAAGACAAAGAGGTAAACTTGAAATAAATGTGATAGTTTTGTTTTAAACTAAGGTATTGTTAATAATTTGTCTTACATGACTTTGGTTCGCTAAATGTAATTTTCTTTTGTATAGCTCAACCAAACCATGACCCGAATACTCATCATTGTCTGTGTGGGGCTGATGGTGAGTTCATGGCTAGCAATGTCTTATCAAGAAACAACATAAGGGAGCTTAACGAGTTGGGCTGTAGTGTCTAGGCTTTCATTTGTATTTGTGTACCTAAGCTAATTAATCTGTTAATTTTTCAAAAACTGTGTAATACTTGGGGAAAGATCTAGCCCTGTCCATGAGACTGAAGGGCCAACTTTCACTTAGTTGTATTTGTGTTCACGCTTGCTTAAATTAGAATGTATTTGACTTAAGGCTTTTTCTTTTTCAAGAGCGAAACTGTTGATCCTTCATTGTATTTTACTCTTCTCTTTTGATCGGTAGCTGATCTAATTATGCTCGGTTTAGCTACACATGAACCAAATTTCACCATAATTAGGGAAGAGTTCAAACCAAATAAACCCAAGCCATGTGCTCTTTGTAACCAGATGGGTCACGAGGTTAAGGATTGTCAAGGTTTGCCTAGAGAAAAACAAGGCAAGGTAAGAATTTTGATATTTCTAGAAATTCTTCTAATTTGTAACCAAATGTATGTGTTGAGATCCTCAAGTTATTCTTGCTGTCAGTTTTGCAATTTGTCAATACAAATTATGTTACTGGAATTACCTGGATTTCCTTTTATATTAATAAATAAAGATTGTAGTTCTGTAGCCTATAAATACTATGTGGAACATAACTTCCTCACTTGTATTGGTTTGCTTTCTTTTTCCTACTGGTGAGAGAAAGCAATCAGTCACTTAACAGATACATAAAGTATCAAGATACATTCTTGCATAAGAACTTGAGAACCTGTGCTTATCTCTAAGTTCCTTTCAGAGTAAAGTGTAAAACTGAGCTGGATAAATGTTAAAGTGAGCTTGGATGTAATGCAACTTTTGCCTTTTACTGTAGCACGATCAGTTTGCAGACAGTCTTCCTACTTCTGAACAAGAATTTATCTTCATCCGATTATGTGTTTTGCGAGAGGTATGTTGATGAAGTTTCAACATCTATTTTGTATAAATAATGTTTTTAAACTCTATGCACAAAATTTTCTGATGTCTTTTGTGCGTGTTGCAGTATTTAGAAAGAGAACTCACTATGGCCAGCTTACCTTTCACCTTTGATTTTGAAAGAAGTGTTGACGACTGGGTCTTCATGTGCTTTTTTGTTGGAAATGACTTTCTTCCTCATCTGCCATCTTTAGAGATCAGGTATACACAAAAGTGTTTCACTTTTCTGTATATATAGTACAAGTATATATACCATATACATATATGGTATATATATATGGTATACATATGTATACCATATATAGTATAGGTACTGTGGTTTTAAATGTCAAGTCTCATGCTTTTGTTTGTTTGTTTTTAGGGAGGGAGCAATTGATCGCTTGGTTAACATATATAAAAATGTGGTGCACAAAACTGGGGTAATTTTTTTCTCTTTTTTAAATATCTGGGTGCTTACCACAAAAATTGTTTAGGTTTTTAATCATTTTATTTTGTATTTTACAGGGCTACCTCACAGAAAGTGGTTTTGTCAACCTGCAGCGAGTCCAGATGATCATGTTAGCTGTTGGAGAAGTTGAAGATAGTATTTTCAAAAAGAGAAAAGATGATGATGTAATTTTCTTGTTACATTATAAGAGTTTTTTGTTGTTGTTGTTGTTTTGTTTTGTTTTGTTTTTTTCATGACTTCTGTTAGGCTGTGACATTTCTCTAATAGAATATGAAAAAACCCTGTTATCTCTAGTGACTTCATCCGTATTTGAAAATGAGTCGAGTGCTTCCAGTTGATTTACTTTTTCCTGGACTGCAGGACCTGTTTTTCTGGTTGCTATCCCAAGTAACAGCAAACTGAAAACTGTATGTGAGTTCTGTTACTGCCTGGAACTTCTTGAATAGCTGCTGTGAAACCTAAACAAGGAATTATTCTGTACTTTGCTGCAAGCTGTAGAAGAGCAAGCAACAGGCAGGGGTGGAGTACTAAATAATAGTTCAAAGTGCATTCTTGCCTTGCAGCACCTCCTGCCATTTTAAATGTGTTCAGAAATTATTGGTCTTTTGGTCTGCCTCTGCAAACTTTCTGTGCCATTTTTGGCACATGTATTTTAATTGCAGTGTATTCATTAAGCACAGGATAAAGAAAATTGTCTTTACTATCCAGTCAAAAAATGGTCTGCCAGTGCTGGCAAAATGTTTTATTTATAATCACCCCAGGCTATGCTACTCTTGAAATAAAAATGCTGATTTGTTGTTCAAGTTCTCAGTATCTTTGGTTCAAGATCTTTCCTTGTGCCTAATCTTTTCCCCTTTCTAGAACTTTCTCGTTTGTTTGTTGTTTTTTTTTTTGGCAACTGTTCAAGTCCAGACAAGGAGCTTATGTATGTGTTACCACTTACAGTCCTTTGATACCTTCATGTCACCTTGAACTTAGTCTAGTACCTAAGCATAGTAGGTGATATAAATCAATCAAAATTATGGGGCTCTGAATAAGCAGCTACTCTTCACCTTTTTGTGTAGGTTTTCAGTGTAAGGTAGAAGTTTCTAGCCCACTTCCATTGGATTTACAGATAAAAGAACTGATCTTTATCTTACTCAGAACATTACTTAAACGTTATGGTCTTGTTGGTAAAGGATTATAGTATCTTTCCAAGAAATCTGTATGTTTGACTTTATTTCTCTTTATTCTTTACATAGGATAACTTCAAAAGACGGCAAAAAGAAAAGAAAAAAAGAATGAAGGTAAATTGATTTCTTTCACAATGCAGAAACTTAGGAAGAATTAAAATATGTACTGTAGAATATGTTGAAGCTGCAATTGTAATCATGACATTTTCTCGACTGTGTAAACTAATTTTTAGTGTTTTGTTTTTTTTTTGGTGGCTTTTTGCAAACTGGGGCTTTGAAGGAATTGTGTATTACGGGTTTCTTAAGGGGAAGGAAGGAGAGAGCTGAATATGTTGGCTGATACCTGTATGTTTTGTCCTTCAAGTGTACACAGTTATGCTCTTTCATGATGACTTAATGCTTTAACATGAACACTGTACAAGAATTGCTTTTCCATGTTTTGATAGAAGTCTTCTCAGCAACCCTATTGTTTAGGCAGATAGAGTATAACATAAGAGTTTAGATTTAAATATGTATACCCGTTTGTGTTAAATTGGTTCGTTTGGTTAAAGACACATTTCTAACAGAAAAAAAAAAAAAAAGCTTACCCCAAACTTATAGCTATCCATTCTGCCTGCAAGTAAGTCACTGTTGCCAAATATCTCATAAATGTAATAGAGAAGCATTAACTATTGTTGGAACATTTGCCCTTTCTGATCCATGTAAACTGAATTCTTTAAAATTGTGATTGGAAAGATACTGAGTTTTCTTTTATTCATGAAGTGTTCTGATAGTTTTAAAATGGGTTATGGTATGTTTGGTTCAACATAGGTTTGCTCTTGGTTAGGGTATTCATGTAAGTGCAGCTTCCAAAATTTTCAAGGTGCACGATATACCTACTTGTACTCAGAGTACTATAAGTATTCTGTATTTATTTTTTAAATTAGGTATTTTCATATTATCCCTGTTAGAATGAGAGAGATTATGCACTTTGCATACAAAGAGTACAATGTTCCTAGTAAGCCAGATGGAATCTCACTTCCCAAAAAAACTGCCTTTCAGCCCAACTAGAACATTAGCAACAAAAATGTTGTTTGTTTGTTGTTTTTCTTTCTGAAAGAGATTAATAAATTACAGGAATGTTAGGGTCTCATCTTATGTCTGGCTAGGATTGTTAAACATAACTAATTTAAACCGAACTGAGAGAAATGTGCTTGTTTATGTAAAGTACTAATCTGAAAATTCTGAGACATGACCATATTGCTGTGGAGATTACATTTCTTTTTCAGTATACCAGTATGTATTTATTTTTTAGAGGGATCATCCTGCTTTTATTCCCGGCGGTCAGTTTTCCCCTCAAGCTCTGGGAAATCGATCCAGTCCTCAAGCAATCAGTAACCCTAGACAAGCTGCCTATGAGATGAGAATGCATGACAGACCGAATTCTGTAAGTAGAAGTTTAAAGGTATTTATAAATAAAAAGGAAAATAATCATATCCTGTGTAATTCTGGACAAAGTTTTCTCTAACCTGTCAGGTTATCTTGAAAAGCGGACCAAGAAATATGTATTTTTCAGAGAAATGGCTTTTAATACTCAATCATTGTGAGACTACTTAAATAAAATTGTGTTCTTTATTTTAATGTTTGAAATAGTATTGCTCATAAAGTAGTTAAGGGAATGCAGATGTGGGGTGAATGCATCTGAATCAAATATGGTGACTACTCAGCAAACCCCTTTGGCATTTGTGGAGTCAAACCTTCTGAGAATATAGTTTTAGAAGCTTCATCAGTAGTTTTGTGCAAGACACAAACTGATTCCCTGAGCTGGAGATGTTCTTTTAATACATATATTTTCTGTTTACTGCTTTTGGAATTTGTGACATCTCTGCACTCTGACCTGTTTGGTTATTAGTTTTCTGTTGGGACTTCCTGCCTCTCAGCACTGTGAAGAAATAGTAAAACAGGCTGAGAATTATTGAGGTATAGCTTGAAGCTGTTCTTTCATGTCCAGACTTGCATGCTTGAGAGGGCGTATGTGAAATGCACGTAAAATGTGTGCATTTTGTTTGTTTCAGCGATCGATGTGTGTATAAAGAACTTGTTTTAATCAGGAAACTGAAAGACCAGTATGTACGAAAAAAGATGCAAGCTGCCATTTACCAGTGTGTGCACAAAATATGGTGTCATTCCCCACCATGACTTTTCCCCCGAGCTGTATGTCTCCATTATATTTCAATAAGTTCTCAGAATTTCTAGTATAATAATAATTTTCAGTACCTTTTTTTTAGCAAGAGCTTTAAACAAAAAATCAGTCTTCAATAATAAACATCTGTCTCCTAGATCACTTTTAAAGAGTACGTGTATGTTTGTGTACACATATAGGTAATACCTAATTTCTAATACCTTGGAAAGGTATTAGAAGGCGATGGGTAACTGGAAATACGTTCAATGCTCTGTTAGTGGTCTCAATTGTTATATTGTTATTAAAGTTAATATTCTTTCTGTTCATAATTTTTCACTGAAATACTGAACGTATTTCTGAGAAAAGTTTCTTTTCATCATGAAGATTTACTTTCTGTCTTTTAAGTCTGAATAAATATAATTTGCTTTATTTAAAATACAGTTTCTGCTGTTCTTCCCTTTTTAATCTTGAAACTTTTGCACATGGGTTAAGCAAATCAGTTCTTTTATGGAATCTATGTACTTGTTGAGGTTTCTTTTAAAATGCCAATTCTTATTTTATTGCAGCTATTTATCTTCACTTTGTAGAACTGAAAATGGCTGACTTTTTTTAAGACTATCATATTAAAATACATAAATTTGAAAGGAGGTCAAAGGATCAGTTGTGAGAAAACAGTATTTCTGCCAGTTTTGAATTACAAGCAGTATTTGTATGGTACTCTGCATATGCATTTTTCACTGTCACTGTAAAATGAAGTTGTAACATGAGCTGTAGGACTAAAGACAACAGTTGTATTACAAAATTGGAATATATCAGTGGCATGTCTTATCATTTTATAGTCTTGTTTGTTTCATCTTTTTTTTTTTTTCTAAAATACAATGAACTTTTTGACTGTATGAATCAGCGCCTGCCTTCTAATAGAAAGATGTGTTCTTTTCTTTTGCTGCTTGGCTTCATAGCTTAAGGATTGTGTTGCCGTGATTTTTTGAGGAACTAAAATAATGAGTGTGATTTTTCTTTATCAAATAGCTGTTAATTTTAACTTGAATTTAAAATGTCTAATAAATCCTTCCCCTCCCCCCCCACACTTATTTGTCATAATTATGACCCTAGACAACTTCATCTCCAAATACCAGTCTCAATTCTGATGGCTCCCCATCCCCGGCAGGAGGAATTAAGCGAAAAGCTGAAGATAGTGACAGTGAACCTGAGCCAGAGGATAATATCAGGTGAAGCCATTTTTTGTAGCACTTTGTTAGCAAATTGCTGAAATAGATGCAGTCTAATTAATGCCATTTAGCTTAGAGCAGCAGTGCCTTCAGATGCTTTTCTATGATCTTTTTATCCAGCGGTAATTAATGTGGAGGGTTAGAATATTCAGTAAATTCCAGTGAGATGTGTAAGCTATAGCTGTTAAATCTAAGTATCTAGATTAGTATGCGCGCAGGTTTTCATCCTGCAAGCCACTACTCCCTTTGAGACCATGCGCTAGATTGGCTAGACATCCACTGTTCAGCTTTGATTATGTGAGCTGAATGCCTCTGTTTTCAGGTTGAATTTTTGAACTGTTTAACCCATAAAATTCAGTTGCACTTGCATGTGCAGCATTATTTATTTTGGCTATCGCAATAGGTATTCCTCCATCTTTGATTAGTAGCAAGCTCATTTTTGGCTGCAATAAATTTTAAAATATTATTCCCTAGATGATTAAAGGATAGGAATTTGAATAGAATTAACTGACAGTGAATTACCAGTGAGTGTAAATTTATCAAAGGTTTAAATCAGGCTATTACCCTTTAAGTCAAGGGTGAAGACCTTGTAATCTTTGTTGAAGTTGCTGTCCTGATAAATGCAACCAGTGGATATTGTATTCTGTTGAGCCAGGGGACATATTTAGTCATGAGAAAACAAAAAGGGTTACTTCATTGTGAAGTACTGATCACTAGTGTACTGTAGTGTTGTCATGACATTTGTTGCATCTAGCCAATTTGATCTTCCAGTAAGATAATCTGGCTGTCATTCCTATTTTATTTATTATATATGCAGATCTGAATGAATGGGTTTTGTCATTGTGTTTTCTATATTGGTCAAGCAAAATTTATGTCTAATATCAGAATAAATGTTAGTGTCATGTTTTGCATTTGAATTCTAGCAGAGATGCTAAAAGAAGCTTTAACAGTGTTTTATTTGTTCATTTTAAAGCAACTAGCATGAGTGAATTGTGGGGATTTGTAAGTCGTAAAATTTTTCACAAAGGTGGTACTGACAAGCCAGTGGTTATGCTACATTTATCTGCAATTTTTTAGTTCTGCTATAGCTCAGAATATTTATTTAGATCCTTTTCTGATTGAAAAATACTTGTTTGATTTTCATTGTATTGGGAAATGTTG
The DNA here is from genome assembly GCF_047663525.1 of Anas platyrhynchos. Taxonomy (NCBI): domain Eukaryota; kingdom Metazoa; phylum Chordata; class Aves; order Anseriformes; family Anatidae; genus Anas; species Anas platyrhynchos. The sequence goes on from NC_092589.1 coordinate 3,300,609, forward strand.
AACAAATGAATTTTCTTAGACTTTTAAAAGTGTGATTTGTATCAAGTTGTATTTAGATGAGGGTGGAAATAGATTTAAAATAATCATTTTCAGGTTACTAAGTAAAAATGAATGCATAAGTGGACTGGATGCAGAAGTTGTTTACAAAAATACCTTTTGTAATTAGAATGACTTTAAAACTAGCCCAAATAGTTCTAGTCAGCTAGCAAATTTGGGTGTTTGTTGTATTGTCATCTTACGGAAAGGATTTTGAAGCTCTTGTAGGAATCCAGCTGCCAGGGAACTCAGAGAGTCTTCTGCATGGACTGCAGATGTTCCTGACTCTTTCCTTAAAGACTTCAGCACAAGCAGCTCTTGTCCTTGCTTGTCTGGCTATTTGTCTTAAACTCTTGAACATGTCCCTTGTTTTTTCTACCTCCTCATCAGTTTGAGCCATCTTTGAGCTGGCTCAGGTTGAATATAAGTACTATCCCTGTACTGGTCAACCAGCTTGAAATGGAAGCAAGGAAAAGATTCTTTCTGCAAAACAGATCGGCATCTTGGGCTGGTGTTTTTTGTTTGGTTGGTTTGTTTTTTAAATAAGTTTAAAGCAACCTTTGTTCACTTTTAAAGGCTTCATATACTATATCTACTGTGCTATGAGACTGTCATGCCTAAGTTTGAGCTGACCTGTCTGAATTACATACAGAATCTGTAGGACACATGTAACCTGACAGGTCAACTCAAAATTAAAGGTGCAATAATGACAAATTTTGAATTGCTGAGAAAAAGATTATACATAAAAATGAAAACCATTATTAGGGCATTATCCGATTTAACCAGTTTGTAACTTGCTTTATTATAGTTCACTTAAATACCGAAATTCACGTGCAGGTTGAGATGCGTGTATAAAATGCATGCACCACAAGAAAAAAAAAAAAAAGATAGCTTTGTGAGGAAGGCCAGTTTTTGAAGCATGACATCATGGTTGAACCAAACTTTAAGTAGAGCTTAATCTGTTATTTAAAACTGGCTTTGTAGATAGCAGTTTCTAAACTGAGCCAGAATTTCCCCCAAGATTTCTGTGTCTGTTAAAGCTAACAAATGGATGTTTTATGTGCATGTTAATAGCTTCTTACCTGTGGCACAGTTCTTAAAATTTACATCATCTCACAAACAATCAGGAACACGGTAGTTGTAGTGAGCTGATAGGTGTCCTAGGAAGAAAAGCTTTGTAGTCTGCAAGCGGTGATGCCTGCTGCTGCCCATGACATGCATTCCCCCTGCTCTTTTTTTTTTTTTTTTTCTCCTAGAGGAGCCTCGGGTATATATTATCATTACTTTTCATAGTATACTTTTTTCTTGAAGTGTGGCGTTATGTTGCGTTAGAACTGATGAGGGATTCAAATGCTTGTCAGTGATGAGCATGCGGTTGTTTTCCCTGCCCCATCCCTAAGTAGACATAAGGGGGAGCTGTGTGAAGTGTGATAAATAGTGTCTGAGACTGCGTTTCTGACTCCAGTATCCCCCTCTGGCATGAAAGATTGAAAATCCCTCTGTTAAAAGGAACACATCTAGTGCAAGACAGCAAGCACCGGGTTCCTGAGTTGCAGATAATTCTGCTGGTAGTCATAGCTTGTGTGAAAAGTAATAGAAAAGTTGGTGATTATTATTAACAAAATAATAATTTGGTTACTGGCCCTCTTTTGCTTGGGAAGAGTAGTAAGAATAGAGGTTAGTGTGGCTACAGGAGATTAAACCACCTTAGATAAGGAAGAAGAAGAGTGTTTTTGTTTCTAACGGAAGAGTTGAAGAGCAAAACTCAAATATGAATTTTGGTAGTAGATTCCTGATAAGGAAGATGAAATTATGGACTAGGAATAATAGACTGAAGAATTTGAAGAATCTTGACAGTAGCACCCTCGTTTCGAAAATGTACTCTGCTTCTAACTAGGACTTTGAGGATGTATTTGTCAGGATGATAGCTTCAAAATTTCTGTGGATTTTCTGTATGTTGGCCATCGGATTCTATTATCTTGCTGTTGAGTATCAGTTTTCATGCTTTCATTTAAATCAGTATTGGTATAAAAGTGGGATTAAAGTAGAGAGTTATTTTGCTTTAAACTTTAATTTAGAAATGTTAATTGACATATATTAACATGTATTGACATCTATTTATATTTATTACACAGGTTGTGGGAAACTGGTTGGAAGCAACGCTACTATAAAAACAAATTTGATGTTGATGCATCTGATGAGAAATTTCGTCGTAAAGTTGTACAGTCCTATGTTGAAGGGCTTTGCTGGGTTCTCAGATACTATTATCAGGTACTTAAGAATTTCTTCCCTGGAACTTTAGTTTCCTTTTGTGTCTGCAACCTTCCTCTTTTCAGGAAATAATAACTTTTTATTGCTTATTTTCACAAAGCAATCATTTTCTGAAGATATAAATGCATTCCCATTCTATTTGACACTTGAAATTTGAATGCAGTTTTTGTTTCTATCGTACAGTAACAGTATTTCTTAGTTTATTAAGAACTGATGCATGTTTTTTCTTTGCAATACATGGCTGGTGAAATCGCAATGACAATGAGCAAACAAAGGACAATGCCTGTGAAATCCTAGTAAGAATTTTGAAGGAACAGAGTCATGGTCTTCTCCATAGATTGTAATGATGTTCCATGAAGTGCTTTGTGATTGAAGTAATCTGTATCTGATTTAAATCTTTTGATAATTGAGATGTCAGATTGGCAGGAGATTAGTTAGGCGTATTGGCGTTTGTTGCACTGATGGTTAATAACTAGTTTCGTGCTCTGCGAACAAAGTAAGTTATATTTTGTGTGTGACCTGGGAATAGAATGTGCCAGCAAATGAAGTTTATCTGTCTCAACATGGTATGTAGTGTGAATGCAGTGCCATGCAGACAAAAGTGCACGCTTCTCGTAGGCAGCTCATACCTGTCTGACTTAAAGTACAGGCAGGGCAAATATCTCACATGGATGCAAAAAAACATAGTTTTTTATAATATGATTTTTTCCTTCCCTTGGAACAAAAAAGGGGGCATTCTTTTCTCTTCTGCTGTATTTATCAGTTAGGGCTCTGACTTGCATGTTGTGGTGGATGAAAACAATAGAGTTTAAGGCTTGCAAGTTTGTTGCAGCTGATCTGCAGGAGAGCTGAATTTAGCTGTGCACATCCTTGAGTAGCTCCTCTGGCAGAGGAAAAAGGTCACCCAGAGTTAGTGGCCACCTTGACATGCAGAAATTCCCATGATCCTGCATGCAGTTAAGGTCTGCTGAAAGCTTACTTTGTTCCTGTTAATTGTGGCAAGATGTATTCCTAGAACTCTATACGTGCCCGTGTGTCTGAGTTGTGTAAATAGATTAGCTATAGATGTCTGCTGGAAAGCTGTGAGTGCAACCTTCAGTATTGCAGTGGTTAAAAAGGAAACAAACAAACAAAAAACTGCAGAAGACAGTGTGGATTATAAAAGAATTTGTGAGTAGATGTTCGTGAGAAAATACTTATGAGATCAAAATATTTACATTCATTTGAGCTTTGTAAAAATTCAGGTTCTTTTATTCAAATGAGTGTGATATACAGTCATTGCTCTGTGTTGAGCATGCCACAGCCTAGTGTAAATATCATGGTGTGTTTTTATAACTGTTCAAACCTTGGTACTATTGAGAGACTTGTGTTTTTAAATGCCACAATGCTTTAAATACAGGAGCTGATAAACTGACAGATACCCAAACTTAAAACAATACAAGCAAGTCCCTATGCAGTGTTCCCTAGTTTAACATATAAAACCCATGTAGTTAATGAGATGTATGTGGGTGACTCCTTGTTCTCCGGAGTTTGTAGATGGAAGTAACTGATACACACAAGGATAGATTATTATAGCTGCAAAAAAAAATAAATCAGTGAGGTTGATAACTTCAGGTTTCATGCAGGACCACAGTGCTCTCAAGAAAATTGAGGAGGAGTGCAAATAAGATCTCAAGGAAAAGTGGCTGTATAGAAGTATTTCTGGTTGAGTAAAGTTCCAAAGGAAAACTTGAACATACACAAATGTTTAAGACTTTATTTTTACTGCTTTGTTTTGTATTCAGATTACTCTAAAAGAAGACAAATCTCTCTAGACCTTGTTAAAAAAAATAATACATTGCTGACTTAAAACAGTGTAGCAATGAAATGCTTGCATGTGCTAGCTATACTTGCTTAACAGAGCTATGTGTAGGCAAGATTGTACAACCTGCTACAGGTGGGCAGTCAGTTGTATCAATATGGAGCAGCAGGCAAATCACTTTTGGCCCCTATGGAAGTTAGATTAGCAAACTGTTGGACTGGGGGAATGTCAAAACAGGTTTGCTTGATTTTTGTTTTTGTTTGCTGTGGTACAAATTGCTTCCAGTATCCACTGTTCATTGTCCATAAAACATCTGAAAGAATGTTATGTGCATTTCTACTCCTATAAAAAGCTAATAACATAGAACATGCACCACTAGTAGAAACATCTGTTTCAGGGGAAAAAGATTAACAAAAAGCCCATATCCACCTGGCTTCTGAAACAGACTGAAATCACCTGAGGAATTGTATCTGATATTAAAGTTGCTGTAGGTTTATACCAAAAACATCACTGGAGGAGCCTCATTGACATTTACTTATTCAGAATTGGAAGTCAAAATAGTAGGCATTGTTTCAAGTGCTCCTGCTAAGATAGCTAGCTGAAAAGGTGAAAACTTGACTTAGACCTTGTAGAGCCACATTTCCTTTAAAGTGTGTTGTGTTCCGATGTGTTTGAGCTGATTTTTTTTTCTTCTTTTTGAGGATTATTTTACGACTTTGAAGTGAATGCACTTTATATTTACCAGTATTCAAGACGAAAGAGTGAGAGGGAAAAGCAAAATATTACCTCAAGTGCTTGTTAGTGCTTTTACTGAATAGAAGAGTATCAGTTTAAAACAATACTTTCCAACCTGCAACTAATGCTGTTCAGATGGAATGCACTCTACATCGTGTGAATGTCAGGTTTCTCTGGTCCCTCATATTCCCAAGTTAGCAGTAGGATATAGCTTTGAAAAATGGCAGTGCAAGTTCTGTGCTGCCAGAAAAGTACCTCTATTCCTGTTGAGACCACTGTAATGGCTTTCTGAGTTGCACAATTCTACTGTTTATATAGTTGTGGAGAACTTGAGAATTCCTGCTCTGCGTTTCCATGTTCTGAGATGTGCCAGCAGCTCTACACAATTTGAAAATATGTCCAGTTGCTGTAAGCTCCTTGACTTAACCCCAGGGGCTGGTTAACTGTATGGATAGACTGTGTTTTCCTGCTCTTTGCAAGACACTTGTTTGATTTTATTGGATTTCTTGTGCGTGTGTGTGCATGTTTTTTTCTAGAGGGGGAAGAAAAAAGCGTGAAGTACGTTACAGTGTCCTGAAGTTAAGGTTAAGAACCTTCTGTAAGGTGTTTTGTGTTGTTATGGTGCTAGGTCTGTCTCTTTGGCTGTCTCCCTTAGTGACTCAAACCTAGCACATAGCAAGAGTACTTTGGCAGAGAAGTCAATCTGCTGTTCTGTGCTGCTGAGGAAATGCCTGAGGTCTCCATTCACTGTCCAGTGATCTCACTCGCTCTAATCTGGCTATGAAAAGTTAAGCCCCAACCTGAAGTCCAGAGTACCTTTAGAGGCAAGAGCTCTTTCTTTTCTAACAATGGGGACTCCTCTTTCTCCCAGTTGACGCTGGGTTAAATTTTGTCAACTTTAGTTACTGGGCTACATGATTTTTTTTTTTCCTTTTGCACTTTTGATTTGCCTGATTTTGCTTGTCTTGTTTTGCTGTCCTAGGGCTGTGCCTCCTGGAACTGGTATTACCCTTTTCACTATGCTCCATTTGCTTCTGACTTTGATGGTATTGCAGACATGCCCTCGGATTTTGAGAAGGGCTCAAAGCCGGTAGGGCATTGTTTATTTATTTATGATTTAACAACTCATTAGGAATGTCCTTCATCAACCTGATTACTTTCAACAGTTCAAGCCTCTTGAACAACTTATGGGAGTATTTCCAGCTGCAAGTGGAAACTTTCTGCCACCAAGTTGGAGGAAGCTCATGACAGATCCGGTAAGAATCCTTAGTGTATTTCTCTCTGTAAGGCATCCTCCTTAGCAAAGGGTCAGCTAACACAAAACTAAGTACAGCTACATAGCGAAGCTTCATAGTATTCTGAGCCAATTTCATAATTGGTTTTAATGATTTTTTTGTTTGTTTTTCTCATATACAGGAATCAAGCATAATTGACTTCTACCCTGAAGATTTTGCTATTGACTTGAATGGGAAAAAATATGCTTGGCAAGGTAAAATTTCAAGTTGCTTCTTTTGAACTACAGTGTGCTGACCTTAGTCTTAGGAATCTATGTTTTAAAAAAAGAAAAAAAAAAAAAAAAAAGAAAAAGAAAAAAATGGAAAATCATCCTAGTGAGATAATGACACACAAAGTAGCAAAGGTAACTTGTGTTACTTGGTGTGGGGGAGATGTATTTTGCAGCAGGCTTATTTTTAAAAAGAAATTTGTGTGAAGAACAAATTATGATTTAGGATTGGCAATGATTAGTAGTAATTTTAGCAGTCATTCTAGATTTGTTAATTTGTCCTGAACTAGATTAATCATTTTTCTATTTTTATCAGCCTTACTATGTAATTGTCTCTTGTCTCCTTTGCATTTAATTAATGGATTTTATTCTGTTCAATCAGTGGCTCATTAGTACCTTGTGAAAAATGCTGTGGGGAATATGGAAGTATTTGAATACATACAAAGAATGAAAAAATAGATACTGTATTTAATGTGGTCTCTTCTTTTAGAGAATATTAGTTTTAATGAGCTGCCAAATTTTCTACCTGGTATGCAGCCAATAGTGTTACATCTCCATTAGGTGTATAAATAATGATTTGGGCACAAACTGAAACACACAAAATTCTATCTGAACATATTAAAACACACTTGAGGACTTCAAACACTGGAACGTGCTGCCTAGAGAAGTTGTGGAATCTCCATCCTTGGAGATAATCCAAATCCAACCGGACATGGTCTTTGGCAACCTACTCTGGGCCCCCTGCGACCATACTCGAGCAGGGGGGGTTGGACTGGATGATCTCCAGAGGTTCTGGCCAACATCTGTGATTCTGTGGTTCCTCCTCTCCCAAATCCTCTTCTGCCTTGAAATAGCAGTCAGATACACTAGTGCCTTATTCGTGATAGTGTTCCAAAACCAAAGAGAATACACCTAGGTATTAAGAGATGTGTGTTGCTTAGCAGGTTTTCCCTCTGTAACTTGAAGCCCTTCCCCCAGGTGTAGTTCTGGCAACTTTCCTCAATCCTTATGTCTGGTTATCAAATTTACAGTTTAAAGCAGTAACGTTTTAGATAGCTTCCAGTAGCTTTTGGTAATCTGTGATGTTACTTTTGATTAATTTAATGCTTAATTGCATTATAAACTTTTTCTAGATTGGCATCTGGAATTTTCATGTTTAAGTGGCAGTTGTGAAACAAGAAATATTGTCCAAGCTGGAAGTATCTTGGTTAAATATTTTCTAGTGCTTTTGATGAAATGTTTGACGATCTTCCTTTTAGAGTTGTGATTATGCTTCTAAAAGCTCACCATTGATCCTTTTTGTAATCTCTGGGGTTAAGAACGCTTCCCATTTTGTTGTCATTCTGCCAGTGGGTTGTGAAGGTGAAACTAAAGTGTTTTCTAGGGTAGGCTTATTGCTGTTTCCCCTCAGTAGTAGTTATGTTCCAGCTGAAACTTGAACGTGGCTGTGGTCCGGTGCTGTCTTTGATAAAGCAGTAGTCAGTCAGTGTGGAGGTTATCCTTCTGAACTGGGTGATAATGAAGAGCAGTGCAGCGTTCTTGCTTGGTGTGGTTGGCAACAGAAGTCTGTACGGCTCTGCGCCTTGCTCCACAGTAAGCTAAATAATATTCTGACACGTTCTGTCAGTCTAAGTACTGACTTATTTAATGCTTTTTCATGGTTTCTTCCAACTTGCTTTTGTAAGAGAGGTAACAAACTTAAACGTAATGTGTCATTACATTTAAAAGCCAAGTTTTTGGTTACACCCCTTCCTTCTTCCACCTTCTCCAGGATAATAGTATAAGTTTTAATAAAGCCGTGTGAAGACCAAACTTGTAAAACAAAAGTGGTGCAGGCAGACCAAGTTGTAGATAAGGAATCCACGCCTGTGGAAGTTCAGAGTCTCTGTGAATGTTATGTAGCGGAGTTTAATGACAAAGGTCTCTGAGGTCTGCCTGCTGGTAGAACTGTTACTAGATGCAAATAGGAGACTGTGAATGTTATCAGTAGGAAACCTTTGCTGTCATCTTGGTCGGATAAAGCTCTAGTGTTTATGGTAAGGGAAATAAAGTAAAAAACTAAAATAATGACTGCAAATTCCTACCTTTAATAAGGATAACAGAATGAAGTCTTCACAGAACTTTTGTAGTAAATTTCTTAGTGCTTTTTCAGCATTGATAATAGAAGAAGTATACTGGAGCACACCAGGGAAGGCTACTCTCCAGTTTCATCAAATGTGATTAAGAGTGGGCTCATAGAAATGTGAGATGTGCTGCTTAGCAAGGAATTGTGATCCTGAGAGGAGCATCCATGTTATTTCAGAGTTAAACTAGTAGCTGGTATGAATAGTCCCTAATGGATAATATAACGTGTCACCTCATGGCTGAACTTCATGTGATTTCTTCCCATTATTGTCTCCTAACAAATTGAACAAAGTAGCATTGAATTATTTCAGGAGAGTAGCAAATGAGATAAATAGTGACTGTCCTAATGAGCTCATCTTACTCCTAAATGTAGCAGGTATGGGTAGTGGATACTTCTTGAGTGTCTGGCCCGGACTGTGGAGAGGGAGGAGGAGGAAAAGAGGGATGCTCAGATATAAGCATCCCCTTCCAACCTGTATTACTGCTGAATCACATTGGGTGGGTTTGTTTGTTTCTCCTAAACAGCTTGTGGGGTCACAAACTGAGAATTTAGGCTGTTTCTTTTTTTCTGTGCTGATGTGACAGTTCTTTGTTGGGTAAAGAATTTATTAGGGCTCTCTGTCATATCTTTTCAGCGCTACCCTTTTAAGAGCTCCTGCTTATCCTTCCTGAAGCCATAGCAGCTCAGAATACAGCAGTTCAAAATCTTTTCTTTGTGATTTATTACAATGTCTTGTTAAGTTGCGATGTCTGAGCTGTCTATTTCAAACTTTTGCCAATCAGTCGTCATTTTGAGAACTTGGTATTCTGGGTGGTTTAAAGCAGCAGTAGTCTGCAGAATGGTGAATCGCACAGAGTATTGCACTGTGTAAGTAGCCTAGATGGTTTCAAACGGTGGTAGCCAAAGCTAAATCCTGTGACAGTCATGCTTTCCCAACTTCCTGTGCTATTCTTTCTCTCCTATTTTCCCTTTTCATCCCAGAATGAGAACACTCCAGTTCATTTAGTCTAATATAGCTTGATCTGTTATGGAGGACCACATATGATATTTATTCTTCTGAACAGTGTGTAGCAAAGATAACTTTCAATGAGATGGTGTCACAAGTTAAGTGATTTTTGTGATGTCTTGACTTTTTCCACTCGAAAAGGAGGATAGTATTTTGTCTGTTGTTCTACTGCTAGATGTTTTAGATTGGGGATGAGGGGTGGTTACTTCTCTGGGTAGGTTGTTTGTGGTTTGTTTGTTTTTTTGGATGCTTTTCCCTTAGAATGTCTCTGAGATGAATAATTCAATTTCAGCAAGCATGAAAAATAATGGTTTGGTTTCACAGGTGTTGCATTATTGCCGTTTGTTGATGAGCGACGCCTTAGAGCTGCCCTGGAAGAAGTCTACCCTGACCTCACTCCCGAAGAAAGTAAGAATTGTGATATGTTGTTGTGACTGTGGTGTATTCACTAGAACTTGTTCTTGCTACTGTTTCACGTACCTTTAAACCCTAAATGAGCAAGAATTGAATTATGCAAGCTATATCCACTTCTCTATGGATGGTGTTGGTAATTAGAATGCTCTGTGATGGGTTTATTTTTACTTTCACTTGCTTTTATTTTAATGAAGTAGACTTGCATGAGATCTAACCTGAAAATTAGATGGCAGCTTAATCATATGAAAAGTTTCTACCAGTGTAGTCAAAGTAATTGTTAGATTAGTATGTTGGAATCAAAAGAATAAACTTGGTTTTCAAATTTAGTCATTTAGCGGGATGGCTGTGTCCAGTTACAGTATGCGAAGCTTGATGTTCTACTTATACAGACAAATTTGGGCTTCACTTTCTGCATTATGACAAAATGATAGCTGGTTCTTGTAGGTAAAGTGGTCTTTGGAGTTGTATATATTTTTTTTTCAGCCGATGTCTTTGTTCTGAATTCAAAATTCCTTCCACTGAGCACAATATTCTTATTGTTTTCCTGTCTACTACTAGTCTGTGTGACCAGAGGCCTCCTGTTTTAGGCACAGACATGATAAGAATTTTCAAAACTTTCTCATAAATCACAATGAAGCTTTCCTGTGGAGCAGAACTGGTAGAGGTCTCACCAGAATGATGTACTGGTATGCTGTATTCCTTACCTCCTCCTTTCCTCTGAACTCTTACCTCATTCTCTTCATCTTTTTTAGACAGAAGAAATAGCCTTGGTGGTGATGTTCTCTTTGTTGGAAAACACCATCCACTTTGTGACTTTATTGTAGAACAGTACAAGTCCAAAAATACAGAGGTATGTTATGTTTGTTGTAAAGGGATTGTGGAAGTGGTGAGGGTGGAGTTCTCATAATGAGCTTCAGCTGAAAAATTATTTCTTCCATAGCCAGTGGATATACCGCCAGAGTTGTGTCATGGAATCCAGGGAAAGCTTACACTGAATGAAAATGCTGTTCTTCCAGATCAGTGAGTATAGCTTTCAGCATGGGATGTGTGATGCTAAAGGATACTTTCTTCAGTTACATCTGTATTTAAATTAAAAACAAAGAAACAAACAAAAAAACATCAACTGAAAACCTCTGCTCACAATGAGAAACCTAAAACTTCTGGCAAGGCAGTGCATTTAGTTGTAAGGCTAAAAGTGCTTTCTGCTAGGACTTTAAATAGATATGTACTATAGTTAGTATATAATTAAAAAAAAAAAGTAAGAACTCTTATTCTACAAGCCTATTTTATCCCATTTTATTATCACAGAAATAGTCTTTTAAAACAGCATCGGAAATCTGTAAAGCACTTTGTGTGTTTATAATTGCAGGTATTTTTTTAATTTGTAATTTCATCTTTTGAAGACTGATTGTTGTTGTTGCTTCATTTATGTATTTATTACTGTTTGATGAACTTTAATAGGTAATCAGGGATCATATCCTAAAAGCTATAGTGATCAGTGGCTTTCCTCTGTAACATCATGTTGTTTTGGTCTCTGTGCTATTTTATGAATGCTAATTTAATAGACTGATAAAACTTCCACTAGGGCATGCTGATTTCTTTTTTCTTTTTCTTTCTTTTTTTTTTTTAAAAAAAAAAAAAAAAAGCTTTTTATATGCTAATCTTAATTTCATTAAAGAAAAATACAGATGGAGATGTATTTTGCCATTTTCCATTTAGGGTACAGTGCTAAATTCAGGAAGGTACCTTACCAGCTACATGTACAAAATGCTCTTCCCCCCCCACCCCCCCCTTCAACATAAGTTTGAGAAATCATCGGTGTAATCTTCATGTTGTTGGAAATGCATTCATTTTTCTAACTTTCCTTAGAGGCATAAGCAGGTGTTCAGTAACTCATTTGCATTAAATGCACAAATACTCTGATTTTGTTGGACAGATAATGTATCATAGGTCACACTCACTAATATACATTCCTATATTCTTGTCATGGCTTGTGAAGGGTATGAGCAAGTCAGAGCAGTTCTTGGAGGGAATAGTAATGCAGGAAAAAAGAAAATTCTTATGGCATTGTCTTCCCTGTATAAGGTATGAGCAATGGATATCTATTTTTACCTAGAGAGGTACTGTTTGCTAGGAATTCTGTGAAGATGAAGAAGCATTTATGTCAACACTTCAAAATATCTCTAGCTTTGCTAAAAAGGTTTGGATTAAATTCAATCAACGTGTGCTGTTTGTGACCTGTGTATAATATGGGTGTGTGACAGTTGTGCATAGTGGCATGAACTGGAGGCATCTAGCTCCTGACTGATGAGGTTAATTTTTTTTAGCATATAGTTTGTCTGCTTGATGTGAAGATACAAGTTCTGAAGGAAATGGTTAAAAAGCATCTGCATCTCAGCCTGTTGAATTTCAGTTAGAAAGTAATCTCTTCAAGTGCTGTGTAAAACAGCTGCTAAAAATATTTTTTCCTTCAAAGCCTTTTTTTCCCGGGGAAGTCAGTTTGTATCCACAAGGTGTCTGTATGTCTGTCACTCTTGTCTTCTCCTGCCCTCGTAGAACTTGTTGGCTTGTTATAATCCAACCTCAGTGATATGGAGAGGTTTCCAAGATGCAAGGTAGTTCTAACTTGTAAACAGACAGCTGGGCAGCAGGAGGTGTGTGAAACCACTATTAGATGTTAGAGAATGCAAATGCAGGATCAGCTGCAAAAGTGATATCGTTAGGAAATAAGAGTTCAGTAACTCTGTTGCTTAAGAACTATTTGATTTATATAAAAGATTATGTATTTTTGAAATCCTTTTACTTGTTGTAGGTTTAGTTGACAGAGTAATTTGAGTGGTAGCAACAGAGAAAGAGGAGCTCCTCTTATTTCCTAACGATATGCTAAATGATGATGATGTTAGATGTTTTAACAGAGCTTTTTTTCTTTACCAGGACCGTGGAGTCTCCTGTTCCAATGCTGCGTGATCTTACACAAAATTCTGCAGTCAGGTAAGTAAATGCTGGGTTTTAATACAATGTTGTACTAAATGCAGTAACAAAATTTGGTTTACTATGTTGTTTTGTATTTTTGAATTTGTTGCAGAATCAGTCTCTTAACTAAAATGATTTTTTTTGTTTTAAATATTTCTTTCTTTCTGTGAAAATTGAATCTAAAACATTGTAACATAGTGGGCTTGAGTTACAGCAGTTAAGCAGAGTATGTGCTGGTGTGTCCTGCAGGGGTATCCAAAATGGTTGTTTCTTGGTCCATCAAACCCGGTATTTTTCATCCCTTCAGAAGGACCTCATCGTGCCTGCTGTTGCTTTTTTAGTTGCTCTCTGTCATGACTTTTGTATCGTTGGCAAGCAGAGAGCAACACCTACAGAACTCTGTATTCTCTATCATGCCTTTTAAATTAAAGAAAACCAAACTTTCTTAAGACCAGGTCTCTGAAACAGAATTGGGTATTGATTTTTTTCAATCAAGAGCCCTTCAGCTCTTGATTTGTGCTTCTTGATTTTTTGTCCATTTTCATTCCTAACAATTCCCAGAGGATGTCTGAGAATATAAGCTTTGTGTTTTAAAGAAGAGTGAGCAGTGAGGAGTTTCTTCCTTTTTCTCTCTGTGAACGGCTGGGTTTCCAGCCCCGTAAGAGGTGAATGGCAAAGATCTCTATAGAAACTGTTTCCATTGCTAAGATTTGTTTTATTTGTTTATTTGAATGCCTTCTCTCTTCTGGAGACTTGTTTTCTTCAGCTCCATGTCTTAGAACTCTTGGTTAATGGAGAGGTTCTCCTGATCACTGAGACTTGTCCACCCACACATTGGGCCTCTCATGACGAACCCACCTACTAATTTCAGCCCCTCAAGTGTTGGCTGTTCTCCATCATTCTGGTGCAGGAGGCTGGTAGTACCTGCTGGTTCCTTTAAGAGTTGGTTCCTAATCTGTTAGGTTAAATAATTTGGATGTGGTAAAGGTGACTGCAGAGAAAGGAGTTCCAAGACAAAAGCTTCACCCCTAGCAATGCTTCTTTTTTTTTTTTTGCCTCCTCATTGTTTTATATAGTATGAATAATGCTGACTTGGCCTGTGGTCACCAAAGAATTGAGTTATTCTTGCACTTGACAACAAATTCCTGTATGTCATTGTTACTTAATTTGACACAGTTTAATAAGTATCTAAGGCTTAAGCCTATAGCCTTTCATGTCTTAATGTCATATAGGATACTTAGGACACTGAAAATCACTTGTGATCTGTTTGCATGCTTTGTCTCTGAGGAGACAAAACTTGTTTCTACTAGTACAACTATTTACACGCCATAAGAAATGTTAAGTTGTGGATTGTCAGGGTATTGTTGAAATGATGTTCTGAAATGGGAATTTAGTTACTTTGAGGTAAAGGTAGTTTTTAGCTTTCTATCTGCCACTGTCAGGAGGTTTGAATTGTTTTATGCTTTTGTCCATTCCTTTGTTACAGAGTTTTCTTCCTGTCTTTTGAGATAGTATGGGTGGTTATTGCTTCTGCTCTTCAGTTCCTTTGGTTGAATTTTCCAAGGCACCATTATTCTCTTTCCTTGGAGTCTAATTCATTCTTTGTGCTGGAAAAAAATAAAAAAAAAAAAATTATTTCTGCTGGAGGAATTAAATTATTCTGCTTAGTGGTTTGGTTTTTGTCTTTCTTGGTATCCCAGACATTCTTCTATCAAATGGTTCTTCAGACTGGTTCCTAGTAGCTGGTGGGGCCTTCCTGAGGCATGGGTGCTCATACTGGAATTGCTAGCAGTGTGGATGAATTTACCTAAAGCAAACCCAAAGTGCTATAAAGTGCATTTTACCAGCAGAAATTGAGCTTTCAGACGCTAGTTGCTCTATTAGTAGTTAGTGTAACACTAGACAGCTCAAAATACAGGGTCTGTGAGATGTCACTGAAAATATGTGTACCTCTCTCTACTGGAACTACATGCAACTGCAAAGCTGCCTTTTGGGATAAAAACTCCCTGTTACAGGAAATTCCACTTCCAAGTTTTGTACATTTTTGACTAGACTGCACAGCAAGCTCATACCCTTCCTGTCTCTGGACTGTTCTCTAAGCATGGGACTTAGTACCAAAACAGTCCAAAACATGGGATTGTTGACTAAGCATTAAACTTTCTTTTGGATGGACTGTTGATACAGAGGAGGAAAAAGGTCACCCTGTGCAAGATAATGGAGATATCCAACTCCATTAGATGGATATAGTCAATGTATCCATGTATAATAAATGCATTTTTACAGTTTAAGTCATGGGTTCTTGCATCTTAACCTTATCTATTGCGTGCATCACTTGATAGATCAGTGATTACTTTTTCATCTTGCTTGTCTTGATTATCAAGTAAACCTAATCTTCAATTATTTTTGTGTAGCATCTCTTTCAAAGATCCACAGTTTGATGAAGACTTTGTTTTTAAGGCTACAGTGCTACCTGGTGCAAAGTAAGTATCAGTTGTCAGATTTCATATAATTCAATTTTATTTCATTAATCTGAGCATTTGCTGTAATAACTACTTACGGAACTATTTTTAATGTTCAGGAAACCTCCTCCAGTTCTGAAGCCAGGAGACTGGGAAAAAAATAACAATGATGGCAGACCTTGGAGACCGCAGCTTGGTTTTAATCGAGATAGAAAGCCAGTCCACTTGGACCAGTCAGCATTTAGAACTTTAGGGTAAGACTCGCAGCAGGGCTACTGACTATACCCCTTTATTGCCCCTCTTAAAAACAAACCACCCCCACCAAAAAAACAGCAAGGGAGTGGAAACAATCAGAGATTAGATGCTGGTGCTCCATGTTGGAAACTTTGGTATGTGATATTTATATTCTGTGTAAATAATCATACATGATGATAATTTTGCAGTGGTACCGTGCATTCTTCTTAATTTTGGGGGTGTTTTTTCTTAATATTTCTAATTAGATTTCCTGTTGTGTTTTTTTAACTTGTTTGGTGATACTCGCCTGAAGTACAGAAGATATGATAAGGATATTTCACAAAACTGTTAGTTAATATTATTATAAAGACAGGAATGTCTTTCATGCTTTTAAAAATTAGGGGTTTTTTTTTTGTTTTTTTTTTTTACAAACCTTTGTTTGAAGCACATGTTGCATGGTGCAATGTATTTGATCATCATTTTTCAAGGCATTTTCACAGTTGTTGTTAGTTCTCCAAAAGTCCAAATAACTTTCATCCTTTGCTCCAAAGCATTCTCACATACTATGAGAATAGTTCTGGAGCATCTGAGAGCATGAGCTGAGATTATGTATTACAAATAAAATGAAATGTCCTTCCCTTACTGGGAACTATAAGGAGCTGTATGTCTGTCAGAGCCAGAAAAGGGAATGTTTTAAAGGAGGCTACGCCTGTGAACAATCTTCAGTTCTTCCATGTTACAGTTACAAGGAGAAAAAAAATGTAGTTACGTTATTGATCATGTATGATGTCTTATTGAATTGTTTTCTAAAGTGGAGACGCTACAAGCATTAATTAAAATCTCATTAAGTCTTAATGAGAGTGTAGTTCTGCACAGGATAAAAACAGCAAAGGCCTGGCAAACGTTGGCTCCATCATTTATAGATCCCGTAATTTCTGTCAGCTCTCACTTCACAGGCAATGTGATAGTAGTTCAGTTTTACTGAATACTTACACAATTTGTAGAAAATGTTTTTAGTGTTGTTTTTTGTTTTTTGTTTTTGTTTTTTTTTTCCTGCTTATTGTGGCTTGCTATGAGAGTTTTTACTGGGACCAGTTCACAAAACACGTGCTTTGTTTGTGGTGTGTCTGGGACCCTTATCTGTAAGTGAGTCATCACACCGTGTTTGTGTACGTCTCCACTGATGCATTGGAGAGAGCTGGGTATTTAATGGACTGGGTAGCAGCTGTGCTGTAAGATGGCATTGATAAAAACATCCTATTCTTTCTTCTTTCCGTTTCTTACGCATAATAGCCATACAATGCCAAGGGAAAGAGGGATGCCAGGAATGTATGCCAATGCTGTACCTCTTGGAGCTTATGGGAGCCCATACAGCAGACCACTTCTGAGTGGGCAGCAGCAGATTCCTAAATTGTTGTCAAGTAAGTGGGTTCTGCTTTATATATTTCCGAGTTTGAAAAATATTGCAGTTTGATTTTGGTCTGTTGCACTGTTACAAATAAGTGGATTCAGGAATTCATCTTCGTCCTGCAGGAGATACATTTTGACTGCTTTGATGTTCTTCTGTCGATGGACATTCAGGCAATACTTTTTTATACACTTCTTTTTTAAAAATTTCAAATGGTTATACTCAGATATCCGAAGTGATTTGGTGTCCTTGCATGGTGAGGTCCTGAATTTTGAACACTTTTCACATCAGTGGATTGGAAATGTCTTATATTGCTTCATTTGATGTTTGTTATGGAGATTGATCCTGCCAAAAAGCAAATACCATTTCCTCCCTCACCCCTGGCCACATAAGCAAATAACTTATGCTTTTAGGAGAGGAAAACCTCTTCTTTCCTATGAGAAAACAATGCTTAGGTCACTATAAATCACTATAAACAGTGATTTTAAATTTTTTATAGTTTTTCCTTAAAGTTGCTGCAATAAAACAGCGAAGTATATGTTGTTCACTAGGAAAAGCGTGCCATTATCAATGCCAGTTCAACTTTGTTGTTTAGTTTTGACTAGCCTTGCTATTCAGAGCCTGACCAGATAGTTTCACCTGTAACAACGTTAACGCAGTGCTAGAAAATAATGAAAATACACCAGAAAAAATGTTCTTGAAAACCCTTTTTTCCTCCCTTTATCTGTTAGTTGGCATCAGTTTGAGGGTGGGGGAAAGGTGTTGTTTGAGTTAATTCACAAAATTATTTTGTTTAGACTTAGTTAAATGTCAAGTCACAATTTGAAATGAACGCAACTCTTTTTCTAATGTCTATCTTGCATGAGTTGGTTTTATTTTTGAAGAGTCCAGAAGTACATACAAAGTTCTGAGCGCTTTTGTCTGTTTGGAAACTGGGAAGCAGAGTGATTAACCTTGTGTTGCTCTTCTCCATTACTTTTCTTTTTTGGAATGGCTGTAGTGAAATGTACTAAACTTGTTCTGACTCTAAAACGTGAGTATGTGCCTGTAAGCAAGATCCCACTTAAAATACTGTGCCCACTATTCGAGTACAATAGGAAAAATTGCATTTAGTGTAATAGGGATTTTCAGTGTCCATTATTCTGAGCATATTAAGTATGTAGCTGAATCTCAACATCACCAGCATCGGTGAGCTTAGAATTTTGATGCTTTGTGTCTGTAGAGAGGGTGCTGGCCACAGAAAATAATCAGTGCACAATACGTGGTGGCTGCTCAGAAAAGGCTATAGGACTCTGAGAGAAGAACTGTGGTATCTATCTGAGAGTTTCTCCTTCTGTGCCTGAACTGCCCAGTCCCTTTTGAAGGTTTGTGCCTCTGTCTTTTTCCATCTGCTACTTTTGTTTTGGGCAATTAGCTTCAGTTACCCAGGAAGGAGGGTTGTTAATGAGTCCTGTCTCTGTGTGTGATCAGGAGCTGCACTTCTGTAATGGTGGGAATGAAACGGGATGAAACTTCACTAAACTGCCTAAAAAGGTGCTTTAAAGTTAGAAGCTCTCATTTTTAGCTGAATTCTTGCAGTGTTGAATTATGTAAATATTTGAAGCTTCAGCAGCTGAGATAGCCGAGTTTGAACTACAACATTTTGTCATGTATAGGAGACCAGATCACTGCTTAAAGAAACTGTCTGACTTTTTATAGTTGACTTGTATTTCTTGACTGCATATAAAACAGCAAATAATTAATATCAGTGGCCACTCTGAATTAAACTTATTGTCTGAGTCCAAAGTAGATGAAGTGTACTGGAGCCGGGCATGCAGAAGCTTTCCTGTGTGAGGAATCAGGTTGGTTCAAGTGGACAGACAGATTGAATAGGAGAGTCTGGAGCTATTAACTTTGATTAAAGGAAAACAAGTGTGTTTTTTTTTTTTTTTTTTGAGCAAACAGAAATATGATTTTAAAAGAAGACTGTGGGGAATGGGAAGGCAGAATTACCAGGCAGGCATCATATTTTTGTACTTCTCTCTAAGGAGAGTCTGTGTGGTTTTGTGGGGAGATAAAGTATTCATGAGCCCATGAGTACCTGTACTATTGTTCATGTCTTCTGAAACTTGAATCTTCATGCTTTCTGGGAAATAGTTATTTCAAAGCAGTTTTATGAGCTTTGCATACATGGAGCTTATTTTGCCAATTAGGTACTTAGAAAGCTCTCATCCTCATGGTATATGAGCACCTTGTGTTGTATAGGAAACACTCCAAATACCAATATGCCCCAGTGCCACCATTCTTACAAATTGAGGAGGCTTGAATCCGCTGATCAATATGAAATCCCAGTCCATCTGTTGGCCTCAGAAATTGTCTGGAGGCTTTCCTTCACACATCTCTTTCTCCCCTCATCTCCTGCCCCTTCCTCATCCTCAGATTGTCTCAGGCATCCCCAGTTACTGTTTCTCAGGTGTGCCTGGCAGATCTAAGAGGAAGGCTTTTTTTTTCCCCCTTCCCCATTGTGCCTCTTCCTTAGCGTTTCTTTTTCCATTAGGCAGAGGTTGTTTTCTTTCCTGGACATGCAGTAAAAAAGGTGTCAGGTTAGCCCTCCCTGTTCGGTGCTGCCCATGGTCATTGTACAAAGGCTCTTGCACAAAGCAGGGTTGGCAGGCGGTCGCGCTCCAGGCTCCTCATTCCAGAGTTGAGAAGCTGGTTCCTGGCACACTGTTTTTCCTGTGAAATCTCAAAACTGAGGAAAGGAGTGTAACGCACTGAAAATGTGTTTTGTCAGTTACTTTTGCTGTTTTTTTTTCCCCTGTATAAATGTTAACAAGTTGTCCTAGGAGATTAGTCTTAAACCCTAATTAACTTCTGATTTAAACTGGCTGCAATGTGAAATCTTGACAATTAACGAACTACAGTGGTTCTTGACTTAGTATTTGGAGAGTATCTTTCTTTCAGTGTCTTGTCGTTTCACTGAGGTGCAAGGACAGCCACTATCTCGGTCAGTGGGACAAGGCCGGGTTGGACAGCAGGGGCGGTGTACCAGCTCACCCAGGAGGCCAGCAGGGCGTCCTGCAACCTGGAGGGTGGGCCAGGCCTGGCTGTGCCAAGTGGCCACGGGCATGTGAACGGTCCTTCTACTGAGTAAAGGATGAGACCTGCTCACACCATTTAAAGGCACTTGTTAAAATACCTTCAAGTGTTGTAGCCCAGAATTTCTGCTGAGATCAGTCTTTCCAATGTTTGCACTGAAGGATGCTTTTGAAAACGGAACCATGAAAACATCCCTACAAGGTAATGTGTCATGGGTTTAGTGTCAAGCAGATTTGTGGAGATGGGAGCACGTCAGCATCCCTCTGAAGCTTGCTTCAGTAGGTGGCATCTTTTTGAACAGGAATAGCCTGCGTGGACAGCATGCTTGCTCTGATGGAAATTTGTTGTCAGAATTAAGCATGTAGGCCTTATCTCTCCTTGGCACCAGTTTCAACCAGACAGTTTTCTGTCTAGGAGTACCAGGAGGTATTCCTAGATCTGAGAGCACAGCTATCTTCTTGCCTTTGCAGCCATGCCTTTCAGTTCAGGCGCAAATGCCTCTATCAATGTGCACGTCTTCAACTAGAAAAATGAATTATGAGGAATTGGGAAGGAATAAGCAGAATGTTCTTAATGGGGGAAATCTCTTGTGTCAAAGCTGTTCATCGGCTAGATCATTGCAAGAGTGTAGAAAGTAGAATGTGTGAAAGAACATCTGTATGCTATGGAATAATTGGGCTGGGAAGCTTCCTGAAAATGCACGTTTATATATTCCTGAAAAACTAGACCTGACGTGGTTAAAATGCCCACATTTTGTGAGACTGATGCAAAACAACTTTTCATTTTATATATAACACTTTTATATGTATGATGAAGAAAAAATAGAATCTAGAAGGGCAATGCGGTCAACCAAAATGCCATCTCTCCTTCAAGAGCCGTCTGTGGGTGTTCCTGACTGTTGTTCTCTGATTTGACTTTGATGTGCCAATTTTCAGTTGATGAATAATTGCCTGTGCTGATAACTTGGGGAGTCGAGTGTAGTATGGTAGTACTCTATGAATGGCATATTCGGTTTCTGCAATACAAGGTATCTGATTTATGACTTTCATTTCAGTCAGTAAACTTGTCAATTAGCTGTGTTTGAAAAGTGATTTTGATTAGTGCAATCAGTAAACACAAAATCTCATCTTTGATTGCCACGCTGATTAGATAAATTGTTACTTGAGGAGCTGCTGCTGAAGGCGGTTTATTTGGTCTTATAGCTCTAGGAAATGCCTAAGTTTTGAAGACTAAATAAAATATTAATTGTCATTTCTCTTCCGATTTTGTACCTTTTTGAAGTGCAATTTACTGTTCCAAGCTTTTTCCCCTTCAAAGATTGTTCTGTCAGAGTCATACAAATGAACAGTAATAAGGTGGCTTTCAATGTTTTTATAATGATTTCATTAAACTCTGTCTTAAACTGTTCTTAAGCTGCAAAAACATGTGGTTATAGGAGGGTAGTCAGGCCTTTTCTTCTCCAGGTGGAAAGAAAGTGATTAAATGTAAATCACTTCCGTGATTTCACTTTAGTGAAAGTAAATTTTTAACTAGCCCTTATTCAAGGATCCGTATGAATGGGAAACACCATACAGGGCAAGACCAGTATCTTCTCACTGGTTTCCTCGCTAGAGCACTATTTGACCCTGGCTCTGCAGTGGAAAATGTGTTAATAAATTTCAATTACATGTGAAGCTCTGACCAGGGAGGGTCAGGAAGGGAGAGATTGTATTAGTCTGTGTAATTGTCAGGGGGCTTTGCCTAGCTCTGTCTGCACGGAAGGAAAGAAAAGTGGGGGAAACCTCACCTTCATGAAATATTTTTTTTTCGTTTCTCCTGGTAGCTTTTCTCCCAGCAAGCAACAAGAGAACTGAGTCCCCTTCTCCCATTTTTTTTGTCAACTGATACTTTGCATTGCAATGTGACACAGGTATCTGTGCAAAAAGCTATAGCTTAAAAACTATGGTGTGTCAAGGTATGGAGGAGGAAAATATCAGACCTGTAGGTCTCCTGGGCCAGGCTCTGGCAGAGACAGAACTTTACTGTCATCCTGCTGGCTGCAAATGAAGAGCTGGTAGTTAGAAGCTACAGATCACACAATCACAGAACTGTAGGTGTTGGAAGGGACCTCCAGAGATCATCGGGTCCAACCCCCCTGCCAAAGCAGGTTCCCTAGAGCAGGCTGCCCAGGTGGGCGTCCAGACGGGCCTTGAATATCTCCAGAGAAGGAGACTCCACAGCCTCCCTGGGCAGCCTGTCCCAGTGCTCCGTCACCCTCACCGTGAAGAAGTTCTTTCACATGTTGGTGTGGAACTTCCTGTGCTCCATTTTGTGGCCATTGCTCCTTGTCCTGTCCCCACAAACCACTGAAAAGAGGTTGGCCAAATCCCTCTCTCTCCCACACTTAAGGTATTTGTAAACATTGATAAGATCCCCTCTCATTCTTCTCTTCTCAAGGCTGAACAGACCCAGGTCCCTCAGTCTTTCCTCATAGGGAAGAAAGAGATGGAAGATTTTTGTATCTGAAAATGCTTTTAGCAGAGCTCAGTTCTGCTGTGTTGCATATTTTTTGTGTGGTGCTGGTATCTGCAAAACTGTGAAATTATTAGAAATGAAAAGTCTTGCTGGATTTTTGGATTGAAGGGAGTGACGCTCATGGGCTCTGCCAAATTTCCAATTCTATGTAACAATTTTGGAAAGTCTTTATTGATATTATCTTCACTATATACTTTCTGTTCAAGTTTCAGGTTAAGGCTGTGTCTTCGTATCAGTCTGTGTGTGCGTGTATATTATACATGTATATAATAGATTTAAAAGAAGATGCATGCCACTCAGCTGTGGACTGTTCTGTGGCCTAGGTGAGGGAGATTAGCTCCGGCTGGAGGCAGCCTGGGCAGGAGCAGTGGTACTGCTAGGATCAGAATTTATTTCCACTGACAAGACTGTTGCTTCAATAAGGCGGGCAGGCCTTATTGAAGATCTATATGCTGCGCTCTCAAGTGCTGCCATGAAAGGTTTCTGTCCAGGTCAGACTATTAAAGCATGCAGACAATCCAGCCAGAGTTAGGAGAGAGGCTCAGATTTTCCTCTATCCATTTTTCTCCCCGTTTCTTTCAAATTATTGCAAAGCTTTAGTGTACTTGAATATTGGCAGTTTAACAGGGTGTTACTGTCCCACCGTAGTGTGTCCATCAGACAACTTTTGGAACCAGCTGTTAAAATTAGGTCACACTTAACCACCATTGAAGATAATCAAAGGTGCCACTGAAACTGAAGCTTTTGATTGATGCACAATTTGAGTGTTGTGAACTGACCAGGGAGCTATTGATTAGCTGTGTCTTTTATCCTGTTTGCTGACCAGTTTATTTAGAGGAACAACCACCATTTAATTGCACGTCCTGTTAAAGCAATGTTGTTACTGCTACGCCTTTGTAAAGAGTTAGTTTGGGTAGAAGAAACAATTGAGAAGTGGGTGGTCTTTTTCATTGCAGTTTCTTATAACTGTGGTGCTGTCTTTGGCCAAGTTTTTTTACCCAAAAGGATTTAACTCGGTTTAATTATATAATCTGAGAGATCAGTAATAGATTATTATTATATATCATTACCAAAGTTAACTTATAATTGCATCTTTAATCTCTCATCTGTATACATCTCTAATATCTTGAAATTTTAAATATAAATCAAAAATTATGTATATTTAAACACGAGTAAAGTGAAACTGCTCACGTTATTACATCCTCTGGTTGTTCTTTTAGCTTATAGAATAATTTAACCTAATCAGAGGGAACCTTGCACATGCTGTGAGCATTAAATATTTGTTGCTTACAAGCATGGAGAGTCCTCATGATGATACAGCAGTGGTGGTTGTTTATATACATATCTATTTCTTTTCAATATAGTGTAGTGATGAATATACTTCTGTGAAATGTAAATATTAAATTAAATCTTCAGTTCTTACAGTAACAGACATGGTTTTTGCATTTTGAAACATCCCAGACAGCACAGTTACCTGTGGAGTGTCCAAGCATTAATCAATGATAGTTCTGGCAATTAAAATCATCTTCTTTTATAACTTGAAGCTTTTTGAACATATTAGAAAGGTCACCTTTTATTAATATTGAGCTTGTCACCAGCCAGCATGAAGGGGCTCTGTCAAAATCAGCAGTAGTAACCAACAAAGATTTAGTGAAATGTGTTCTGTAGTGTTTCCAGTCTGCACTTTTCTGTTCTGTTTGCCTTCTTAAAAGAAGTGCTATGGCATGTTTAAAAGTAAGTGATGGAGTGTGGAAATTGGAGCGCAGTTCTTTTAAATATACTTATTCTGTTTTAACTTTTTGTTTTACCCTGTAGATCTTAGACCCCAAGATACTTGGCGAGGCCCTACACCTTTGTTTCAACAGACACCACAAAGGTAAGGCAGGTGGGACTGGTGTT
Organism: Anas platyrhynchos; assembly: GCF_047663525.1. Taxonomy (NCBI): domain Eukaryota; kingdom Metazoa; phylum Chordata; class Aves; order Anseriformes; family Anatidae; genus Anas; species Anas platyrhynchos. The sequence continues at coordinate 3,325,066 of NC_092589.1, forward strand.
TGGTTAGATGTGGCTAGGAGTATGTGTTTGTTCCTGTCAGGCTTCACAATATTTTTACTTCTGTTTTGAACTTTGTTGTTTAAATTTGTTCAAATCATGAGATACAACAGATTTTTAACGTTAATTAATGTCCCATGATTTATTTATGTTTATGAGTGCACTTTGCAGTGTTCATCCTTTAAAAGGTTTGAGTACTTTGTATTAAAAAAGGAAGGCAAAAACACTTTCCACTAAAACTCAGACTTCAAAATTAACTTTACTGTTGGTGCTTTGGTACCGTTCTTGGTTCTTTGGCCTTTATCTTATTGAAGCTTTTGAGATACTATGAAATTGAACACAGAGAGCTTAAAACTGCATTAGATTTTGGACAGGCTAAACAAATTTCTTTTTAGGAGGGCTGTGGAGCTTAATGAGGCATAACTAATGGTGTTCCACTTTTATCGTTTCTGTGCCGCAACCACAGCATTAGTACAGACTAGCCATTGATTCTTGCTACAAACCTCTTGAAGTCCTAATCAGCTTCTTTGGTACAAGTTTTTCAGGCCTGACAAGCCTATTGTAGGGCAGTGTCACTGTAGGTCAGTAGTTATTAGTTGCCACTGAAAACAGTTTCTTTAACTACTTAAGACTGAACTGAATTAAATGCAGAAGGGACTCAGAGAAGGATTATGGAATCTGCAGTCCAATAAGTGCCATCGAATAGAAGGAATGTGACATGGTTTGATAATAAGGGATGTTTTACATGCGATCCTTCATTGATAGGTTGTATGCCCTTAAGTCAGGCTGACTTTACAAACTTAACTGTACCTGTGAAAGCTATGAATAATTATATTTGTTTGCATTTGTGGAAGAATAGGAGTATCTGTGAGATCCTCTGAAGTTTCTGCTTTTAGGCAGATTTTTTTTCCTTTTTTTTTTTTTTTTCCACATTTTTATTTGCAAATGTTAACCATTGAAAATATCAGCTTTAAAAGAATTTATTGAGCCCTCTGCCGTCACACTTGCCATGGCAACCATTTTGATCCCTGTGGAAGTTCAGCTCCCTTGTCCTGTGCTATGTCAACGTGGCATATTGCATTATAATTGAATCTTGCATGAAGGACTTCAATATTAGTTTGTCCAGGAGAGTTGTTATCCCCACACCTTACATATATACAGTTTGTATATTGCCATTTTGTGAAATACTGCTACAGTTCTGTAACTTGTGATTATTTTTTACAGTGCTATACTTTTGCCATCTTATCAGGCTGTTTAATTTTGGAAAGTAGAAGAGTTTCTTGGTTCACATGCAAGTAATTATTTTCTGACAAATTCTGTTGTTTCCCACTTGAAACATATCTTTTTTGTTTTTATTTGCCATAGTGGTCTGTCTCTTCAGAATCTTGTCAGAGGATTCCTCCTGCACTTGGTTCATGCTATAATGTTGTTACAGGTGATCACACGCTGTCCTGATACATTTTTGCAGACATACAGTGCTGCTTGGAGAGCTTCATTCATGAATTAGAATTACAGCAGTGTATTTACAATGCGTGCCCCTCCCTGTCTTGTATTTTGTTGCACCTCTGGGAGTTCATGAAAAGCACTAACTTGCCAGTCTTAGTGCTGAGGATAAGTAACTCTGCCACAATTTTGGAATGTATTTGATTTGGGGAAGGAGGGTGTGCAAACAGATGCTTAGGGCTGACATTGAGTTAGTTGCCATACAGAGATAAGCATAGAGGTTTAAGCAAAAGTTTAAACATAAAGCTGCATCAGGGCTATCTACCTTTAAGAAAAAATGGTCAAACCAGTTGAACTCAGCCCACCCCAAAGAGTTTCCCAGTTTCCCACTTAATTCCCTGGCAGCTGCCAGGCCAGCAGTGGGCTGTGTGGTGCTGCACAGCTGCTGTTGTGCGCACTGCTGGCCCTGAGGCCATTGCTGTGCACTGCTGCTTCAGGTGCTCAAAAAGCAACCCAGAGCTGCACGGAATTTCTGTTCTCTGCCACTTAGACTCCCAGGAAGAAAGCAATGGAGGGAGAGGCCAGCCCCAGCTCCAGCCTTTTCAGATGAAGAGGGTTGACAGGAGGTTGCAATATCCTTGATCAAGCAAGGGATAAGCGAGGAGCCTGTCCCTGCCAGAAAAGCTTTGAGCCTTTGTGCTGTTTCTGGGATAGAGTATTGCAGCTGTGGCTAAACTGGCTCTTCTTTCATAGGCCTGAGTGGAAAAAAAAATCAATAGTGTAAAGGTTTTTCTTCATAATCTAGATGATCTTGTTTCCTGCGTGAGATTTTCCTTTTCTTAAATTTAGGGATGCAATTCCATGTATGGCAAGTTAAAATAGAATTGGTGAGTTGTTGTTGAACAGGACACCTTTCAGCATACTTGAAGGGAAACAGAAGGTTATTTTATATTCTTGCCTTCGATTTTTGTATATTTTCTACCAGTTTTCCTTCCGAATTGGAAGGTTGTAATCTAGTGGTTAAGCAAATCCTTTTGCCTAACCTGTTCGTAGAAGAGATCTCCTAGGAGGCTGACTTTGTAACACAGATATGCTTTACTGTATAAAGTTTACTGAAACTGTATTTTAGCTATTCTGTCTGTATATGCATTAGTTTAATTATTAGTTGATGTAACTCTGGGCAGTGCATTTGTGTAACTCTGACAATGTGGATTCAGGTGATATTTCAAACAGCACAATTTTTTGTTACCCACAAGGCACAGCTTTGCTGTGTACAAATCTCCATTCTCAGGTAACTTAAATCACTAATTAATGCATCTAATAGATGGACATAAAGTCAATTGCTATGAAACCTGTAGTTTCCTGAGTTGTTTACCTGATGATAATGTAAAATTTTGATTTACAAAAATAGGATATAGCTCAGTGAATTAAGAGCAGCAGAAAGGTGTAATCTGCTTTTCTGACTTTAAGATCAGAATATGTACTGCACCTTTTTTTTTTTTCCTACTAAGTTTATCCCCGGGAACATGTAGTTCTAACTGATCATCACCAACTTCAGTGCCCTCCTTAAGAGGGCCTTGAGACTAAAATGCTAAATATACTGACTTTTCACTAAAAATCACTTTGTAAAAATGAAATGTTTGAACTCTACACAAAATGCATATTAATGTCAAATTAAATTTGTTTTGAAATTTCCCATTCCAGGCATATAATAAAAGTTTTTGCCTGTTAATTTTCAGGGCTGAAGGTATTTATCATAAAGACTTTGCCAAAGTCATAGAAACTGATGAATGACTGATAAACATCTAGAACTGGGGTTGTGTAGGTAATTCAATAGACTTTTTCTTAAGGCTGAGCAGTATATTCTTCCTGAAGAGCCTGCTGTCTTCTAAGAATAATGAAAAAATATTAATATTCAAAACAATCAAAAGGAATATCTTACATACAATACTGATTTTGAGTGGCCCCTGAAAGTATAATGTGCTGTTAAGTTCAAATATGATATTGCTCTTTCTAATGCATGATTCAGATAACATCATGCATTTCTAAACATCTCTGAAGCTAAAAATAAAAACGCACACTTCCATGTTGCCATTTAGCTTTTGTGTGAGTTCATTTTTAGTACATTTGTGGCCCATCAGGTTAATCAGTTGCCTATTGATCAGGTTAGAGCAGTGCTTTTAAAAGCAGGTATCATTTGTTTCATTTTCGAAAATGGTAGGGGGAGGTGTGTTTTGGTGGTGGTTTCTTTTTTCCTTTTTTTTTTTCCAATTCAAAATTTAGCTCCATTCCATTTGGTGAAATTTGTCGCTCCCTCACTTGCCCAAAGCTGTGTTTGCTTGCCACAGTGCAGCTGGCTACAACTACTGCCTTGGTCAGCCTCTTCCTGAGGTCATACCTCTTCCTTGAACTGTGTGTGTGTTCAAAAGTAGATATCAAACTCAGCCTCTGGGTAAGGTTGTTTGTCCAAAGCTGCAGTCCTACCAATTTACTTGAACAAATCTAGGGAAGGATTCTTCAAAGACAAGCAAAGCAACTCTCAGAAGTGCAGCAGGTAAATATGAAACGCAGTGCTCATGCTCAGTGTGTTCCCACTGCTGTCTTTCAACAGGCTATCCACACACTGTTCAACAGGCTCTCTTAAACAGGGGTCAAAAAAGATTAACTGTTTTGACTAGCCAGTAGTTGTCCATTACAACAATATATTCTACTGCAAAGCACAACTGCTATGAATTCCATAAGGAATTGTACCCTCACCAGTGCTTAGCTTTAAAGATTATATCATGGCTATATCATTTTTCTAAATATTTTTAATCAAACAACGATTTGATGTATTATACCTGTTGCTTTATAATTGTAATGTTAGAATAGGTACTTGAAGGCAATTAAAACATTTCTTGCTGTTAGTAATCTGGGATGGCAAACTAGGTTATAATGGATGTTGAATTTGCGTTCCCATATAAACTGTACACCAAATGTCAGTCAGTCCATGCCAATTAGTGCTTATGTTGCTAGGTCACCATGGTCAATTGAAAACGGCATCAATAGAACTTGAAAAGGTTTCTTCCCGATCAGACCTTCTGACATATTGAGCAGAATAATGGATGGGAAAAAGCAGCCAAGGCCCCTACCCTAGATTCAGAATACTCGCAGTAAGAATTCATTTGCAACCTGCAATTAACTAGAAAGAATGGACTCCCAGAAAGAGTCTGGACATTTAGAAAAGAAAGCCTCATTCTCCTGTATTGCACATGTTTACTCTTTGGATGGTGTGTTACGTTTAGCTAACTTGATGATATCTGGGTTTTAATCAACATTCAAGATCACTGTGGATGAACTGGCAAATTTGCCTCTAAAATAAACGCTGGACAGAATCCTTTCAAGGAATTTGAAAAATATGTGGGTTGTAAAGTTGTTTGCTGCTTATGGTAATGCATGGGTCTGTAACGTCTGAGCTGTGGTGATGGAAGCAGGGAGCAAATGTGGCCGTTTCGTAAGAGAACCTCAGAAGTTGTTTTTTTTCCCCTATTTGTCTCCAGTGATGTGGCCATCTGCAGTACCACTGCAGGAGTGGTTGGATGTGAAAGAGTTGACAGAGTTCAACTCTGAGGCAAATGGCAGCATGCATCAAACTAGGACGTAGAAATTTAGATTTTGTAGTATGAAACTCTAACCCTGCGAGTTAAGCTCATGCTGCAGTGTGTTTCTTCTCTCTTATAGAACTGCTGGGGCTGCCCCTCTGCTTGCCTGGAACCGCGTGCTGCCGTCCCAAAGTCAGTACCAGCCGGGTCAGTACCAAGGGCTGGGTGGACCAATGAGTTACCCGCAGAGACCTGAAGATCGAATGGACAGGGGAAGACAGGTATGAAAACATTGCCTGATTTTTTCCTTGTTTTGCTCTCCTCCTGAGTAACACTTTCATGCTGTGTGGCAGAAGGGTGTGAGCGCAGCATAGGTGGGCCTTCCTGAGCTGGTTTTAGTCTGATAGCTATGTCACCAGTGCAAGTACTGACAAATAAGCTTCCCTTCCTTGTCCGGTCCCTCTGCGGGTGCTTGTGGCAAAAGGCCCATGCCATCATTGTGCTGCTGCTGCTTTTCATTAAAACCAGATCAAGTGTGTTACCAAGTCATACACGTCTTGCTGCTTGAGAAAATATAAGCTATCGTTATCTTTTTTGAAAAACTGTTTAAATGTTAGACTCTGGTGGCCAGAGAGATAAGCATGACTGTGAGAGTACACGTGAAAATAGCTTTGTGTGGTTAAATGAAAACAAGCAAACACAGTAAGAGGACCTCAGCCAAAATTATAGGTAGCTTTGTCATCTGTTCCTGAAAATGCAACAGAATTAAAATACTTAAAAGCAGCAGCTTGTTTTGCTTATGAGATATTTCTTGTGTGTGTATGATCCCAGTAAAAATATAATTTGAATATACCTGTGTGCTAGAAATTTTGGCATTACCATGCTATTTTCTAGTTTTATATAAATTTCAGATATTTATATTAAACTTCATATTCTGTTGATGTTTTTGTAAATCAGAACTAACGGGGGAAGAGAAAGAACACTCAGCTGCTTGCTTACAGCACTATTTCCCAGTCTTTATATGGAAACTGAGGCACAAGCAACTCGAAATTTGCTTTCTGTTGGGACCTGGTTCTATGGCTACCTCTCATAAACGTGCTCCAGACAAGTCACTTTTTAGTTATGTGATCTTAGTTTTCTTTTTCATCATCCCAGTCTGCAAACACGTGTTATGCGGTGTGATGCAGAGTCAGATCTGGTGATTGATTTCTCAAGTTTTCTCCTATTTTTCCGTGCTACTGGAAGCATAGAGTGATTTTCATGTAGGTCAGAATTCTGTCCTGCGGTGTGTGTTGGATAACATCCCAGTCTCCATTGCTTATGCAGCGCAGGGGCTGCAAGCACAATCCGTTTAAAACGTAATGTTATACAGCACACAGAAGTCTTACAACATTTTTACGACTTTTGATTCATTGTCCACTTCGTGTTTTTACTTTTCTGACTGGGAGACTCGGGTAGCATGATCTATCACCACCACTTTTGCACCATGACATTGTTACAGTCTGGGTTTTGTAAGGCAGCCAATGTAAAAGGACAGGTACTGTCAAACCTGGTCTGTAACAGAAGAGCCTTTGGCCTTTGCCGAGGAAGCTTTCTGCAGAGTGCCATGTGCTTCTGTGTCTGGTGCAGCTCGTCAGAACGGCAGCCCAGCAGAAGCAGCCTGCGAGCCACTAATACCATTCTCAGCATTGTCTGCTGGCTGCCGGATTACATGTTGCTGCTGAAAAGATCTATAGCCAGCAAGCAGCCTGCCCTGGTGCTCCCAACTCTTAAACTCTTGTTTGGCTCTGCCCTTGTTAGCAGCAGTGAGATTCCCTCCTTCCCCCCTCCCCAACTCCTACCCTGGAGCATTTTAGCGCCAGGGAGGTTTTTAAGACAGGAGTAAGGCTCGTCTCCAGTTCATTCAGTTGTGATACTGGTGTTGCAGCAGGAAACGAGAGGCAAGTATACCATGTGCTCTTGCTTCAAGTGTGCTGGGGAGGTATTGGCAGTTCAAATCCTTCCTCTTGCTGTAAACAAAATTAGGCAGGGGGTGTTGTGATCACTAAGCCTTAGTGGGGAAATGGTGCTCTAGGCAGGGGTTGAATCCTGGTTGTGTTGCCCAACTTGTCCTCAGCAGTTTTTCTCAGTATATTTGAAATTTGGGTAAGGTATATTGAGAGGATCAGTTTTCAAAAATCTTTCTTTTTGAGTTACTCTGGTTTAGTCAAAACACTGGAGACAAAGAAATAAATGCATAATTGCTTTAATACCTAATAGGGGCTGCTGTAATACTGTAGAAAAATGAAGGGAGGATTACGCTGGTGGATTCCAGGTGGTATTTAATCAGGGCTGGAAAATAGGCACTTGAAAAGTCTGTCTGCTACAACATACCACCCTGCTCCTTCATCCTAAGTAGAGTAGCTGGGTATTTTGGGGAGAGAAATCGGCACTGAGGCTAGTTTGTTTCTGACCATAAATCTTAGTGAGTAGCAGTTGCAGCTGGACGAGGCAAAAATGAGCAGGAACTGCCTTAGAGGAAGGTCTGCAGCATGGGCACAGGGAGGGCACCCGGCTGGCCCCACCTGGTAGAGCATCTTGTGGCGGAGACCTCGGGGCACCCGGGCATCCGCAGCCCACGGGACTGAGCAAGCTGGCTGTGGCATGCAGCCTCCACCCACACAGCTCTCCAGGGGCTTGCCACCGGGATGGTGAAGTAGGAAGCATGATGCTGGTAATAGCGTAGCTCTGCCCAAAATGTAATTCACCTGTCATTAGCATGGGATGCATCTGCTGGATCGTATTTGGAAGTTACAGCTGCGTGGTTTTAGTTGTATTTGCGGTGTGATGGTTATTAAGGAAAAGTATTTCTGGCCAAGTGGATTTGCTTCCTTAATAAATAAATAAATTATTAGCAATTATGTTGCTTTCCAGCTGTTTTCGATCTCCTTTTTAATTTTTGTTGCTAGTACTTCTTATGTTAATTTTAAAACTAACTTTCAGATGTCATTATTTCCTTGGGGCTGACAGCAATGGAGTAAAATTAGAAGCTACCTGAAAGGGTTTAGGGTGCAAAACCAATAACTGAATGTAGCATTGCTGCCTGTAAATTTCAAAGCTTTAAAGCCTTGAAAAGGGATTCAAGTGGAAGTGGTGACACATAGCAGCATAAATAATTATCTTTGGTACCTTTCACCTCTGAATTCTTTTTTACAGCATACAGAACATGGCCTGAAGAGGTTAATAAACGCACTGCTACAAAGTGCTTCCAAAATTAATGCAACTGCCATGGATATAGACGGCTCAGTGATAGTGTGTGTTTGTTGGTGTCTCTGAGGTGTTCCAGAGAAATAAAGAATAAATCCGATTGTGTCGCTCAGATGTTTGACATCGTGATTTTAGCCCGTAATAATACATAACCGAGTGTCCAGATAAATTCCTTGTGTAGCTGGTACGAGCGCTCCTATGCTGCACATGCTGGCAGGGATCTCCGCTGCTCATGCAACTGCAAGGATTATTCAAGGGTTACAATCTACTTGTTTTTTAATTGATTACAATTAAAACCAAACAGACCATCTTCCTGTGAGTGGAAGCAATATCTTCTGTGCATCTCTTCTGCGATTCTGTTAAGAATGGGGTGTAAAAAATTGTTTTCTGTTGAGAAAGTCCTTTTTGATTGTCTGATGCAAACGTGCTGCAGCTCACCCTGCTGTCACTGGTTTGCTCGCTGTCTTGCCAGTTTCAGTGGTTGTCTCTGTGCCCCCATAGGGCTGGGCAGGATGAAGATGGATTTCTCTTTTAAAGCAGGGAGTGAAGCCCTCCTCGCCACCCCTGGCCATGCCCCATCCCACCGTGTCCTCCCCCCAGAAAAACAAAGCCTCTATAGCTGTTGTCAGCAGAATGAACTTTCTGGTCTCTGCAACAGATCAGGTTTTAAAATCATTTGAAGTGCTTCAAGGGGACAGCTTTTTGATTAAATTTGCCAACAGTTTTTTACACTGGATAATTGTAAATCAGATCACTGTCAGATCTAAATTTAAATAGAAAAATGTATTTAATGTGCAATAATTTCCAATGTGACATTTTGGGATAATTCACCTATAACTTAAAATGAGTGAGTGCTAAAAAACGCTGCTTCTCTAACAAAAACAGTTTCTTTTTTTTCGTAAAGATTCCTATCAGTAATAATGTCCGACTTGTTTTAGCATAGGATTGCTTATAACTAAAACAAAAAATGAGTAGTCAAGGGAATTTTTTCTCTACAAAATAATAAAAATAAACCTGCCTAATCCTGCTAACAGCATACAGGCATCACTGGTAATTTAGTTCAGAAAAATTACACTTAGACCGTTTGTCTTTGTAAAGAAAAAGTGCATATACTGCAAAACCCACATTTCTGTAGGATTTAAAAATTGGCATTTCAGATCTGCCCGTCAGGTGTGGGTTTTGTATGTTTGTTTTTTTTTTTTTCCGCTTTGTACCTTTTTGTTCCCAGTATTGCTGAAAGCCAGGAGTACGCAGTGGTGGGGTAGCTTGGAAGGAGCCTGTCCGTGGTGCTGTCTTGTGATGGTTTTATTTCTTATTTAGAAACTATGCTGCTCCCGCGGCACAGATGTAAGCGTGGGGTTGGTGCTGTCCAGAGTTGCTCTCCTTTAGTGGAAGTTAAAGCTTGTGCTTTCAGGAGAGTGTCTGGAAACGCTGTGAAGAGATGGTCAGCTCCATCAGCGGTACCTTTCTGTGTAAAGGATGCATTGTTTCATTTTTGTATGGCGCCTAAAGCTCAGCTAACTTGTTTACTATGATGTTAATCCAAAAAATAAATGCTTGCTTTTGTTTGTTTGTAGGCATATGGCCCCGGGAGGCCCTACCCGCTGCCACCTCCCTCAGGAAGATACAGCTGGAATTAGCTCTTGACTTTTTTTTTTTTTTTAAGTATAGAAAATGTCTGTTGTTTTTGTTCTTTTATTAATTGGGAGGGGGGGGATGGAATCCTGTAGTTTAAAACTATGATACTTGTTTTAAACGTGCACATTTCTTACTGAACTGATTACTTCGAGGGGTGGGGGGCAGGGGCTGTGTCGCTTTGAAATAGTGTATTGCAAAATACGAGTAAACTAGATTTGCTAATTTGCTTGTGAGACATTTGATGAGGTAGGAGTGCTGTTTTGTCTTTATTACGTGTACAAGCTGTGCTTAGCTATGCCTGTCAATTTGAACTCCAAACATCCTTTACTTCACACATAAGAGCCTGAAACCAGACGCGGAGTTTTAAAGAATGCACAGAAATCGGATTTTATTAACTCTCGGAAGACACAGCAGGCAGTCTGAGGAGCACGATGTTTAAAGACAAGTCTGTCAGTATTCCTTGTAAGATGCTTCTTTGAATTTCTCACAAAAAGAAGAGATTTTGGGACTTTGTAGTTAAAACATTTCAACTTTTACAACTTGTGCCTGTTTTCGACTTCTGTTATTGTAACATAAACAAGCACAGAAGGTGTATTTGTTTGTTTTGATAGATAATTAAAAAATCGCTCCCAAGTACGGAGTTTCCATTCATTTTTAGTACTCTTTCTAGGGATTTCCATGTGAGTGTACCAAATCAGTAAATATTTTTATTTGCTTTATAAAGTGGCTTTTGAAATTCTAAGCTGTATTGAGTGGTTTATTTCTTTCCCCCTCCAGAACACTTTTGTATCTGTGTATATGCACACACATTCCCTGTTATTTATTCAAAAAAAAAAAAAAAAAATCGCATGCAGCCTCCACAATAGTTAGTAAAACCTTTGTTTATTCAAAAACTCAGCAGCTTTCTGCTAACAGTAGAGCATCCAGGTAAGGTGAGCAGGTTAAAGCTGATAACCTCTCTCTTGGTTGTGCCACCTAACCTTTTTTCATTAAACACGCGTATCGTATCTACCAGGAAATGTGGAAGTTTTGCCCGCAGGGGTGCAATAAAAGGGTGCTTCTTTAGCTGTCTCCTTGGAGTGGTTTTCAGCCCCTTCCTCCGTGGTCCCAGATGTTGATCACCAGCACCAAGGAAAAAGCCCGGACTGCTGTAACCTTGGGAGGAAGAAATCACAAAACTGGATTCATTATTTTCAAGTGATTGAGGTGGAGTGGAATCCTTCATTGTAATGCAAAGAGTTGCCGTCTTGCATGGACCTGTAAAATGCTCACAGCGGCCTCCTTATGCGCAAACCTTTAGGTCTCAGAAATACATTTTGCTTCTCGGATGGTACAAAACCGGTGGCGAACACCAGTGCTCGTGCAAAGGTGGCGGCCGGGAGCGAGGCTGGTCACAGGAGCGGATGCCCCTGCCCCTGGGGAAGGACCCGGGCTGCAACCCCCGGCTCTCCATGCCGAGGGAGCCCCATCGGGGTGGGATGCGCCCGCGGTGGGGTGAGGTGGGGTCCCCCTGCCCGGCTCTCCGCGCCCCGGGAGCAGGTTTCGGATGGGCTCTGCGCCGCCGCCGCCGCCGGCGGAGATGCCCCGGCCCGAAATCCGTTTTCTCCGGCCCAGAATCGACCCCGTGCGGCTCTCTGGGCCCGGGGCAGGGCCGCTCCGCGCTCGGGAGTGCGGCGCGGAGCGGGGGTGGCCGCGGGCCGGGAGCGGGCGGCAGGGGCAGAGCTGGCGGCGGGGGCCGCGGGCAGGCGCCGGGAACGAAGCGGCGAACTCCTCAGAACAACGTTTCCTTTTATTGGTAAAAGGAGAGGGAGAGCAGAGAAAGAAAGAAGAAAGTAAAAAAAAAAAAAAAAAAAAAAAAAAAAAAAAACGGAGGAGAAAGCAAAAAGGAACAAAAAAAATATAAAAGGGAAAAAAAAGGAAAAGGGAAAAAAGAGGAAGGAAAAGAAAAAAACAAACAAAAAAAGAAAATAAGGAAAAAGAGAAGCCATCGGAAGCTTCCGAGCTGCGCTTCTCGGCGTGCCCGCGGGGCAGGCGCGGCCCCGTCCCGTCGGGTCCCGTCCCCTCGGGTGCCCTCGGGCAGCCTGGGCCCGGCCGGGACCTGCAGCGGCTCCGCGACGCCGCGGCCCCGGCTCCCGACGGAGGCGCGGGGCCCGCCCGCGCCCCGCTCCGGAGCCGTCCTAAGAACGAGGAAAAGTTTCTCCCCCGCGATCCGGGCAGCGAAGCCCCAAGGCTTTCCGCCCCCGCCGCTGCGGGCCCGCCGCGCTTTGTCCCCGGGCTGCGAGCGGCCGCGGCCCGGCGCGTCCCGTCCTCCAAAGCCAGCGGCTGCTCGCACCGCCCGCCGCCTCCTCGGCCTCGGGTTCCGATTCCATTTACCTTCAATCAAATCACGATGAAATTGCACTTCAGGGGCACCCTTATAAAATTAATTCTGCCGAGATAAGTTGCACTTCAGAGGATTTATTGTTGGCGGTCAAGGGGTCTGTAAGGTATAAGCGCAGCGGCTCCGGCCCCCGGGCGCAGTTTGCTTCGGCCGCCGGAGCGGGGCCGGGCCGGGAGCTGGGGCGCGGAGCCCCCTCGCCGCCTGCTGCCGCCCGCCCGCCCGCCACATCGGGGCCGCCCCGCCGGGGCACAGCGCCGCGCACACCCCCGGCCGTGCCCGCTCCGCCGCCCGCTTCCCGGTGAAGCCCAAGTCTGCCGAGCCCCAGAGCGTCTAAAAAAGAACGGGGCCGGGGTGGGGGGGACGGGAGGTAGGGGCGGGAGGCGCGGACGAGATCGGGAGGCGGCGGCCCGGAGGTGCCGTTGGGGCCCGGGCGCGGGGCTCGGGGTCCACGCCGGGGGCGGCACGGGGGCGATTACCACGTCCTGCCGTACAGCAGGTTGGGGCTGACCATGCCGCCGCTGTAGTCGACACCGACCGAGTCCATGGGGGCCAGGGGGGGCACCTGGCCGTGCAGCGCCGGCGGGCTGGGCGAGAGCTCCTCCAGGTCGGCCGCCTGCCCCAGGGAGCCGGGGTGCGGGTGGGCGGCGGCGGCGGGCAGCGCCCCGCCGGAGCCGCCCGGGGGAGCGGGCGCGGGCTGCCCGGGGGCCGGGGTGCCGCTGCCCGGCGGCGGGCAGGGCTTGCCGTCCTTCACCAACACGGGCACGGCGACGCGGCGCGGGGAGTGCTGCTGGCAGAGGCCGCCGGCGCCGTCGGGGTGCAGCTGCTGGGCGGCCGCCTTGTCCTTGGCCTGGCGCTTCATCTTGTAGCGGTGGTTCTGGAACCAGATCTTCACCTGCGTGGGCGTCAGGTGGATGAGGCTGGCCAGGTGCTCCCGCTCGGGCGCCGACAGGTACTTCTGCTGCTTGAAGCGCCGCTCCAGCTCGTAGACCTGCGCCTGGGAGAAGAGCACCCTCCTCTTCCTCCGCGGGGCCGCGTGCAGCGGCACGATGGCCTTGGCGCCCTCGGCGATGCCGCTCAGGCCGCCCATCCCGGCCACGTTCATCCCCGCCGACGGGCCCATGAACCTGGAGACTGGGCGGGACGCGCGGCTCAGGGCCGGCGGCCGCCCCGTCAGGGGGCAGCGGCCGCCCCCGCCCGCCGCCGCCGCCCGCCGCCCCCGCCCGCCGCCGCCCCGCGCCCGCACTTACTGCCGGGGTACCGGGGGTCGCCGCCGGCCCCGTACCAGCCGCCGCCCGCCGCCGCGCCGCTCCTCATGCCCTCGGGGTAGGCGGGCAGCTCGCCCACGTTGCCCAGGCCGCCGTTGCAGTAGCCCCCGACGGCTCCGTGCGGGAACTGGGACACGCCGTGCGGCATGTGGTAGGCGGCCGCCCCGGCGGGGCCCGCCACGACGTGCTGCGGGACGGCGGCGGCGGCGGCGGCGGGCACCGGCGGCTGCCGGTAGGGCCCCAGCGGCGCGCCCAGCCCGGCCGCGCCGTCCATGCCGCCGAACTTCTTGTAGCTCTCCTCCATGGGGCTGAGGATGTCGGTGACCGAGAAGGGCGTCGTGTGCTTGGGGCTCAGCGACATGGCGGGGCGGGGCGGGCCGTGCGCTCCCGCCGCCACCGGCGAGCCGTGCGCTGGCGAGGCGCGGCGGCCACCAGCCCCTGGCCGCCCGTAGCTCGCCGTTTCTTTTAGCCCGGCGCCAGCTTTACGCCAGACCCGGGGGGGCGGAGCGAGCGCGCCCGGAGGGGGACAGCGGCGGCGGGCGGCCCCGTCCCCTCCCCGCCGCCGGGCAGCGCCCCCGCCTCCCGCCCCGGCCCCCTCCTCCCGGCCATTGTCCTGCGGCCGCCGACGGGCTCTTAAGCTCGGCCGCCCCGGGGCACCGCCAGAGCGGCTCCGGCCCGGCCCTTCCCGCAGCCCGCAGCCCGCGCCCGTAAGTACCTGCCGCGGGGCGGGCGGGGGGCGAGGAGCGGAGCAGCCCCCCGGACCCGAACCCCGGACCCCCGCAGCGCCCCCGAAGCGCCCCCGAAGCGCGGATCGGCCTCAGGACGGCGCGGCCCCGACGGCGCGGTCGCCGCTGCGGCCGGGAGGGCACGGACCGGGGAGCGCCGCTGCCGAGAGGGGCCGGATCCCCTCGCAGGGGGCCGCTCGGCGCCGTTTGTAGGGGCGGTGGTCGGGTTGGAGACCTTCTGCTTTTATTTTTTGTTGCTGTCGTTCGTTCGTTCTTTCGTTCGTTCGTTTGTTCGTTCGTTTTGCGACAACGAAATGCCCCCTCCGGGCTGCCGCAGCCTCCGAGCCGGGGCTGGGCCGCGTTCCCCTCGCTTCGGGCTGGGGCGGCGAAGCCTGCCGCGCCGTCGGAGGCCGAGCGCTGCCTGTCCCTCCGGGCCGCTTGCGGACGGGGAGCCCGGGGCGCTGCTGGGCCCTTCCCCGCCGCCCGCAGCCCAACTTCCCCGGGCCGGGACGCGGGAGTTGCGCGCCGTCGGGGCGGGCGGGCAGGGGCCGCAGTCGGGCTCCGCTCCCTCCTCCGCGCGACGGGGCGGCCGCGCCGTGCCCAGCCCTGCGCCCGGTGTGCGGACATCTGCCCGCGGAGGGGCGGCGGGGCCCTCGGGACCGGGACCGGGACCGGGACCGGGACTGGGACCGGGACCGGCCCGTTCCGCACCAGCGCGGCCCCTCGGCGGGGGCGTGCTCCCGACTGGCTGCTCTCAGGCCCCCGACGTGCGCACGGCAGCTCCGGTACGTGGTGAGGCTGCTGCGTGCTCCACGTCCACTGCCCCCGCTGCCCTGCCCGGCTGTTCCTGCTGTGCCCTGTGCCAGGGGATTTTCCCTTCCCCAAACCCCATCCTTTTCCTGACACCTTGGGGAGAACACGCCAAGATGAAACACCCCAGAGGAGAGCTCTGTGTAACCTTCATGCCTCCCCCAAACCCTGAGGAGCCTGGTGCCGCGCAGTATTGAACACATCCACAGCTCTGCGTGCTTTGCTGCTTTTGCAGGTTTGGCTGTCCGAAACTCACGCTCCCCAGCCAAGTTTACCTGCAACACTTTATTCAATTCCAGTTTTTCCAGAGATGAGGCACAATTCCTGGTGCTTGCATTTTATTTTATTTTTTTCCTGGTGCACCTTTCTTCCCCTCCACATCCCACCTGCCTTGGCTTGGCTGCAGGTGGGGGCCTGGGGCTGGTGGGGCCATGGGGCTGGGCTTGGCTGGCTGCCCAAAGGGCATGAGGGCCAGGTGTCAGCACCAGGGCTGGGCTGGGTCCCCAGCATCCCAAAACCAGGGCATTTCCAGGTGCCAGCAGAGCAGTTGCTTTGCACGTGGGCTGCTGGGCAGCCTTGTAGCTCAGCTCCTGCTCCACCGGAGTCTTCCTCAGAAGGCTGGCAGTTACACCCACGTTTTCTATTTTGTTTCAGTCATTTTATCATTTTGTTCTGCTTTGTTCCATGTGTTCTGTCTGCCTCCTGAGGCTGGCCCCCTTCTGGAGCACGGACCCTACTCTTCGGCAGTCCCGCTGCAGACAGTGGATGCTGGATGCTCCCCCCACCTGGAGGGGGTCCCCTGACTCACGGCCCCTCTGCAACACAGCCCGAGCCCCCAGGCAGGCAGGGGATGGCAGAGTGGAGTGGCTGAGCTGGTCTAGGATGCCGACATGAGCCCGTGGCAGCTGCTTCGGGGCTGAGTGGCTGGGCAGGACATGAACCTGGCAATTGGGCCGGGGCCTCAGGGTCCCATGCAGCTGATGTAACCTGATGGGGAGCCGTTGGGCCAGGCACAGGGCTGGTAGCATTGCAGAGACAGGCCACAAACGGTGTGGAAGGGGTGGGCTGGGCAAGAAGGGGCCCCACAGGCCAGAAGTGCTGCTGGGGGAAGTGGGAGGGGGAGCATGGCAAGGGGGCAAGGTCCCCAGGGGCTGCGGCACCCCCAGGATGAGTGCAGCCAGCACAATGCCATGCCTGCTCACGCCGGGAGCACCCCTGGTTCTTATTAATAAATGAAGCACTTTGACAAGGCCAGTGTGAAATACCTGGTCCCAGTTCAAATGAAACATGGAGGTGATTTTTCCCTTTGCTGTTTTACTTTAGCAGAAACCTGGTACATTCGTTTCCTTTCGACTTCAGTGACTCTGGCGTTGCCAATGGGAAAAAAATATTTAATTTCTTTAAAATATGCTTGACCAATGCTAATGAAAATCCAATTAATAAGGCAAATGTTGCGGACAAAAACAAAACAAAACAAAACAAAACAAAACAAAACAAAAAAAAAACACCTTAAAGTCATCCTCATTTATAAAATGTATATTCTTCTACCTTAATCAGTCATTATCTAGAAGTGACATGCAAAAGTGGACTGTGTCCTTCCAGAGCATGGGAAGGTCTAGTTGCAGAGTTTAAGCTAAATGAAGATTTAGCTTAAAGAAGATTTTTTAAAAAGATATACAAAATGCAATAAGGGTGACTGATAGAAAAGCACCTACCAAGAAGTCGAACTAGTAGGTTTTAATTTTTTTGAGTTATTTCCATAGCTTCTTGATTACACATGTAGCCCCAAAGGTCACTGTTGCTTAAAGCTGTGGGAGTGCAGGTGTCATTTCAGAAACCAGTTTGTCTTTCTGATAATAATGACATATTTTGGCCATACGGCACTCATTTCCACAGATAAGTTGTTCTTGCTATTTTAGACTGTGTCTATTACAGTAAAGATATTGACCTTGGCAAGACACAATTGACATATAGATAGAGGCTGATTTTTTTTTTTTTTGTCATTTTTCAATAATCCAGTATAAATGCTAATTTATTTCTGTGGCAGCTCACCTAAAAGCAATAGTTTCTTCTAAATAATCAGCAGTAGTCACTCATTGCCGAGGTACAGTGTTGTGATCACGGCTGATGGCAGTTTGCCTTGATTCTGCTCTTACCAATAATTTGCAGAGATTAAAAAGGTCTTGGAAATGGAAGCTTAAAGAATTGCTTTCTAAAGACGTTGTTAGATTGAAAAAGGAACCTGGGGTTTCCAGTGCACTCTAAAATCATTTCCACATAAACCCCAGATTTAGTAGTTTTAAGTGTCGCTAAATGGCCTGTTCACGGGGAAGGGATGATGTTTATGCGGCACGGAGAGATCTCGGCTCCCGCTGCAGACGTAGCTCCTGCTGTCCGTGCCCAGCCGGGTGCTGTCTCCTCGCCAGGGATGTCGGCACCTGGACAGCAGCTGCAGGAGGCATTTTCGCAGACTTTGGTGGCTCTGCTTACACAGAATAGTCACTGGCAGACGTAGGCGGCAGGGGTGGTCTCCTCACTGAACCTGGCACCTGCCCACCCTGAGGGCCCCCCACCCCATCCATCTTTGCTTGATGACAATTACCCTTACACAATTACCGGTTGCATTTTTTTTCCCTTGTGACTGCAGGCGTTGCACATTTTGCTGCTTGGGATGAACACTGAATGCCTCGGACATCTCAAAGCTTCCCTGAGAGCTGCGCACGCTTGATGGAGTTTCCCTTGGGACTGCCTCTCCGGCCAACCCTCACAGCTCTTCTGGTGCTGTGCTTTGGGCCCAAGGCCTCTCCTGGGAGCCCCCATCACCCTGCCCTGGGAGGTGAGCATCCTTCCACCCACCCGTGCTGTGTGCCCTGAAGCACCATGCCCGGTACCCGTGTGGGTCTCAGCACCCTTTGGCAATAACCAGCTCCTGCCGCTCCTGCTGGCCGGTTCATCTCTGCTCCTGGAGCATGGCTGGGAACACCAGCTGGCCCCTCAGGCCTCCTGCCAAATCACTGCAAAAGGCACCAAAAGACTCAGCACCCCGAGGGTTGGCAGTAGGTGCAGGCATTGTGTGAGCTCAGCTCCTGTGAAGGAGGATTACGCTGATTTCAGCGGTGTCTCGTTCTGTGCTCAGCAAAATCCCTTGGGCCTGGGTTAGGTGGTGCCAGTGGTCACTTCCACTGCATATTGCTTCCGTCTCACTGAAATACCACAGGACTGCTCGTTCTGCTCCCTTCTGCACACTGAGGGGCACCGACCATGCCGCTAGCTCCCCATTCTTGCATTTCTTGCCAGTTTCTCATTTTTTGCCTTTCTTGCCTCAAACTGCAAAGAGGGAACTGGGGGGTGGCTGTGGGCTGGCCCAGGTGCTGGCTGTTACCAGCTAGCCCTGTCTGCCTCCTGTGTGGGCCTGGGCAAGGCTATTAATGCCTATGGGCAGGGCAGGCTGCTCCCTGAAGGCTGTGCAGCAGAAGCAACAGGGCAGGCTCCAGCCCCTGGTCCTTCTGCCCCCAGAGAAAGGTGCTTTCAGCTGCAGAGACCCAGGTAAATGTCCCGTGTCCCCAGATCTGCCTGGGTAAGACTTCTGTTGAGAGAAATGGTGTGGTGATGTGAGTAAAGCCATCTCCTGTCAGCTCCCAGGTGCATCCTCCTCTTCCTCCTGTGAGGGCCCTCAAAAGTTGGCCTATTCAAGAGTGCATGCTGCAAACAGCTTATTTAGCAAAGTACATTAAAAGGAATATCCAAGAGCTGTTTTTATGTGTCCTAGTCACTAATGCTGAAGAATATACTCCAGTGCTGCGTTAGCATCATCTTGTGCAGCTTGCTCTCAGACAACAGCACACAAATATTTATTTAGGGCTTTGGCCTTTGTTGCAAGGTGTCTCACACTGTGTGTTAATCTGGGCTGGCAGCAGGCCCGTGCCCTGGCTGGGCTCAGGACTTCACACCAGCGGAGGAGGCGTCAAACATCCCTGTGCTGCTGGGTAGTGTGCTGGGGTGAAAGTCAGCCTCCTCTTTCCTGGACTTGGCAGAGGTGCCCTTTCTGCAGACATGAAGGCCACTCAAACCCATGCAGTTTCTTCCCCTTGCCAAAGAAGGCTTGGTGCTGCCCTCAAGCACAAGTTGTGTGCAAATGTAACACTAAATTTTTGTTCCCTGGCACCCATCTCCTTCTGTGCCTGGATCAGGAGGGAGCTGAGACGTCTCTTCTGTCAGATCTGGAATCTCTGCTGGTCTGAGAAATGCCAGCCTCTGTTTGTCCCAGTGATTGCCGTAACTGCTGGGTTCTCGTCTGTGGGAGGTCTCTGTGGTGGGGCTGGGGATCTCTGCCTGGTGCCCCCTGCCCTCGGTGCTGCTGACACTGCAGGGGCCGGGGACGCCCTGCAGAGGCTTTTTGCCCTTGCTGCGTGCCCTGAGCTGGATGTTAGAATGGCAAGTAGCAGGGTCTGGGCTCCTTGGTGTGTTGAGTCTCTTCTGTTTGCTTTTTTCAATCCTGAAACTTGTATTGCCACTGAATTACTGGCTTTGTGCTTTACAACATGAAGTATGGCATTTCTCTGCGAGTCATGCAAATAAAGATTCTGATCCTAACAATGAGCAATCATAAACCCCAGCTAGAGAGAAAGGGCCCAGATTCTGTGAAGGCCCTCAAAAAATTGGTCTGTAGGCACTTTCAGGAGTCCATGCTGCAAATAGGTTACTTAGGAAAGAGTCTAACGTGTTTTTTATTAATAGGGAGAGTCAAAGGGTGCCAATACCTAGCCTGAGCAGTAGGTAGAGAAGTTGGACAATCTGCAGCTATGTAGTTGGCTATAGATGAAACTGCAGATAGGCATTTAGCATCACATGTGTTTTCTTTGGAAAGGGGAAAGAATCAGGAAAAAACCTCCACGTTCATTTGACATCTCCTGATTTCTTTTGTTGGCATCCTTATGTCAGCCTGTGGTCAAGGTGACTCTTTGGGTTAGATTTAGATACGGTGTGAGGGAATCACAAAGTAGAGAGACTTACTGAAGGATCCTCTCCATTGCCTTTGAAGTCAGAATAATATTCCTTGCACAATTAGAAGTAACCATAGTTACTCAAAGCCCTTGCTCCTGGAGGCTGAGCGGAGCAAGGTGGCAGCCAGAGGGGGAGAAGGCACAGCGCAGTGGAAGGGGTGAGCCCAGCCGGGAGCATGTGAGAGCAAGTGCTTGTGTGGGGCTTGGGGGCTGGAGCTGTGCCCACATGGGGCTGTGGGCAGGGAGGTGCTGGGGCAGGGGCTGAGCATGGGGGCCCTTTGGTGCTGGAGCCGCTGTGTGTGGGGGTTGCCGGTGGCCCTGCAGCTGCAAGGCTGGGATGCGCAGGACAGCAGGACAAGTGTCCTCGGGATCGGAAGGGGGCAATGGAGCTGCGGGGCGGAAGGATGGTTTTCTAAGGAAATGACACCTGAGCTTTTTCTTTGAAGTAAATTAAAGAATGTGCATGCTGAGGGAAGCTGTGGTGTGTGATTTGACTCGCACTACTGGCTATCAGGAGTCCCTGGGCCATGCTTAAAATTAACTCACTGAGCTTGGGTCCGAATGGTGTGGGAGGGACTGAGCAGAGCCGGGCTGGTGGTGGGGTGGGCTTGGGTCTGTGGGGAAAAGTCAGGTGTCCCTTGGGGTCACCAAGCTCTGTCTGCCCTGTGTCACATCGTGCTGCTGTTCCACAGAGTTTACCTCTGTTTGTGTGCAGTGTTTTAAAAGGGTGACTGAAGAAAGCATGTGTCTTGTGGCCATCTATAGCCACCATTTGCCATGAGCGGATCCACCAGCTTGGAGCAATTTCTCTCAGTCGAGACAGTTTGTGTGGTGTGAGTGGGGTTTTTCAGGCTTTGTGAAGGATGTTAAATGCTGTGAGGGGTCAGTGCTCCTAACCAGGAGGTGGTGTTGGAGAGGGTACCAGCTACCTTGTTGCCACAGCTCTCCTGTGTGCTCAGCCCTGAGGTGCCCTAATGGCTCTGTCTCCTTAGGTGTGTCTCCAGCTTCATCCAGCACCTCCCGCCTGGGGCTGGATGAGACCATGCAGGCACCCTTAACATTTGGTCTGTATGCTCACTGAAACTGCAGGCTGGCCTCTTTCAACACCTGTGACAGTTTGTGGCACGACCTGGCATGGAGGAGGCCTGAGCTGGGAGGAGTTGGTTAAATGAGCTTCATGGATGAAATGCACTTGGAGCAAGTGGTGGCAAATGGGGTTCTGGGGAGACATCACCAGATTCTTCCCTGGAAATCCCCATTGTGGCAGCCGCTGTTGTCTTTTTGGTATTTGAGCAAAGCGCCTGGGCAGATGTTGAAGATGTGCTGGCCTCTTCCAGATTGCATTAATGAAGGATTTCATTAGGCTGGGGAAAAAAGGTAACTAAGGTTGAGGGCCTTCTCTTCTCTGCTGTTTTCTCATCACCAAGGCTATGCTATTTTCATACCCTGGGTTACTGCTCTGACTCCTTTTTCTCCTTTGGTGCTACGTGTGCTCTGCAGGCTCTGCCCCCCAGTGCCCTGGGTGCCCCTGTGGCACCTGTCCTCCTGCAGCTGATGCAAAGTGATGGTGGCATTAAAGACTGAAAAAGAAGCCTTGCCTTCTGTAACCAGCAAAGCAGAACAAATTGTACAAGTGGTACTGCTGTGGGGAAGCTTGGGAGGGTGGTGGCTGGTGGAACTGCCCCGTTTGTTCTCTTTTTTGCCCCCAAGGAATGCCTGAGAGCCAAGGTAGAAGAGGGGGAGATGAGAGGAGCAGTGTGCACCTGTGCACAGTGTGTGGAAGGAGCCCCGTACCCCAGCATGGAGATGTGCAAGCTCACCCTGTTTGCCCCTTCTATGTGAGCCCACTCTGCTCCAGAGCCCTGGAGCCTTACGTAGGTGCTTTGAGCCTGTTCCTTTCAAGGGGCTGGGTGCGTGGGGATCAGGCTGTGTGTAGGATCCTCCCGCTGCCCCGGTCCCGGGTGGCAGTGCCCTTGTGGGGCCCTTCTCCAGCGGGCAGTGTGGACAGCTGGGTATGGACAGTGGCATCCCCACCGCATCCAGGGCGGCTTGCCCAGCGAGCATGCTGGTGTGGAGGTCCTGTTGCTTTAATATTTATAGCACCTTTGCTATGTTCATTCTAACGCTAAACCGCTAATTAATTATGACATTTGTACTACTTCATTTTTTGCTGTGAATCTGCAGGACCTGGCAGGCAGTTAATTAGCTCTCTCTATGCAAAGGATACTAAGAAAAAATAATTGCTTGAGGAATCATCATCATGTTCTCTCAGAAAGGTCTTACCTATGAGCTGGCTTAAAGCTTGCTGGATTTGCACTTTGAAAGATGCCTCTGTCAAAGGCCAATCCTTTGGAAGAGAGATTTGAAGGAGAAGGTTATCTGGGAGATGCGGCTCAGAGGGTGTTATTTAGTGCTTGTAAGTCCAAGGGAAATCAATTATCTAAACAACCCCTGTTCTGGAATGGATTTCTTTATTCTTTTAAAAATATGTCCTCATCTTTGTCTCCATATTGACATGTACAGTCAACACGCCCAAGCTGGGGGAGGCAACCTGTCCTCCTCGGAGCTTCTCACTGCTGTTGCGCAGGGACAGATGAGGAACTTCCTATGGGATGTTTTTCATTTTAAAAACAGAATTAAAAAAAAAATAAAAAAAAATCTGTGGGTCATGGTGCTTGTGAACAGCTCTGGGCTTCATCCTCATCTTCTCTTCCAAATACTCATATGCATGTACCTGCCCTGTGTACCAAGTGCCTTGCTGTGTGCTGGGAGTGTTTGCATGGGAATAGCAGCACTTGGGGGCGCTGGGCAAGAGCCCTCATGGTTTGATTCCTGCTCTGGTGCAGCTTCACTGTGGCCTGGCCAGCCTCCCTCTTCATCCACGCTTTCTGGATTCTGTAAAGAGGACAGGTCAGGCCACTGCCAGCTCCTTGGGGTAGCATGCGGGGCTTTGGGTTCTGTTGCCAAAGATAACCAGGGAAATGGGGTAATGGAGGTGGTACACGTGCCTATGGGGATAAAGAGGCATTTTCTTAAACAGATTGAAACCTGCAGTGGGTATGCTTGCCCTCAGCGCTTCCTTTGAGAAACTTGTTTTATTAGCAGATAGTTACATGTTGAGGTTACAGAAGGAGCATTACAGTAATGGAGTTGACATCTATATAATGGAGTTGACATTTTATTGAAAAAGGAAAAAGAAAAAACCTTAACAGGGTTCCACCTCCCTCCCCCTTCCTTTATTTCCTTATTTTGCTGTCATCAATTGCAATAAGGCGCACAAACTTTGAACAGCCGTTGATGCTGGCAATTTAATAAAATTTCATACAACAGTAGGTGCTTCAGGAATGTTAGCAGGACTAATCAGTCTGCGGTAAACTTGAACTTTGCTGAGAAATCAAGGCAATAGCTTGTTCAACAGCAAATCATAACAATTTGAATCAATTCTTGGCAGTACGCTCGTGTTATTAACTATTACGCACAGTCTTGGCTTCCAGTTTGTGTTAGATGCTTTTAGCAAGAAGTTCAGAACAGGGATCCTGGAGGACAGCACCGCATTTCTAAATGAATAAATAGATGTGCTTTGCTCTGTTGTGGCCTCTGGTTGTACTTCACATCATTTTGAATTGAATTGGTCTGAGGTGTAAAGAAAATTCTTTGCGTGGCAGATTGATTAGGGAAGGTTTAGAATAAGAAGAACAAACAAACTGGCGTGGGCTTACAAAAATGAAACGAGGCACCAGAGCAAGGTGCCAACTGGACTGCAAAGAAGATTAGAAAAGGGAAGACAAAAGCACCTTCAGGCTTTGAGCCCCCGAGAAATGTCAATGAAGCATTGCTCAGACCCCCATCTCCAAGGGTTATGGGTTGGGATTCTCACACCAGCTCGTGGCAGACAAGTATGTGGCTGCCACTAAGCACCTGTAAAATGTGCCACCTTCTCGTTGCAGGAGGGCAGCCCTTTGGGCCCCATCTCTCTGTGTTGGGTGGCCAAGAAATGGAAACCACCTGCAGTTCTGCTTGTGCTGGGGCTTCCTCTCCCTCCCTGCCAAGACACGCTTGTACCCTTCTGGGGGAGGCTGCCCTCATCCTGCACGAGCACTCAGGCTGGCTGCCATGTCAGGGCAGGGGGGGTCCCGGCTTGGGGATGCTGCAGGAGCAAAAGCAGTAGAAGTGGAGCCAAGCATTGCTACTCGGAGTGCTCTTATCCAGTATTGCTAGCTGTTATTAATGTAGTGGTTTCCCAAGTTCACAGCTGCTGGGTTCCTCAGATGATCCTCAGTGCTTCTTTTCTTTTTTTCTTCTTGGAAGAGCTGCAGACCTTACTGTCCATCTGGTGCAAAAGGAAGTGGTGGCAATAAAAATATAGTAATTTAGGAAGCTCTGTGGTTTTCTCCTTTGTGTTTACAAAGGCTGTGATTGCATCCTCCCTGTCTTTCCTTGTTCTGACTGTGACAAAAGAAAGTTTAAGAAAAACAAAAGTGAAATACTTTTCAGAAGTAATATATATTTTTTTAATTAATGAAAGTTCTAAGTCCCTTGTTGGCTTCTGTTCTTCTCTCTGTCCTACAATTTAAATAATACATCTTTCTTCTTTGGATAACTTGGGTTACTACAGCCCATTGACATTTATATTTCTAATGTAATAATCAAATGATAAAATACAGAGATTACACTTGGATCAACACATTCAGTTCTTAAACCGTGAAAGTAATTATCTTTTCTCATTTACAATGATATGAAAATATTTTCATGTTAACCATTAGTGGCTGTGTTGTTTGAATGCCAGCTGGTGGCACCACTGTGGTGCCCTATGGCTTCTGTCAACTTGGAGCCTGAGGTTGGACCTGGTGGGGAGCTTTGGGGGAGCTGCCTGTGCCCCTGGGCTTGTCTACTCCAGCCTCCCACGCTGGGACAGATCCTGCACTGCAGGAAGGTGCCTGGTAGCAGAGGCAGGGATTTCCTGGCTGAGCTTGGCCTGCTGCGTGTCTGTTTCTGCGCTGTGGCACACAAGAGGCACAGCTCTCAGCAGCAGGTGAGAATTGGCTCAAGCATCACAGTGTGCCTGGAATGAGGAGACCCTTCAAGGTTCCATGGCTGAGTGCGCAGCTGAGGTCTGGTTAGCTCCATCTCTGACTCCTAATTTAGGAAAACTTTCCAGAGATGCGTGGTTGAACTGAGCCCTGAGACACCCTGGGCTTCCTGGAGCAAGGCTTGATCTCAGCCATGTTGTGGTGATTTTTGTTTTGTTTTTTTTTGACCCACTATAAGTTCAAAACCATGCTGCACGGAAGCTGTTAAACTTTGAGAGCTTCTTGCAAATTCCCATAAAATGAGGAGAGAAGGCAATTCATCCCGTGGCGAGGCTGGAACTGTTCCTGACTGCATGACGCTGCTCAAAGAAGCAGTGGGTCCTGCATCACTGCCAGCCTGAGCCCAGCAATGTGCTGTCACGATGAGATGTCTTGCAGCAGCCCTTGTGTTTCCCTGCCTTTGTGGTGTTTTGGCTCCTCATCTGAACTGGTATAAAGTCTCCTGTTGGTCCTCGCTGGCCTCTTGGGTGAGTAAGTGTTCATTTAGCATTCACTGCGGGTGCTGGTGCCAAGCAGCTGAGCTTCAAACCAGGCTTTAGGTTCTGGCTTTTTGACCAGATCACCCCGTTGTGTGCCCCTGAGCAGTTCTGTGTGCTGACAGCTTGAAAGCAATGGGCTGCTACACGGTGTGCTGTGTTTGAAATAGATGTGTGTGGCAGCTTGGGTGATGGATAAATGGCCTGAACAGTTCCTGTGACAAAAAGGTCCAGTTTCATGTGAATCACTGTGGGCAGATGAGGAGCCTTTTCCCCTTGTCTTGGTTTCAAGGCAACTGCTTAAATGCCCGGAGGTAAGGATCTGGGCTGATTGATAATGTGTTTGCCCAAGTCTAAGTATTTCTAAACTGTGCAGAGATACTCTGTTCTTAAACTCTGGTGTGTTTCAGACAATGTGTTTTTATCTCTCAGCTGCGAAAACAACATTGAAAATCTTGTAACAGTTTCAACCCCTGATGACAATCTAAACTTGATGGTACAGCACCTAATAGAAGTTTGCAGATGTGACAGTGATCAGTGGAGACCTGGTGCAAGGTTTCTAGAAAGGACTTCAAACACCATGTTTAATTTCCTAGTGCTGTAAAGCTGGGAAATCAAACTCCCATCAGCATGTTCGCATGGTCTCATAAGGGGCAGAGATGAAGCTGTGTGTCCTTGTTTTAGCACCTGTGGATGCACGGCAGTGATTATGTTCCCTGATGCTGGAGCGATACTGGGGCAACCCAGCGGTGAGTGGTGCATTGGAGTAAATATACTAGCATCTAATTCCTGGTTTGGAATCACAGCTAAATTCCTTTGGTGTCCTGGCAAACCCGGCTTGGGGAGGGGAAGGAGCACTTCCACCTGGTGGTGAGGGCATGGGTGCTGGGTGGTTATGGCTGGGCCCCTTGGAGGGCCGGAGGCTGGTGCCAGAAGGAGTGTGCCCAGCTTGCCTTGTGAGTCCCTTCCAAGGCAGGAGGATGCTTCAGAAAGCATTTGATGTGGGGAAACTGTGCAAGTTGATAAAGAAGTCGATAACAGTGCGTTTCTGAAGTGGAACTTAAACTGCTGAAAATACTTTGAAAAGCACTGACCACAATTAAGCACTTAATCAGGAGAGCTGCAATTTTCTGAGGCTCAAAGTACAAAAATCATGAAGTAGAGATCCAGAGATATGAAGGAAAATGTCTCTTTGGCAATTAAGATCCATTCTGCTCAAAGGCTGAAAATGGTATCATTGAATTACTTTTGTTGCACAGTTGATACACTGAATTATCTAAAATGTAAACCATTGTGCCTAAAATGCCACTCAATAAGTAAAACAGCTTCTCCTGCTCAGCTGTTACTCGCTCTGTGGATTGGATTCTGATGGTATCTTATTTCCCTTCTTTAAAAGAAGGTTTTTAATCAACTTCCTCTTCCCTCCCCCATAGTACAGTGCTGGCTGGAAGGAGCAATGCGGAGCACCAAGGAGAGGTTTTCCAGCCCTCGGACCTGCCCCCATCACCCCAGTTCTTGCAGTGAAGCACGTGCAGATGGGCAGGCTGTCTGGGGCTGGCAGGTGTGCTGACATGTCCCAAAGGGACACCGTGCCAAGCTGGGTGCCGGCCACATCGGGAAGCAGCAGGAGGTTAACAGGAGGCACAATTGCCCCGCTTGTTTCTCCCTCCCAGTGGAGCTGCAGTGACTGAATCGTCGCACATCCAGCTCCGTTGTGTGAATGTCTCTGCTCTTGTCCTTCCTAACCCTGACTTGTTGATCGCAGATCGGCAGTAAGTACTGCTGGAAGTGCTTCGTGCTGAAACCGTTGCTGTTTCCACTTATTTTACACTTGATTATAGATGATGTAAAAAAAAAAAAAAAAAAATCAACAACAGAACTATACATCTGTGACTTGTCAGAACTCTTTGTCACATCTCTGAGTGCCAATAAACATGAAGTCTGCATCCATCAGTCACTTCTTGTAGCTTGTACTCCCTTGAGAGCCTGATTCAGAGTCTGCTGAAGTCAACGTGAGTCTTCCCATTGATTCCAGTGGGTGGTAAGTCAAGCTCTTCTCCAGACTGAGATGGCAGACGCTGTCTTTGAATTGGTTTGGAGTGTCCCACACCTAGTGTGGTGGGACCCTGATTCGTCTTGGGGCAGCTAAGAGCTATTGCAACAGTGAAGTCATCATAAACAAATACAGATGAAATCCTTTCTCACAAGACAGCTTTTTTTTTTTTTTTTTTCATGGTGGTGAAGACACAGAAAATCTCCCTGAGAGGCATGCAGACTGTGTGCACTCCTGTGTGTTTTTATTCAGGCAGTTTAGGAAGTGGGACAAGGAGGATGGAGCATGGGGAAGATGGCTGGGATAGCATGCATTTGGTAAAGACAGTTAAGGTTGATAGAGGTGGTGGCAAACCAAGTTGTTGTATACATCTCTGGTTGCTCCACTCTAGTGTTTGTTTCCAAAGCTAATCGTGCAGTACAGTGTCACATTAACGTAGCCTACAGAGGAGTTAGGGGTGGCTTTTATCCTCTGCTGACTAATGTGCTGCAGCCAGATGGAATGGTATAAATCTCTTCTTACACACAACAAAGCCAAAACAAATATTATGCAATGATTAAGTGACAACCCAAACAGAAGCAGGCGTCCTGTGGGCTGAAACAGGAAATCTTGGGTTACAAACCTCAAAATACGTTAATTTGATTATATATTTGATGACTATCTTAAGTGGCCCATGAATAATTGATGAAAATGAGAAAAGCTGCTGTTTGCCTTTAAAATCAGCCTGTGAAAAGTAGGAACTGAATGTTTAGGAACATAATTACTGTTTGCATGGGTTGTGTGAGAGGTCCCCCCGCAGCCTATGACAAATTAAGTACGGATGCTTACGCTTGGTCTGTCCAAGCTGTGTGAGGAATCGTTTCACGCTCGTGGGGATGTGTCTGCAGATTTGGGTGCCTCTGCTTTGGCAGGCAGCACGGTGTGCTGGCCTGTGGCTCCATCCCACCAGGCGCACAGTGTGCAGCCTGGCTGAGGGGCACGGTGGCCTCCTGCAGCACTCCATGGCTGGAGGCCACCAAGGGCCATGCCACTGGCTTGCAGCAGCCCCCGAAGCCACTCTTGAAGGCAAACCCAAGTGCCCGCTGTGCTCTGCCCTTGCTCTGGAAGAGGAAGCATGAAGCTTTGCCCTCATCTGTGGCTGAGACAGGACAGGAGCCTCCTGAAATTCAGGTGTGTGCCGCTTTCCTCAATTACATAAGCTACCCGTGGTCTGAATGAGAGGGGACAACAGGACCAAGCTTCTCCCACTCTGCCCTAACCAAGTGTGCCAAGATGTTGAACAAAGAATAAGTCTGGGCCACTGTGCCTGCTGCTGGGAGGGCAAGAGGGCAGGGCAAGCCCCATGGAAAGTGTGGAGATGTGCTGGGGTCATGTGCCAGTGTTTCAGCCGGGGAGCTAGGGACAGCACGGCATGCTCGTCCTGCAATAATACCACACAGCTCGGCCTGGGGCACACAGCAGCCGATGGCTGTGCATGCTTGCTCATTCGGGAGGGGTCTGAAATGGAAGGGGTGAGCTGGCAGTGACTACTTGCTGTCGTCAGGGTCAAAGCCAAGAGAAAGGGAGAACAAGGAAGATGGGCAAAGAGTCATTTTTAAAATAAAATAAAAAAACTTTTATTTGACTGGGCCTTTGAAGAAGCACAGTGACCCAAGGCACAGAACGCATTATTTACCTCAGGAAGCGATCATGAATTATACAGAAAGTTGTCCAGGTGCCCCTCTGGAGCTGTGACCTGTGGTGATTTGTGAACAGAGAGCGCGCTTGTGGCGGGTTGCTCTCAGCTGCAGTCGGTGTCACACCCCACGGGCTCTAATGGAGAGACGCCAGCTTCCAACAGCTGAAGATCTGACCTTAGGAGGAACTGAGAGGTAAAAGCAAGTAGATAGAGAACAAAAGCCTGTCTTTAGCATACTTTAAAGTTCTTAACCTAGATACAAAGCATAGCTATAAATGAAAAGACAACCCTAGAATTTTAGTTTAAACCAAACAAAATTGACTGGTTATGGAAAAAGTCTTGTTTACTGCTGAGCTTCAGTTTTACATTTGAGATGAAAAGGGGATAAAATTTAAGTGATTACTTTTAGCTTCCCATTTAAATATTCGCATAATGATTTTAGCCAAATGGGAAGTCTAGACCAATTCAGGTTTTTGTTTTTATGACGTTGTTAAAGAACTGATGGTATGTTAGGCCAGATGGCTTAGAACATGCAATTGAGCTGATTTATTCCTTCACCAGTGCTGGGGTGCCTAGAAAAATCCCAGTTCCTTCTGCATGTGCTGCTTATTCTAGCTTTTCTATGTGAGTTTTCTGAAGGCAGAAGCCTTCATTAAAGAAGTTATTAAGCATCTTCAGATTTCAGAGGGTTTGGGGCCAGCAGAAGGTGGACCCATAGCTGTCTGGATGGAGTGTGATGTTCAGGTGCTTTTTTCCCCAGAGGTAGTGTGCAATGGCCACAGTAACTTCCTTCCCCAGCCTCTCCTGCAAAGCTGTGCTCACTGCGAGGACAGTAAGGTCATGATTACCAGCTGGCAGTCACTTATCTGTCCCACAGTGGGTTTGGACAGGCCATGTGCTGACACGGACCCAAGGCTGCAGCTGAATCCTCATGTTGTGCCGCGAGGCAGTTTGCAAACACAAAAGTGCGCAATTCAGCAAGAATTGAAAAAATGGGGGGTAAATCCAAAGTGTCCTGGACTGTAAAAGGGCAAAATTGCTGTCAATGTTACAGCTTCTCTGCCGTTTTAGGCCAATTCTGTGATCCATTCGGTAATCTCTCCCCAGCAAGTTGCTGTCCCCAGGTCTTTGACACCTCTCTCTTTCCCATGTGGTTGCTTTACTGGGGCATTACCCCACACAAAATGCACTGTGGCAGCCTGCTGGTACAGCATGGGTGGTGACAGCTTCTCTCTTTCCATCTTCTTAATCAGCTTGGATGTTCTTTGTTGAGCCTGAGTTGAGCTTTATTTCTGCCTCTTTCTGAAATGCTTACCTTAAAAGAGAGCCGAAATACAAAAAGGTAGGCAAGTTTCAGTTGTGCTTTTGCCCATAATATGGAGTTTTAAGTGGCCTCACTTGACAAGAACAAATTAAGCAGTTTTCTGAAAAATGCAGCATGCAGCTGCTACTGAAAGTCACTGCTCATGATTACACCGAATTCTCTTTTGTAGTGGATTTTTGCCTGGCTGTCACCTAACTCTAAACAGGACCATCAAAGGAAAGTTCCACCCCTACTCATGGCTTGTGGGATGCTTTTTGAAGTAACGGGCAAGTTTTTCTTTTGACCTTAAAGCCTTTGTCTTTGGAAATCATTGGTAAGAGTTCCCTTCCCCTCCTCACTTATTGCCTTGCCTGGGCAGGAAGGTGATGGGGCTGGCACAGTGCCACAGCCCCTCTCCAGGTGGGAGGAAGCTGTGGGAGTTCCCAAAACCTTTGGATACATGTGATGCAAGCTGAGCTCTGTGTGTGTTTTGACAAAGGTAATGCTTCATCTTGCATTTAAGGCAAGATACGGCCGGGTTAGAGGTCATTCATAGTGTGCAAATGGGTCTTCTAGGGTCACTCCATGGCTGGTCCATACCCAACTCAATATAAGGCACCACGGTATGCTTTGACTTAGGTTCTCACAGCTGTTGCTTTTTTTTTTTTTTTTTTTATTCCCTGCAGAGGACTCTTTTTCCTGCAAGACGTGGGCAGCACATCCTGAAGGCTGTGGGGAGAGGAAGCTCTGCTGCATGCTGTTTGCAACCTGCACACCTCCATCAGCCCCAGTGGGCGCTCCCATCAGTGGTGTGACCAAAGGATAGGAACACCGTGCCTGTCCTGAGCTCAGGGGTGGCATGGAAATGGTGCTCCTACAGCTGGGGCAGAGCAGGGCCTCTCCTGGCTACCTGGTGCTGCAGAGCTGCATGTTCCAGGAGTAATCACCGCTTTTATTTTACTGGTGTGTATGTGACCTTAGATGCTAAAAGGGTCCTGAGCCTTTAAGCCCCCCAAATCTCCCCCATTTTATGTACTTCCTGGGGTCAGAGGGGGTGCTTGAATCCTTGAGGTTTTGTCTCTGAGTTTAACTGGTATACTGCTGGTTTGTGTTCTTGGCACTAAAAACCAAGAGCTGTCAGAATACATATACGCTGTTCTAAGGTACTCTTTCCTTAAACAGCTGAAATAGTTCAGCCTGTTTGACCAGACCAGGCTGTGATAACACTGTTTTACACAATTTATTCTGAGCAGCTTTGCTTGCAGTTTTCCTGATGGATAACTTTCTCCCTGAAATGGTACTAAACCCCATGAAATACAGCAGATCTCTATGAAGAATTGAGGGACTCTGATGTTTGCTTAAGTCAATCTGCAGCAATTCCAGGCAGGTTGTTCTGAGCTCTCTGATTTGTACATTGCATTTTGAATGTTTCCTATTGGTAGCATTGAGAAGGTTCCTGGCAGTTAAATCCCCAATGTGTAAGTGGAATTAGGGGCCATTGTATGCATCCCAGTTATCTCTGACTGTTCTAACCTTATTTGTGTAAAACAATAAAACACCTAAACATTAAAAGGAGATGTGATTCATGTTTTTAGATGACTTTTGCCTGATGTGTAAAACTTTGAGAAATAATTTGTTAGATTTGCATGCCAGCACATACCTGTGGTAGGGGAAGGGAAGAGCACGCTGCTCTCAGACCCTCCTTGTTATCTGTGGGAAAGGCTTTTTATATTCTGTGACCAGCCAAGCTTGCAGAGTGCTGTGGACCGTGCTGTTGGCCTGAGGTGCCTGCAGGAGGGAAAGACTGCGCACCCAGCTGCCTGGCGTTGGTCTCCTGTCCTCGTTTCCCAGCCCAATGCCTGTCCCTCGCACTGGAGCAGCATTCCAGGCCTCTGGAAACCTGCCTGTTGATCAAGGGTTTTGGGGGGCTTTAAACTAATGGGGATCTCCCTCTTCTAAAGAGCGCTTGTGCTCTGTCCTGGGGAAAGCAGCAGGCTGGCTGCTGTGGAGCTGGGCCTGGGGGAGGTGAGGGCTGTGGTCCCTGCTGAAGCACCCCAGCAGGGTCAGCCTGGGGGTGAACAGACCGTGCTGCTCCCAGCAACGAGAGCCACCACTCATTCCATTTCACTTCCAAATGGGGTTACAGAGCTGTCCTGCCTGCTCTGATACTTTCAAATGCCAGAAGAGGGGACAAAACCGGAGGCTGGCCTTGGTTTTGACACAAAATGTGGGTATTGGCATCCTTTTAGACTTTGCTCTAGCTAACACAAGAAACCCAATAGGCCAGAGCACAGGGAAAAATGGTGCCTCAATGCCCCAATGTGTATGAGCAATGAAGGCAGCCATGGCTATCCACGTACTTGCCCCTGCTTTGACTTCAGGCAGCGGGTAGAAGAGGCTGAGCGCTGGGTGAGAGCTGTGCTGTCAGCACCATGCACCCATCCTCGCTGTCTCCCCCGTCCCCCTGCACCCTTGCTGCTCGGACTGGAGGTGAAACGTGGGCTCCCGGAGAGGGGGGGGTGTCCCACGTCGGGTAGCTCTGCCAACAAATCGGGCTACCGGGGGCCCCGCTTCTGTGTCTCTTTGCGCCGGGTCGCGATTAGGGGACGGCCGTTTCCCCATCGTGGCTCCCGACGGGCGGGCGCGGGGAGCTGGAGGGCGCCGGGGGGGCGGCGGCCCCGACGGCGCGTCCCTTGTCCGGCAGCGCCGCCGTGCGGCCGTCCCGTCGGGAGGGGGCGGGGGCCGGTGCCCACCGCCTCAGCTCCCCCCGGTCCCCGGCACGGAGATGCCCGGTCCCCGCCGCCTCCCCGCCCCGGCCGGCTCCGCGGGGCTCCGCGGCGCCCTGCGCGGGGCTTTGCTGCCTCCCAGCGGCCGCGCTGCAGGAAAATTAGAAAAAAAAAAAAAAAAAAAAAGGCACCAGGCAAATCACCAGGCAAATCCCCGCAGCTGCAGGGAGCAATAAACCCCGAAATTGTTTCCTCTGCGGAAGGATAGCGAGGCCGTTTGGCTCGGGGGGGGGTCTGCGGGTTTGGGTGCGGGGCTACGGGGCGGCGATGCGTGCCCGCGCACAGGAGCGCGTTCCCGTAGGGCCGCATCTCGCCGCCCCGGGGGCACCGGCCACGGCGGGGGGGGAGGGTGGGGGGGTGGACGGCCCCGGCTCTCCCCCGCCCCCGGAAGCCCTTCCCCGCCGGCCCCTTAATAAACACCGCCGAGAATTGTTCTTATAGTCGGTAAATATTGGATTAGCTTTTCATTGACCAGCTCTCTTGAAAAGACCCGAAAAATCCACACCGGTTCCAAACTAAGCCAAACAGTCAATAGGTGACGAAAGTAAGTTATTTCCAGGGCTTAACGGGGCTTCCAGCTCATTATCAGGTTATCTGATTCGCCTAAAGAGTTTCTGCCCTTCGAGAGGCTGGAGGAAGAAAGGGAGGAGGACGAGGAGCGGAGCAGGGCAGGAGGCGAAGGTGCAGCCCCCGCAGTGCCCGCTGCCGCCGGACGGGTGCGGGGGGCTTCGGCCAAACGGGTGGGAAGGGTCCTGGGGTGCCGGGGCCCGGAGCCCAGGTGAAGTCTCCTCTCCCCTCTCCGGGCCCGCTCCCACAGCGGATCAACCCCAGCCACCCCCCGGCTGCGTGGGGGGCGGTGGAAGCGTCAAGGATGATTGCTTTTTGCTTTTTCTGCCTTTCTTTCTTTCCTTCTGTCTCTTTTTTTTTTTTTTTTTTTTTTTTTCTCTCTCTCTCTAATCGCCTGACTTGCACAACGAGGAGCTAGGACAAGAGAGAGACAGTTCTCTGGAAAGGACCGGGACTTGGTCAGCGCGGCGCTGCCGGGCTGCATAACATTAGAGGCTGAATGCGCCCTTGTGTGCGCCCCGAGCGGCTGCGGGGCCGGCCGGGCGCGGAGCGGGATGCGCCGGGGGAGGCGAGCCGAGGCGAGGCTCCTGCGCAGCGAGGGGCGAACTTGTCAGCGGGTCCGGGAGAAAAGGAGGGCCTCTGTTATTCTTCAAAGAGAGAGGGAGAGCGAGGGAGAGAGGGAGAGAAAGAGAGAGGGGTTCTTTTTCCCTTTTCCTTTTTTTTTTTTTTTTCGAGAATAGATATAGCACGAATTTTTAATTCGTCTTCCTTTCACAGACAACAATGCTGGTTTTGAAAGCTGGGCACAATTTGGGTTTTGTGAGGGATCCCCCGGCCCAGCTGGCCATATGGGATACAACATGTAGAACATGCCTAACAATGAGCACGAGTGACAGCCGTAACAAAACGCAAAGGACACTGCTCCCTGACTCCGAGATGTACTGCCTCCGATAAATGAATTGAAAGGCCCTAAAAAGAGGGAAGGGGGCGGAGGGGGGGTGGGGTAGAAGAGAAGGAAGGCGCAGGGAGGGGGCCCACCCCCCCCAAACTGTCTCTCCTTTTTTTTTTTTCTCCCCCCTCCGGCCCAGCCCAACCCTGGCTGCCTTTGCCTCCGGCTCCTTAATATGCACGCCTCTAACATGCTCACCTCCCTGCCTCCCCCATTGTGCTGTTTTGTGAAGTCTACTGTATATTGTGCAAAGATAGACTGCCCGGAGCTGGCCCGGCAGCATGGGAGATATAAGGCCACGGAGGTTAGGGCCACACAACTGGTTTTATAGACTTAGCAGAGC
Organism: Anas platyrhynchos; assembly: GCF_047663525.1. NCBI lineage: Eukaryota > Metazoa > Chordata > Aves > Anseriformes > Anatidae > Anas > Anas platyrhynchos. The sequence continues at coordinate 3,360,399 of NC_092589.1, forward strand.
CTGGGGGAAAGAAAACGGGGAGGGGGGTGAGGGGGTGGCTTAGAAAGTGAGCATTTTCCTGCACTCCCGCGCCTGGCGCTGGGCGTCGGGGCCGCTCCCCGGCCACTGGCGTTCCGGGCGGGTGAGAGAGGGAGAAAAAGGGAAAAGAAGGGGAAAAGGAAAGAAAAAGGAAAGGAAGGCAGTCCCGAGCGCGGTGGCTGTGCCGGCCCTTCGCTGCCCGCGGAGGGGCGCGGACCCCCCCCCCGGGGCCGCCGGTCCCGGTTGTCCGCCGCTCTGCGCGCTGCTCGGCCCGGCGGGACGGGGCGGGAGCTGCCCGGCCCCGTCGCACCAGAAGAGGCTGGAAAAATAGATATTTGTGGTACCTCCGGCAGCCTAAAATCGCGGAGCGGGAGAGGGAGAGAGCGGTGTGGATACGAGCGCTCACGTCCCGCGGCTCTGCCCGAGAGGACCGGGTGTCCCCAGGCAGCGCTGGGTGCCCGCCGCTTTCCCCCCAGCCTCTATTTTAGGGTGTCGTCCCTCACCCCGGCAGGCGTTAACCCTTTCTTTCGCCCTCCCGCTCGCGCCCCGGTGTAGCCCCGAAGTTTCCGCGCTCCGCCAGCTCGGGGGAGGCATCTGTGGCGACAGCCTCCCCCCGCCGAGGGACCCCGGCTACCGGAGGGGGTGGTCCTGCGGCGTGGGAAAGTGGCGGTGCCGGTAGAAAAAGCCCCGCTGCCCCTGCTCCTCTCCCGGCCTCGGCGGCGGCAGAGCCCGGCCCGAGGCAGAGCCGCTGCCGGGGCAAAAGTTGCCGGCGCAGGGCGGGAGCGGTGGGACCCCAGCCCCCTCCCGGGGGTCTCCCTGCCGGGCCCCGCCATCCCCAGCCTGGCCCCAACGCGTCCCCAAAACCGGCGCCGGGGCCGGCGGGGAGGAGGAGGTGGCGGCGCGAAGTCCAAACAAAACCGGGGCTCGGCGTCCCTCTCCGTCCTTTCCTTTCCTTTCCTTTCCTTTCCTTTCCTTTCCTTTCCTTTCCTTTCCTTTCCTTTCCTTTCCTTTCCTTTCCTTTCCTTTCCTTTCCTTTCCTTTCCTTTCCTTTCCTTTCCTTTCCTTTCCTTTCCTTTCCCTTTCCCTTTCCCTTTCCCTTTCCCTTTTCCTTTCCTATAAATAAAAATCCCAAAGCAGCGTTTCTACTAAAATTCGTAGTAAAACGTGGAAGGGCCCTGTTTGCACACAGCTCCGGCTCCGGGCTCTCCCGTGGCGGCGGGCTGCAGGTTTCGGCTGCGTCTCCTCTCCTTGTGCCCCCGGCTTCCCGGGAATAGCCGTGCGCGGCCCCGGGTAAGGCAAAGCAGAAGGAAAGCCCTGGCTGTTGCATACGGCGGCAATACCAACACCGATTTCTAAAAATACCCCTGCTAATAGTTGTCGGGAATTACGCACAGGCAAAATCGTGCCAGAAGGGAAGAAATCGATCTCTCCGTTTCGGGGGGCTCTGCACGGCGCTGCCGAGGCCGGCAGCCGCGCTCTCAGCGTCCAGACGCACCTCACAAAACCACAGGAGCACCGGGGTTTTTATTCTTTTTTTTTTCTTTTTTTTTTTTATTATTATTATTATTATTCTGACGACCCTCCCCCCCCTTTTTATTTTAGTTGTAGGTAGACAGGACCACTGTGAATGGCGCAAAAAATTCTGTAAACAATGACGCACAAAAACACCTCCCCTCCCTTCCCCCCGCCTCCCCCCGAAATGAAACCGAGCCCCCCAGAAATGGAGGGGAAAAGAAACAGGAGAGGGAAAAAAAACAAAACAAAACAAAACAAAACCAAACCAAAACCAACAAAACCAAAACCAACAAAACATAATAATAATAATAATAGCAATAATAATAATAATAATAGTAATAGCGTTTCCCTCTCCATTCCTTCCCCTGTAGGTTTGATTTTCTTTTTGGAGCATCAGTCTGTCTGTCTCTCTCTCTCTCTTTATTTTTTTCCTCCTTTTTTGCGTGTGTGTGCGTGCGGGAGGTTGCGCGCGTGGGACGTGTGCGTGTGTGCGCGCTCTCCTCCAGCGTTCACCAAGTCCATTGCTGAGCCTGTACCAAGTGGTGTGCTGTGGGGTACTGGGGGTTGCTGGTCGCGCTGTACTGGGCGTTGTATTGCATATGCTGTAGAGACTGGGCGCTATAGGCGGAGAAGGGGATTCCCGTCTGGAAAGTCGCGGCTGCCAAGTCCTGAGCTTTGAGCGTGTGGCAGGGCTTGCCGTCCCTGACTAAGACCGGCACGGCCACCCGCCGCGGGGAAGGAAGAGGAGTCACTTCCATACCTTTCTCGGCCCGGGCCCGCTTCATCTTGTAGCGGTGGTTCTGGAACCAGATCTTCACCTGCGTGGGCGTCAGGCGGATCAGGCTGGCCAGGTGCTCCCGCTCGGGCGCCGACAGGTACCGCTGCTGCCGGAACCGCCGCTCCAGCTCGTAGGTCTGCGCCTTGGAGAAGAGCACCCTCCTCTTCCTCTTCTTCCCCGCGTCCCCGCCGCCCGCCGCCTCCTTCTCGTTGTCGGGCGACTCGTCGGCCGACGGCTCCGGGGACTTGGCGGCGGCGTCCGGGCCGCCGCCGCCGGCCGTGAGCCCGTGCACTGCGGGGAGCGGCGGAGAAGAGAGGCGCCGTCAGCGGGCCCCGACGGCACCGCCCGCCCCGGGACGCGCCGCCCGCCCGGCCCCGCGCGGGGCGAGCCCCGGGCCCCCGGCCCCCTCCCGCCCCCGGGGCAGCCCCGGCCGCCCCCCGCCCCCGGGCCCCCGAGCCCGCCGCACTCACGGGAGTACTGGATGCCCTCGGCGCTCGCCAGCCAGCGCGTGTAGGGGTTGTCGCTGTTGTCGTAGAAGGGGCTCTTCAGGGGCAGCGCCTGAACAGTGTCCAAGGGGGTCTGTCCCAGAACGCCCGCTTTCTTGGGGGGCTCCGGCGCTTCGCTCTCCTCCTCGCCGCCCTCCGCGGCGGAACCGTCCTCGTCGTTGGTGTCGGGGAGGTCCAGGATGTCCTTGACGGAAAAGCCCGTCTTTGTGTTGGTCAGAGCCATGGTCCGGGCAAATTGGGGCAGGGGACTTGGAGGAGCAGCTTGCCGAGCCGCCGTGTCACCCGCGCGCACGCACACACGGGGCAGCGGCGACACCAAGGCACACCACGCACACGGCGGCCGGGGGGGGGGTGAGGGTGGGGGGGGGAGGCGCGGAGAAGGAAAAAACACGGCGAAAAAATAACCGGGGGGGGCTGCGCGAAAGAGAGCAAGAGGAGCCCCGGCCGCGGCGGTGGATCTCAGGGTTTCTGCAGGCTCCTTCTGCCGCGGGGGAAATTCGGAGAGCAGGAGCAGCAGCTGGCTTCGAAAATAGTTTGTAACTCCAGGGGAAAGGGGGAAAGACGCACACACAAAAAAAAAAAAAAAAAAAAAAAAAAAAAGAGGAAAAAAAGAGGTAAAAAAAAGGATCACTTCTGGATCTTGCTTAAACACCCCGAACCCGTGCCTGCCGCTTGAAAAAAACAAGCCATTGCTGGAGCGAACAGTCCATATAAGGCTGGTCCCCACACATGAACCTGCCGAGAGGAGGGAGAAAAAAAATACATTAAACCCGGGAAAGGTTGGCCACGTGTGGGCGGGTCTTGGAAGTCAAGTGGATGAAGACAGTGTTTGCAGATGCGAAATTGCGGGTTTTGGGCGAGCTCCGAGCTTCCACCATTGGTGATGAGTGGTATAACGTGTCAGTTAATTACCGGCGTGGGGAGGGCCCTTCCTCGTGTGTGCGCGAGAGAGAGAGAGGGAGTGTGTGAATTCTTTTTTTTTATTAAACACACTATTTACATACAAAGAGCCTCGCACCAGCCCGATATTCCGCACACTCCAAAGTGTGTTTTTCCTGCCTTGAAAAGCAGCTAACAAAACCAAAAAATCGGGGGGTGGAGTGGGGGGGGGGCGAGGAGCCTCAGGCCGCCTGCCCGCTCTCCGCCCCCCCCGGCAGCATCTCCCTCCCGGCCCACCCGAGACCCCCGCCCGTGGCGCGGGGCCGAAGCACGGCGCGGCTCAGATGGCAGGGGACCAACTTATCTAAACCGCCTAGGTCAATATTTTGGTTGAGGCTTAAGGATGAACGCTGGAAATTAAACAGCGAGTAATTGATTCTAGTATGCTCCGAAATTAACAGAACTGGCAAAATGCTATCGTCAGGCACGACCCGGAGAGATCTGCTACGCGATTAGGGGGGGGGAGCGTTGGCGGGGGGGCTTTATTTGAAGAGGTCTCCGTGATTTTGCCTCTTTCTTCCAGGGGAACGGAACCCGACCCGTCTGGTTAATGTAACGGGCCGGAGCCCAACGGACTTTCAAATACGACTGCCTCCATTTTTATTTTATTTCCATTTAATTCTTATCACTATTTCTGTTCCAGGACCTGTGGAAGGAGGAGGCTGGAGGAGGGCTGGCTGTTCCCGAGGCGGTCCCTGCAGGTGTCCCCGGCCGCGGGTCCCGGCGCTGCGCGGCCGCGGCCTCCCCCTGCCCGCTCCCTTCCCAGCCCCTTCCACCCCTGTCGGCCCGACACCGACTGCTATTTTAGCACCGCCACCCCCCTTCCTACACCCCAAAAGGACCCTGCTCGGCCGTGCGCGCCCTTCGCCGTGCCCGGCCCGCACCTTCCTGGTCCCTGAAGCAGCCTAGGGCCGGGGGCTAAAATCTGGGCACGGGCTTCTCACCGCCACCTTTATTTCTGGGAAAGAAAAGTTGTCTGAGTTTGTCTTCCCGCAGGAGGCAGTGGGAGTCGGGCTGGAAGCGGTGGGCAGAGAGGAAGACGGTCCCTCAGACATCCTCCTATTTGCCGATCAATTTATCCGCATCTTCCCCTCCTCTCCCTCCCCGCTCCCCCCATCTTTCCTCCCCCAGCCCCCAGCCTGCCTCCCATAAAGTATGTGATGTGGCTGACAATGCCCAGGGATTTTTTTTTTTTTTTTTTTTTTTTTTTTTTAAGCGAGCCCCTGAGCACATCCTGGGTGGTCGGACCCGCGCAAACACAAATACAACCCTATGGCTAAGCTGGAGACAATGTCCGCAATGTAGACAAATGTCCGGCTTCTGTTGGAACCCTTTGTCTCGGCGCAGTTTTTGCATTTATTTCAGTGGCGAAATAATACGTGATTGACGCCCTCTTTCAATGTGTCCTAACTGTTGGGAATAAATCTGAGGTTGTTCCTAGTTGTCATGGTATTCAACCGCACTCAATGGCTATCTCTTCATCCATTTCGGAGTCCTTCCTCGATATTACGGGAACCCCTTCTTGTGGGCTCTCCCCCGCCACTCTCCTTCCCCCGCGGGGAGGGGCCTGGGCAGCTCCCCGAGCTGGGGGATTTGTCCTCGTGGCTGGCCTCATCCCGGCCCTAGAGACCCTTTTATCGCCCCGGCCCGACCTGCCGGCGCGGGGGCGGCGGCCGCGTTTCGCCCCGATGGGGCAGGATGGGGCTTCGGGTCCAGCAGCAAGAAGGGGGACAGTCGCGACAAGCGGCGTGTCGGCGACGAAAGGTCCCGAATGAAGGGGCAGCGGGGCGCTCGGTGCGGCCGGGAGTCTCGGCCTTGCGGATAAAAGCCAAGACCCCCAAAACTCGAGGAAAAGGCTAAACACACACACAAATCAAAATCAGAAACGCCGCCGCAAGGCACCCCACTACCCAAGGCAAATGGCCGCGCAAATGCCGCAGCAGGCAGGCGGCGGCTGCCGACCGCCGGGGGCTGCAGGGGGGCGGCGGCGGCCCCACGGCCACGGGAGGCGGCGGTGGGGGGGGGGCGCGGAGGGGCCTCCCCCGGGGGGAGCCGGCGCGGGCGGGCAGGTTCCGGGGGCGGCGGGGAACAAAGCTCCCTTGTGGGCCCGCACAAAGCCCCGGGAGCGGGCCCGGGCCACGCGGGGCCGGAGGCAGCCGCGGGCGGCCCCCACGCGTGGGCACCGAGCCAGCTGCGGGCGTGACGTCACGGGCGGGGCGTGACGTAAGAGCCGCTCGGGCCCTCTGACGTCACGAGGGGCCGTGGGGCCGGGCCCGGGCCGGGAGTCGCCGGGCCTCGAGGGGGAAAACCCGACGGCGGGTCGGCGGCTGTCGCCACTGAGCTGGGGAGCCCGCGATCGCGACACGCTCCCCGCAGCCCTCTGTGCCTGTCCACGCTGCGCTGCCCTCCCCTCCCGGAGCCCCCACGGAACCGGCCGCCCCCGCCCCACCCGTCACGCAGGGGGAACAAAACGGGGGAACGAGGCGGCGAGACCCCGCAGAGCGCCCCCGGCTGCTGGGAGAGGGGGAGCAAGGGGCCGGGGGCCTGGCTGGTTTGCCCGGCCCGGCCTGGAGGAATTGGAGCCCCAGCCCCGCGGCCGGAGGGGCTGTTTGCACAAGCCAACAAGAGGCTGGAGGTGAGGTGCGTGTACACAGGCTAAGTGGCTGTACTTCAGGACAAGTGCCCTCTAGGAGCGGGGGAGTGTTTACCTGTTTACTTTCGCAGGTAGCTCAAACAGCCCCGCATTCGCCCTCCCTCCACCACCGCCCCCCCACCCCCCCCGAGCGGTGCGGGGAGCCCCCACCCCGACGGGCGGCGGCTGCAGAATTTAGCTGTGTTCAAGCTCTTCCCTTCCCCTTCTCTCCCTTTCCCTTTTTTCTTTTTTTTTTTTTTTTTTTTCCCCCCCAGAGAGGGGGAAGAGACACTTGGTGGGGGATAAGAGGGGAAAAGAGCCCTTCTGAGCGGCTCTCAGCTGCTGTGATCCCTGAGAGGCGGCGGCGGCGTGCGCGGGGCGGCCGGCGCTCCCCGCAGCTCCGCGGACACGCGTGGGGCTGCGGAGCAGGCGGCCGCGGCTGGCCGACACCTCCCGGCCAGGGGCCGCGGTTTTGGGGCGGCGAACTGCCGTCCTCCGCCGGCCAGCGGGGAAAAGCTGCTCCGCGGAGCCTGGGCTCTGCTCGCTCCGGAGCACCAGCCGTTTGCCACCGTTTTAAGCCACCGACGCTTCGTCCCCCTCCCCGGCGAGTGATATCATACACATCCACTATATGCAATAAGATGTAATATGTGTATAAATGAACGCGGAGATGCTTGACAGGAGTCTTCCGCTGCTCCTCCCGTCCCTGTGCAGCTCGTTCGCGCTGACCTCTAACCCATCGCCACATCGCATCTCCGATAACAGCCGTCAAGTGGATTAGTTTATTGTCTGATTAGACCAAAGGTGCGAGCTATTGTTTTCCTTCACTCCAGACCACAAATAAACAAATAAAAAGAACTGCACCTTGCCGCTCGTTAAGCGAAGCCCGCACAAAGCCTTTGTTAGGGGAACAGGTTTATTTTATCTCTTAGAATGAGCTACACTTGAAATAAACAGGGGAAGGGAAGCGTAGTTCCTGATAATTGTTATTAGGGGATTCACCTGAGGAGCATCCCCGCTAAGCAATACCGCCTTTGTTTTACGGGGGAAAGGAGGGCTGCGTCATTAAGAGAAGACATCTTTTGTCGGTGATAAAAACAGCCACCACCACCCTGTCACTTCTAGCTTTGCCCTACGCGAGCTCCGCACAGGCGGCGAGAAATTGCCTTCGCCTGGGCACCGCGGCCGCTTCCAGCCCCGGAGCTCAGCAGCGGCCGCGGGGAGGCTCGGGGAGCCCGCAGCCGGGTTACCTTGCCCGCGGACCGCTACAAAAAAAAAAATAAAAAAAAATAAAAATAAAAATCGGATTTCCTGAAATCACGGGGAACCGGGGCCCTCTGAATCCTCCGTGGCTTTCAGGAACTTAATCGTGATGGGCTCGGAGTTTCTGGTGGGTGAAATTCCCTTCTCTGTTCCTGGCTGAAAAAATTGTATTAACAAAGGCGTTAATGATGGTTTTTGGTGGGGGGTAAAAAAAAAAAAAAAAAAAGAGGGGGGGGGGGACGAGAGAGGAGAAAAAGGGGGAAGATTCCCCCGCATACAGAAAGGGAGCCGGCAGAAGCCTTCCCTATCGAGGCTCGGGAGAAACCGGCGCTACCCCCCAAAATCCCCACGCCGGCCTGCCTTTCTCCCGGAGACAATTAAATCTTCTCCAGGACATAGGAATCTAAATGAGCTTTCCTATTCTCACGATTACTCTCTCTTTCCCCTGAAGCTTCAAAGACGGAGAAATCCTTCAAATTCACCGATATTACTTATAAATTTGTAGATCTAGATAGAGTCAACCCCCCAGCCAACCTCCCGAGGTGGCGAGTTGTAATAGAAATTCGGATTTTCCCCCTCCTCCCTGGGGGCTAATGGGGTTATGTCGGAGCCGGAGGGCACATGTTAGGGCTTTGATAAATGCACTTTAATGAGATCTTTGAAAATATTGCCAGTGGAGTCGGAGGCAATGCCAGCGCGAGGCAGTTTGTTAGCGCAATGCGTGCTAGCACAAAGCCGGCAGATTGAAGCCCCCGCACCTCGCAGCCACCCGGCCCAGCTATTTGTTTGTCTTATTTAGTTTTTCCTTCCGGCCCAAGCTGTAAGCCTGGCCCGGGGCCTCTCTTCCCGTTCCACCCTATTATAACCGTTTTATTTCCCGGCCAAACGTTTCGTCCCCCCCAGCGAGCCCCCCGGCTGTATTCGTTCCCATCTCCCTAATGATGAAACGTGTCCCAATGAGATTAAGCTTTGTCAGAAATGTTCTTCCTTGCGACGAAAAACCCAACTCGTTTCGATAAGGGTAATTTGAATGCGGGAGATTTGTGGCTCTTGATGAAACGCGGCCCTGAGAGCACTTTCTTATCTGAATTTACTTCTTACACCCGCACGCACAACATGGAGGGCTCGAGGGCCAGCCCGGCCCCGGCTCTGCCGCATGCGGACCGGGGGGCGCGGGGAGGGAGCGCACGGAGGAGCCGCGAAGGCTCCTTGCGGGAGAGGGACGGCGGCGAGGGGGGCCCCGCCCGGCTGCCAGGCGGGGGGGGCCGCAAGGAAAAGGCAGGAAAGGCACGGCCGGGGATGGATGGAGGGAGCGGCGCGGCGGGAAGAGCCGGCCGGCCCCCGGCGGCGCGGTGCGGCCCGGCCGGGCCATTCCCGGTCCTCTGGCGGACTCTGCCGTCGCAGCCGAGAAGTGTCCCGCCGCAGCCTTGCCGGGCCCGGGGGCGCTGCCCCGGCCCCCCCCCGGGGCGGGGGGGCCGCTCGTCCCGGCCCCGCGGCCCTGCCCGTCCCGTCTCTGGTACCGCCAGGCGCTTGGGGGGGGGGGGGCACACGCGACGGGACGGGTCGGGACGGGAAGGGGAGACCCCGCCGTCGGAGCCCGGGGAGCGGCGCTGCCGTCGGTGCGCCCCAGTCGCCCCGCGCCGCCTCTCGCCTTCCCGCAGCCCCCCGCCCCAAAAAAAAAAAAAAAAAAAAAAAAAAAAAAAAAAAAAAAAAAGGCACGAACCCACCTGCAAAAAGGCACGAACCCACCTGCTGCTCCCCCGCCCAGGCTTCCTTACACCCCCCCGGCCCCAGAGGACCCCCCGCCCCGCTCACCTGCGGCCGGCTCTAGGCGGGCGGGGGCTGAGCGCGGCGGCCCCGCGCCTCTCGCATTGTCCCCGCCGTGTGCGGGCGGCCGCTCCTTCAGCGGCTTTACATCGCCCGCTCTGTTTGCTTTCCTCCCCGGCGTGTGACGCCAGGCGAAATACTGGCCATATGTTCGGCGGTAATAAATTGGTTATAAGCGCAAACACGCCGGTTCCTGGATGGCTCTTTTAAGCCGGCCCCGGCCCCGCTGCCGAGCCGTCCCTCTTCCCCCGGGGGGTAGAGCCCTCCCCCCGGCCCCCCCCTTTCCCAAAGACGCCGGGAGCCGCTTTCTGCCCCCTCCCAGCGCTGCCCGAAGCCGGCCCGACTCCGGCCGCCACCCCGCTCCTTCGCACCTCCCAGCCCGCCCCGCCTCGGGCAGCCGGCAACTTCCCCGGCAGCCCGGGCTGCTCTTTAACAAGCTCGCCCTCTATAAATCGCTCGGTAGCTAAGACGCTATAAAAAACAAATAGCCAGATGTGGCACGTTATTTATGTGTGAAAGCTCGTTTACATTAGATATGCTGATCCAAGCTTTGATAGCGGGGGTTTGCCAGAGATTAGAGCTGGGTTTCCATAGACAACTCCAGCTCCAGCCCCCCTCCCCTGCCCCTCTTTGGTTTTCTTTTTCTTTTAGCAGAAATTTTATTTATTTGTGCTTTTTTTTTTTTTCCTTTTTTTTTTAATAGGATGGGTGAAGAAAAGCCAGTGGAGCCAGGGGTGCTATCTGACTTTCCTGAAGCTGTGGACAGAGTGATACCAGTTTGACAGAGGATCCTCCTAAAGGTACAGCCCCCTGCAAACACAGACAAATGAGAGGCTTCCCTGGCACCCCACCCTATAACCTGTGCCCCCCAGACTGGCCCTGCTCTTGTCCCTCTCATGCTGCAGCTCGGGAAGCACATCCAGTCCTGCTGTGAGGTGGGACCCCAGCCACCCCTCATTCTGCCAGCCCCAGGCCAAAGCCAGGGTAGCTCTTCGGGTGTCAAGCCCCATGTACCAAGGGATTTCGCTGCTCCATTTGAAACCCAGGGACCTGCAAACACCACGACCCAAGGCATGCTTTCAGCATCCTCAGGAGAGCTCCCCACCTCCGCCAAGCTCAAAGTCCTCTTGCACGGGCGTCACTGGTTGCTCCTAGGGCTGGTGGGAAGGTGACAGAGACACTTCTCCATCTCACCTCACCTAGATTCTCTCCGTCACCTGCTGTATTTTTAAAAACACTGGAGAGACCTTGGACTCCTCTGTGAAAGTCTCCAAGGCCCAGGTCAGATATCGCTTAGCTAAATACACCCTGGTCACAGGCGGCTCTAACAGAGCAGCCTGCAGATAAGGAGATTGATCCTCAGAGTAATCAATAAAGATCTTGTTCTGGGCAGTTAATAACTTTGCCAAACTTGCTTTGCTTGGATAAAAAAGCGCCCGCATTGCTGACCAAGAGAAGTTTTTTGGGAAAAACTAACCATCCTGTTGATGAAAAATTAAAAAAAAAAAAAAAAAAAAAGCTAATAGTTAGATATGTATTCACATACCTGCAAAGTCTTTAGCCTTTATAACAAGAAATTCAGTCCAAATGTCTGGGGCATGTCTTGCTACATCCCCCCCCCCCCCAGCTGCTCTGTGTGGGAGTGTGCTGTGCCCAAGCTGCAGGAATGGTGCTGGGAGGAGGGGAGCCTGGGAGCAGCACCGGGCTGCAGCAGCAGGATTTGAGGTAGGTGAAGGAGGGCTCGAGGGAAGCAAGCTGGAACCTGTGGGAGGGGAGCAAGGGTGAGGAGGGCACAAAGGTGGCCAGTGATGTGAGCAGCAAGCTGTGCCTTTGGGAGGCTGCCCCTTCCCATCCCTTTGCTGCCAGACCTCGGGAAAAGCAGGTGTCTCAACCTCCGTCTGATGCTGGCTGGCACAAGACCTTCCATGCTGATGGTGGTCCAGAGGGAAAGCAAGGAGTGATGGATCACAGAGGTGCAGACGTCCCCTCTGATAGTGACAACCAAGCTGTGTCTCAGATTGTATTTCAAAACATGCATTTACATTTTTATTAATAAATTTATATTTTTGTTCATTAGTACAAGCAAACCTTTTTGGAGGCTTTCTGGTTCCTGATGCATGTGGCTGAGCACTGCACCAGAACTGCTGCCAGCCAGTGTCCTGAACATCTCAGCTGGCCCCGCGCATCAGCAAGTGCTGTGGTCATCTGTGCTGCACCCAGCTCCTGGGGTGTGGGTTCCCAGTGGGTACTGCTGTCCTTTGCACTTAACCATGTGATTTGAGTCTTTATTGGGGAGTAAAATCTGCCTGGGGGCTTATTGGGTGGTGTGTTTCACAGGTGGGGAGGCTTTTTGAATATTGATTTGTCTGTAGGGTCTCCAGGAATTGTTGCTTCAGGAACAAAAAGGCGTTCCCTTTTCCTTAAACAGCCCCAATAATCACAATGGCTTTGTTGGAGGAGGCTGGGCTGTCAAATTGTGTGGATGCGTTGGGAAGGGCTCCCAGACACAGTGTAACTGCAGGGAGACAACGGGTGCAGATGGCTGCTGCTCCCATCCATCCCCTTCGCCCTCCCCTCCTGCACCCAACGCAATACCCTGCCCATCTCCAAGGAGGTGAGGGCAGCAAGCCCAAATATGCTGGTTGTGTCCCAAAGAGGCAGGGGCCCTGTGGCTTCTGCTTACTTTGAATCAGTTCGGGCCACCATGTCCCGTGCTGGCTGCTGGGGCTGGGTCCCCAGGTCCCAGGACAGATCTTGCAGGTCAAAGGGAAATGGCAAGGGCTGGCCCCTGGGCCTGGGGAGCTCAGTGTTGGTTGGATAGGGTGACTATAGCTGGGGTATATATTCCCTGCAGGGGAATTTGGAGTGACCAGCAGGCAATCCTCCCCTGGTGAGGAGAGCTGGCTAAGGGGCTTATTTGGCACCATGTGTCGAGAGATATCACATTTTGGTGGTGAGCAGGGACCGCTGCCATGAGGTCTGGAGGACACCAGGTGGGCAAACAATGCCTGAGGTGGCCGGCAGGGCTTTGCAGCACAGGAGCTGTGGACGTGTGGACCCCAGTGGTGTGGGACATCAGCCAGGGCTGGCGTCCACCCTCCCGGCAGCCCCACGCACACCACAGCCCATGACTGGTGCGTCTGAGGGTGCCTCTGCTGCAGCCTGTGCCGTGTACACACCTGTGATGAACAGATGGCCACAGGTCATCACTGCTGGTTTGAACACACAGCGCAATCTGGCTGCTCCCCGGGATGGCTCCTTGGCTCTGGTTTGTGCTGGTGGGAAGAGGGGAGGAAGAAGATGAAGCCCGTGGAGGAGGAGATGGGATTTGCTCCTTTCAGCCAGATTTGATTTGGAAGAGGGCACTAATCCTTCACTTTTCCAGTTGGGGAGGCTGCAGTGTTGCACAGGATTTGGCCCAGAGCTGTTTCCAGACCCCAGCCATGGGCACAGGGAGTGGTGGGTCCCCCAGTATCACCCCCAGAAAGGGCAGGGGCAGGCATCTCCCAGTGGTACTTACGATTTCCCACTGGGACTGGTTTTCTTCTCTCCTCTTAACAGCCCATCCATCCATTTCCTTTTCTCTGTAGCTGATCTCATTTTTTTTCTGTGTGCACCCAGGTTTTTGTACGCCATTTGCACTTGTGATGTTTGGCTAAGAATTGCCATGGAAGATGCTTCAGAAGGATCCAGCTCTCAGTGGGCCTGCCAGGACAAGTAGGTACCAGTCTGTCCATACTTGCACACACTTTCTGTGGACAGTTGGGAAAGACAGGTCATGCCCCGAATGGCTTGTCCATTACTAATTACTAATTACTAATTACTAATCCTGAAACAGAGTCACTGGGGTGTATGAGTAGGTGTGAAAGAGCCAAAGCAGGATTTTTTTTTTTTAAACAAACAAACAAACAGAAACCCAGGGAAAGACAGTGACGTTGATGCTGTAAACCCTGAGAGCGACATTGGAGCCAACTGGGAAGCCACAGATAAGAAGTGTATCGTGGGCATCCCATCAATCACGCGTCCATCTCTGGGCACCCAGACACCGGCGGAGCAGGTGGGAGCACAGCTGCAGCATTGCTGTCAGTGAGGATCAGCAAGGATGCTGGTGGGGCTGCTGCTGCCTCCTGGCTCCAACCCGGACTGAACCTGGGACCCAGCACTATCCCTGGTACACTGATGGGGACAGGATCTGCTGGCATGGAGAGGGGGCTGCTCTGGGAGACCTGGGAGCTGGAATAGAAGCTCTGCCAAGAGTGATTTTGGCCTGTCATCACGTAGTGTGCTTCCCAGGTGAACTTGCCATCACCAATGACAATATTATCAGGGCTTTCTTATACAGAGCCACAGTGGAAGCAACAACTGCCAACCCTTATGGGCATTTCTACCTCGAGCTCTGTGCTTGGTGTAGTGCAGAAACCACGGTCAGAGCAGGTGAAAAGAGCAATGTATTTCAAGGACTTACCTAGGAAAAATGTGACACATCCAAAGTGACAGTCTGAAAGATGATACTGGAAGGGCTGTTCAAAGTTGTTTTTGGCGGGGGCTTGCTGCCTGTTTTCTTTAGTTTCCATGGAAACCAGATGCAAACCTAGTGATAAGGCAGGCCGAGCTGTGTCCCTGGTAAAGCAGCACAGCTTGCACCAGGGGGATGCTGCCCAACAAAGCCAGGCTGTGCAGTCCTGCACCTTCAAGCTGAGCACCAGCGTCAGCACCGGCCCTGCCGGCCACAGCGGCAAGTCCCTGCCATGACCTTGCCACCAGGAGAAGATATTTCCACTAGATTTTGGTCGCTCAGCCCTGGCCATCCACCTGTTTCGACAAAGCTGGTGGGGCTGTGTGTGGTTGAGATCTCTGCCCAATCCAGCGGTCAATGGACTTGCAAACCTCCATGGAGTGGAATAAGACAGAAATAGAACAGGGGAAACAGAACAGGCACGCACACATACATGGGGTGCTGGCCCGTGGAGAGGGGCGGGAGGGTCTGCAACCTGGGGCAAGGGGGGCCCCGAGGTTTACACCAGCACCAGCAGGTGCCACAAAACCAGGACCTGCCCATGAAGGGTCTCTGAGGGTGCTGGCGAGGACAAACTTCAGCAGGTTGAGAAGCCCCTGCCTGGACTCCCCATGGCTTCTGGCAGATGCTGACACCACAAAGCAGGCGAGCGGAAAGCTAGGTAAAGGTGGCACGAGCGTTACACATTAACAGCGTGACCGACTGCTGTCTTGTAACCCTTCCTATTACCAGGGACCTTGGTGCGGCTGGCCTGGCTAATGTGTAATCCCAGATCTTCCCCGCTCCCATCCCCAGGGATGTCCCAGTAGTCAGGATGGTGATGGGAGCTGTGGGCTGGGGCTGTGTAGGCAGGTCGTGCGTGCTGGGGAGGATATTTGATGGTGTTGATCTTTATAGATAAATATTTTTCTAGTGGTCCTAAATGTTTCCTTGTGGGCGTAAAGCAGCCCTGGGAGCTCGTGAACTAAAGCCACCTTACAATGAGTCTGTTTTTCTGTGAAAACGTGACTGACAAGACACTAGTGTTTCCCATGCGCGCTTGGCTGGGTCGCCCAAGACGCCGTGGCTGTTGCCACCCGGTTCACAAGATCACATTTGGGGTAGAATTACAGACGGTGAGCTGCTGGCGTTGAGTGGTGTGGGGAGCTTGTTCTGCTGCTGCTAGACGCTCAGCCTTGGGCTGCCGCCCTGTTATGGCTTGTATGAGCGTGGAGAGTAATGGTGTTTCCGTGGCTATTGCTACTCATGGGTGTTGCCACAGAAATAACTAAAAGAAATTTTGATCATTACTTCTCCTTGGTGTAGAGACTTACTATTTTTTATTTTTTTTCCCTAAGACTAAAGTATCTGGGATTTGAAGCCATGGAGGAAGCAGGACAAACCACTGGCTGGCAGGGCACGGGGAGATGGTAAGTTGTGATGTGCTCCTCCTCTTCTCTGAAGCCCGTTTCATTGGGTTTTGTTTGTTTGTTTTTAAGTAGTTATGTTAGATAATGACTCTCAAGTTTCTTTTTTTTTTTCCTCTCAGTACAACTAAGTCAACTCTTTTGCTTATGAGATAGCGTTATACACCCCATTTATTCCAATAGTAGGTCACATTATATACTAATCAGGATGCTAAATACTCTCTGTAAACCCAAGTTTTTCATCAAAGGAAAAGACCTGAGTGAACAGCTGAGTCAAGTAATGAATATCAGGAGGGTTCTGCTCTTCAAAGGCAGAGAAGCGTTTATTCTTTTTAAGATAAAAGCCTGATGTTTAAAAAATAATTGGAAGTAGACCTAGACGATTTACTTATCACAAAATACTATTCACACAAATAGCAGCAGTCTGATTTCCTCCCCCACTGCAGACTGCACTTCAGTCGCAGGAAGACCTGACTCAAGAAAGGTGCCGAGGAGAGCCAGAGAGGAGCGGCTGCTGTTGGGTAGAAATTGGACAGAGTAGAGACTCTGATTTAGGGGTTCCTCGGAAAATTGTGTGCTTTAAAACTTGTGCTTGGAGGGGAGCCACGAGAGCAGGCACAGCATCCCTGTCAAGAACTGGCAAGGCAGGGCTCACCTTGAGGGCTGGCCCAGCCACACTGGGTACCGGGATCAAATCCCTTCACCAGAGCTGTTTGGGGCTGAGGGCAGGAATTAAGAATTGTGCCCTACTGCTAAGTGTGCCACAAAAATCAGCAGGCAGGCCTTGAAAATGAGGAGATTAACTTAAAAAGGAAAAAAAAAAATACCCTGAGACACAAAAGGGAAATCTTGCTCTAGTCCTTCACAGAAGGCGAGCTCTTCTATGGAGCAGAGATGCAGGCAAGCTGATAAAGCTTTTGACTGGTGATTTAGCTGAATCCTGAATGCCTGACCCACATTATAATCTGAGAGTAATTAATAGGCTGTGATGTGTGCAGAGAGATGCCTGTTGGTTTGTTTTTATTTTTATTTTTTTTTTTGTTTGTTTGTTTTGTTTTTTGTTTTCTCATAGTACCTAGCCAATTTCGGATTTCTTTCTCCCACTCTCAGATAACACTCAAATGTAGTGGAATGAAACTAAATGAGCTTCTTCAAGTCATTTTTGTATTTTGTCTCTGTAATCTCTGGGTTTATTTAAATGTTCTTGTTGCAGTTATTTTCTGAGACTCTCTTTTCATGTCGAACATCTCCTGTTGAATAACTCCTCAGACACTATAATTTCAGGATCAACAATGATGCTGACAATAGAGGAAAAAATTACCTTGTGAGGCACAGAAAAATGAATCCACATCCCCATCTTTATTCTGCCGTTCGGGGAGCATCTGTGTGTGCAGTGCCCAAATGAATACCATGATCGACTTTTGCTCAGCGATAATTTTGGAAGGAGTCAGTCTCGTTAAATGCCGGGAAACACTCGGAAGTGCGTAGGCACTGCTTCATTCCATGTGTCCCAGCGGGGGCACGCTATGGGAGGTAACTGCTGGTCCTGGGGCATGCTCACCCCGGCTGTCCCCAGGCACTGGCACAGGCTTGGGATGCTCCCAGGGAAAGGGCTGGGCATGGGTGGGATGCAGGGTGTGCAGGTGGGCTGCAGCCCTGCTCTGGGAGCCCTTGCTTCTCACCCACCCCTCCCAGCTGGGTGCCTCATGGGGTGCCATGGTTTTCTTTCCCCCAGTACACGATCTGTATGAATTCACTGAATGAATTCACTGATCCTAAGCCCTTCAGAAAGAGCCAGCCAGCCCAATGCTGGGCCATCGTGCAGCAAGTCACCTGTGGCGAGCAGCAGGGCAAGAAGCAGGGCTGGTTTCTTTGCCATTACCCATCCCTGGGGTTTCACTGACTTCCCGGGGCAAGTTGCTTTAGTGGCACCAGAGGAGAGTTTCAGACCCAGTGGTTATTATTTTTTTGCTAAGAGGCAGGTCACATCACTTAGGTGCATAGGGCTTGCATTCAGCAGACTAAAGGTTTTGGTGCTATTAATCATTATTCACCAAAGCAGAAGCCTGTCTAGAGCAGGGGGTACAGCGTGCAAGCAGGAGGAACAGATGACAGCTCAATGAAGGAGGTTCAATGACTTGTTCTTCATGTCCTGGGCACCTGGAATGTTTTCCTTGAACTTCCAGCATTCAGTCAAAAGCCCTACATTATTTTCTGAAGGACATCAGAGATAATTTTATTCATAACAGAATAAATTCTGTGACTGTCTGTAAAAGAATAAATGAAGAGACTTAACACAGCAGAGGATATGGAACATGTCACAACTGTGGCATTTCATTGAATATGCAGCATGTCTTTCTCGACTTAAGTGAATTGAAGAGCTTTAAATATATTCACCAACTCTTGTAACTACAAAAAAAAGTAAAGCAAGTGCATTACTGGGGTTGCAGATGTCAAGTGACTTAGCATTTTAACATTTTCATTATGCTTGGGAACAGTAAACAGAAAAGCAAGCCAAGGTTTTTTCCTATAAATTGCGTGAGGTTTCTGAGCGGTGCGTGGTGAACTCAAAGCCAACACAAAACTCCAGTGAAGTGAAAGGAAAAGCAACAGGAAGCCATCGGCGTTTTGTTCTACAGGTGATGGGCATGCGGAGGTGGGCAGGTGGGCTTGCCACAGCTGCCCACTGCAGTTTGCTTGTGCCCCCAGCCCAGGAGCCTGGTGGAGAGCCTGTGGGCTGCTTGATGGCTCAGTGCTGCCAGGGAACATGGCAGCAAGTGACCCAAACCTGGCGGATTTGGCCCAGCTGCCCTGCAGATAACTGGGTGCAGGATGTGGGCCTGGTCCTGCTGTTGGCTCTGGAGGCACAGCCGTGGTGGGATGGACACGTGGTGGGTGCCAGGAGCTGGCCTGGCACCATGGGTGCTCTCACCATGACCAGTCCGGTGGGACTTGGGTTTCTCTGGAGGCTGGTGAGGGTCAGGTGGTGAGGGGAAATGGGACCTGCACTGAGACAAAGGCACCATGAGGATCACAGAATCACAGAATCTCTAGGTTGGAAGAGACCTCAAGATCATCGAGTCCAACCTCTAACCTAACACTAACAGTCCCCACTAAACCATATCCCTAAGCTCTACATCTAAACGTCTTTTAAAGACTTCCAGGGATGGTGACTCCACCACCTCCCTGGGCAGCCCGTTCCAGTGTAGGATGTGGTGATGTGGTTCCATGAGGATGTGGTGATGGCATGAGCTCTTGGACATGTGGTGACCTCCTACTCCATTGGATGGACACGGCATCAAAACACGGTGGGCTGGCTCTCCACGGCTGCACTAAGTCTCTGTGCCAAGACCCCAAACCCACCAGCTGCAGAAGTCACGTGTGGCCTGTCCAACCCTGCTCAAAATGCCAGTGGATGGGAAAGGTGCTGACTTTCCCCACCGGCAGCCCCTGCTGGCAGTTTGGCTTGGCTGGCACGGGAAGCTGGCCTTGAACTGCCCACTCCCAGCCGCGGCGCTGAGTGCAGCCACCCCGCCGCAGCCCCTGCTGCTGGATGCGCCCTGGCCGGGTGCAGCATGGTGCCCGCTGCACAATGCGCCCAGCTCCTTTGTGCCTCTGACTCGGGAGCTCTCCGCATCTGTTCGATGCTGAAGTGGCTCTTGGGCTGTTTAAAGGTTGAGTGCTACTGCTCCACACGACGGAAGGCAGATTCGGTTAAATAAACACAGGGGCTTAGAAATAAATTGAAGGTTACGTGAAGAGCTGGATCAGAATATAATGTTGTCAGACACATTACAGCACGCCGATCTGAATGCGGCTCTCCAGCCATATTACTCTGAAATGGGCTTTGACACATTCCTGTAAGTCCCTGCTGCTGCAAGGAGGGGGGCTTGGTGTGGGGGCTCTGACACGGACTGTGGCTGGGAGGAAGAGGATGGGTGACATGCTGTCAGGACACTCTCCTTTCCCGGTTGTGTGGAAGATGATCTTTGCTCACCTATTTAGCAATCTTTCTGTTTATCAATCTATTATTAATTGCTGTGTGTTTAACACCCCACCCTCCACCCCCCGTACATAGAATATCCCGAGTTGGAAGGGACCCATAAGGATCATCGAGTCCAACTCCTGGCACCGCACAGGTCTACCCAAAATTTTAGACCATGTGACTAAGTGCACAGTCTTAAACTAAGTGCACACCTCTTAAACTCCAACAGGCTTGGTGCAGCAACTACTTCCCTCAGGAGCCTGTTTCAGTGTGCGACCACCTTCTCAGTGAAGAACCTCTTCCTGATGTCCAGCCTGAACCTCCCCTGCCTCAGGTTGACACCATTCCTGTGCAACTGCTCTTTGAGTAGCTGTACGTGGCCATGAAGATGGTATGGATCCCCTGCCAGCAGCTTTGGGTTTCTGCTGTCCTCAGTGCCCTGTCGTACAATATATCCTTTATAAAGACATATTCTTCCTTAATAACTGAAGATACTGTTTTACTGTGTGGCAGATTGTTTGGGTTTAATTCTAGCATCTCAACAGCTTTCTGCATGGTGAAGGCAGCACACTTCCATTTAATTCCTGCCCTCTATAAACAGGTATATGATCTGGATGTTGTTTTTGTAGTGCTATAACAAACTTGATTTGATGAGCACTTTATTTTGGACTGAAATGGCCGTAATAACATAACTCTTATTACACTGGTACCAGCCTGCCTTGTGCTGCTGCAGCTTGTCTTCACGCTTACTGGTATAAAGGCTTTTCTGCTGGTTGGCTTAGTAATTATGTGCCAGAGTTATGACTTTTGTGTTTAAGCAGTGCCTGTGGCAGTGGAAGCCTGCTACTGACCTGTGGCTCTGGAGCCCTCGGCGCGCTGTGCCGGCGGAGGTGAGGGTTCAGTGTGTTGTTTGTTCAAGGTGTCTCATTGTGGAGCAGACCTCCTCTTTATGCCTGCACTAGTTCACAGATAATCTTCTGACTGAGAATAGCATTATGTGAAGTGTGTTTATGCTTGCGTTGGAGAGGAGAGAGTCCCAGTGGATGTACAAAAAGATTATTCTGCCATGGCTTAGCCTTGTTTTCCACTTGCCTCGGTTTGCGGTGCTTCACACCATCCTGACTATTGGGCTGCCCCAACGTGAAAACTCCAATTTAGCCCATGGAAATTTTGCGTGGAGAGCCCGTTCCAATCAAAAAATACATGTATTTTGTTTTGAAGAAGACTAGTTTACCCAGAAAATATCCGTCCTTTGTTCTGGAAAGACAATCAGACCTTTTTTCTTCTGGTCTCTGGGGAGCGCATCTCTGGGGAGCTCTTTCCCATTCCCACTGGTGAGGATGGTTTGGTACTGGTGCCCCAGGGGCCATGTAACTGGCCTGCAACTCAGAGCCCTCCGCCTTGATGCCATTTATCACTGCCTTGGCTCTGGCGGGTTTTGTGTCTGTCGGTAACTGGAACCCAGCACCTCATTGTGCTGGAAGTGGGATGGTTCTGGCCAAAGGGAGCGACTGCATTTTCTTAATGCCTGCAATTGTTCTTTGTAACAGTCTGTCTGTGTCCACAAAATGCCTGCCCTGACACCCTAGCTGGATTTAGATCAGTTTCGTGTTCCAGAAGGACATAAAATCATACTTGGGGCTTATCGATCCCTTTTATTGGGTTTTATTGGGAACCCCAGAATACACATCTAGTTTTAGAACCTCATTTACTAGATTCATGCAATTATGTTCTTGTGTGATCTCTGCCCTGGTTTAAAGGGGGAGAAAAATTGCTAGCACCACTGCTTGTGGTGGAAAAACTGAAGTAGGTGCACTCAAAGGGCAGGGACACCTGCAGATGGCTGCAGAAAAATCTACTGCATTTTTTAAGTGGCACTATGTTTGAAACTAATCTTCTTACATTTTTTTCAGGGCTTTCTATTACCTGTTTGGACAAGAGTGGGGAAGGTGATAGCCGCTTTCCAGACCATCGCTGGCCCATCATTTTTGATGATGCTGGTGTTGCCCTGCCTGTGCTCCTATAGGTGCTGGGAGAGAGGTCCTTGTGGGCGTCCTTGAGGCAGTGCTTCTGCTGGTCACACACTGCCAGCCACATAGTGCCGCCTGTGCAGACACAGGTGTTACTGCACCAGCTGGCCCCTTCTCTTAATGCTGCCTCAGTGGTGCCAGAAAAAAAGCTTGAGAGTGACAGTAGCACTTTGCTTGAAAATTTCTGTCCATTTGGTAGCACCGCTTAGGGATATGGTTTAGTGGGGATTGTTAGTGTTAGGTTAGAGGTTGGACTCGATGATCTTGAGGTCTCTTCCAACCTAGAAATTCTGTGATTTTTTCTGTGACCTCTCATGGTGTGTCAGTGGGGTTGGCTAGGATCAATGCTGGGAAGTTGTTTATCAGAGCCGTATGTCTGCCCAGTCCTGGAGTTAAATCAGTAATGATTTACAGGGCTACGTTCATAGCACACACCATGTCACTGCAGTGCTGCTAAAATTGTTTGGCCCAGAACCTAACTGAGCAGGCAGCCCACAAGTTAAGCACCCAAGAATTACAATACGAGCACAGATGTTTGGCTGTGCAGTGAGAGAACAAATTGCACTGTGCTGTGCCGTGCTGTGCCATACAGAATCACAGAATTGTAGGGGTTGGAAGGGACCTCCAGAGATCATCAGGTCAACCTCCCCTGCCAAAGCAGGTTCTCTAGAGCAGGTTGCCCAGGTAGGCATCCAGACAGGCCTTGAATATCTCCAGAAACTCCACAACCTCCCTGGGCAGCCTGTTCCATCACCCGCACCTTGCCATACCATGTCATGCTGTGTTACACCATGCCATGGTGTGACATACTGTTACACATACTGTGCCGTGACGTGCAATAGCGTGCTGTATCATGTTGTGCTGTGCCATAGCATGCTGTCCTGTGCCATACCATGCCGTGCTGTGCCATATCGTGCTGTGCTGTGCCATTCTGTGCCATACCGTGCCGTGGTTTGCCATATTGTGCCATGCTGTGCCATACTGTGCTGTGGTGTGCCATACCATGCCGTGCTGTGCCAGACCGTGCTGTGCCGTGCCATATCGTGCCATACCATGCTGTGCTGTGCCATGCTGTGGTGTATCATGCCATGCCATGCCATGCCAGGCTGTGCGGTGCCCTAAGGGCTGTGTTGCTCTTTGCCACCCTTATGTCGTGCGGAGGGGAGGCCAGCAATGCTGGAGAGATGTCAGCACAGGTGAGTCAGTGGGACAAGATGTGCGGAGTTGGAGGCACAGAGAGCAAGCACGGAGAGGAGACTGGGGGAAACCAAGGAGCTCCACGCGTGGTTGGAGGCCCAGGACCGGCATCGTGCCCCCCGTGTGCGGGGCAGCTGGGCACAGCCCTGCTGCTGACTCCTGCGCTTCCCACCTTGGGCAGTGCACGGCGCCCAGAGGCTGCCAGCAGAGAACCGGGGGGGCTGCGGGAGCCAGAGGGACCGGCGGGGGAGGGCCGGGAGGAGCGGGGGCGCCCGGCCGAGAGGGGGCGGGCGGCTGCGGGGAGCGGAGCAGGCGGGCGGGCGGCGATGCTGCGATCTCCGCTGACATCTTGTGGCCGGGCCCCGCATCTCCGCGCCCGCAGCACCACGGCGCAGGGCTGTGGGCCGCAGGGGGCGAGACCAGGTGTGGGATTTCCCCACGAGGCCTGTCCGGATGACAGAATCACAGAATCACAGAGTTGTCGAGGTTGGAAGAGACCTCCAGATCATTGAGTCCAACCTCTGGCCTATCTCCCCATGTCACCCGAAACGCCGCCGTGTCCCCTTCCCCAGCACCATCCCAAGTGCCGTGCCCTCGGTGGCAAGGCCGGGGACCTCTCAGCCCTGCTTTTGGCAGCCGTGAGGCTCTGGGGAGGAAGCGTGCCTGCAGCAGCAGGCTGCGTGCCTCCTTAGCAGAGGTGCTTTCTCCTTGGTGCCACATTAAAACCCGCCAAAAGGCCAGCACAGCAGGCGGGGTCCATCTCTGGTTTTGGGTGTCTGGATGAACCCCCTGGAAGCCTGCTAATGAAGGCAGGGATAGCTTGACGTGCTGTCACAGAAGGTGTGTTTAGGGGAGCAAACATCCCTGTGCTCACAGCAACAGCAGGACCCTGCAAAGACACTTGCTGTGTGTGAGCAGGGTGGTGTCTCTGCTTTTCGGGCCCTCTGGACAGGAGGAGAGCAGAGCTAAAGGAAAATTTAGAGCTCAGGAAAGAGCCTCAACAGTAGACAATGGAGCCATTTATGGGACAAAAAACAACTTTATGTCCTGTGAGATTGTCCTATTGAAGTCATGGGGTGAGAGCCACATCGAGGGGAATGAATGGGTGTTTTACTCTTGGTTTCAAGGGAGCCAGGACTTTACCCACTGTGCAGCCACTTCAGATGCTGTAGCTGTTTTTGTTTTTGTTTGTTTGTTTGTTTTTCACAGGATCAGAGCCAGAGAAAGAAAGGGAACAAAAGCATCACATTTGCTGTTGAAAATGGAGGAGGGGAGTGAAGGGGCTTTAAAATAAAACACTGATGGGAAAATATGAATATTCCCCCTCAAAAAGCAAAGCAGAAAGGGCCCGAACCTCTTGCAGAGCTGGCTCTGATAGCGGCCCGAAGCACGATGCCGGGGCAGCCTCTCCCCAAGCACAGGACACGGGGTGGGGATGTGCAAACTGCACCTAGCCCTACTGCAGAGTGCAGGGGCCAGGGGTGTGCGCCCTGTGTCCGACACCCTGGCATAAGGGGGCATGTGGGAAAGGCATCTTTTTGCCCCAGCAAGCCCTGTGGGGCACAAGCTGGTGCAGGCAAAGGCAGAAAGTTGAGGGACGGATGCTGCAGGCACCCGTGTTCCTTTCCCATTTATGCTCTATTTTACTTCTGTCTGTCTAACACTCAGATTGGTGGATTTCAGTAGTGGTTTGGTGCAGGAGCAACAGGTTTAAAGAAATATTCATCCAGAGACAGGGAGGAAAAATGAGAGCTGCTTCCTTTGGCCTAACTTAGCCCCTCGCTGCAGAGGAAGTGGGGCTGCTCTCCTCGAAGCCTGGTGGCACCCGGGTTTAGTGTCACAGCCATTATTTCAGTTGCCATTATTTTATTGTGTTGTATGCGCTGGGAATTAGCTGCGAGATTTGGAGAGCCTACAGGAAAGTTGGAGGGTTTTCCTGGAGTTTATTAAGTTAAAAATAGCAATAATTTGAGAGATCAGAAAAATGGAAGAAGGACAAAGCTAGCAAGGGAGAGCTGAAGACGTGTGGTGGGTGGGTGCAGGAAGGATGCCCTTGCCTGCTTTCCTGCCCCTGGGGCTCGCTTTCTGTCAGGGCTCTGATCCGTTTTCAGGTGCTTGCTTCCACTGATAATTGCTTTCAAACAAGCATCTGGCATGGGATGGGTGCCCATTCTCTCGGTGGTGATGGCAACACCTCTCAGCTACAGTGAGCCCTGCAGCCCCCCTGCACAACCCCCCCAGCGCTGTTCTGGGTGCAGTTTGGGCAGGATTGGGCCATAACACCCGGGGCCCTGGGCTGCTCCTGAGCCGTGGCTGCTCAACCACCACACGGCCGCCTCCCCCTGCTGCCAGCTGCTCTGTGTGCGGGGTTAATTAGCACAATTAATAATGAATGCTCTAATTGCAGACATTTAGTGGGGGGCTTTATGATTATTGTTTTCTAATGCAATTGTGCTGAACACTTGGGTGTCTCTTTATTAAAGGAAATAAAGCCATAATTAGTCACAGTCTAATCCCAGTGCTGGCAGGAGACCTGCGGGGATGCAGCAGCTCAGTCTGGAGCCAGGGGTCCTTAGCAAATGCTGTCATTCCCTCACTCCCAGGCTAAACGCTGTGGGATTTGGGACGGGCTGATGTCATTTTGACCCAAAAATGGTGGGCTCCAGAGGGAAGTCTGTAAAGCAAGGCTCCCAGAGTATGCAAACAAACAGGGGCTGTGGTATGCATCAAAAGCAAACAAAAGCTTAATGATGTGCCTGAAAAACCCAGGGCTGGGTCAGCCCTCATTGTGTAGAGACATGGTAATGAATTTCTCTTTTAAGTGAAATTAATGCACAGATCGTATATGTATAGGAGTGCTATGCTGCACTATGCGATATGAAGATGTGTCTGAGAGTTTCATCTATACTCCGGGTGACACTATTCATACAAATTTATCTCTTTTATGGATTTGAAGCTTTTTCAGATACATATCAAAGACCTTTCCTTGCCTCCAACATGAATAATATATGCTGGCACTGCTTATAATAAATCATCTTGGTTCTCTGTGCCCCAGCGAGCAAGCATGGCTATTTTGAGCACAGCCATCTGCGTTACAGAGCCCCTCTAACACCTCACAAACATATTTTACCTTCTCCTGTACAGGTGCACATGCTTGGCTATAGCCAGGTGCCTCGGAAGCACTGTGCTGGCTGGTTCATTGGGCTGGCAGCAGATGCCAAAGGACAAGGAACATCTTAGATACCATTCTCCTCCTCTGAGACCGTTTGTGGGCTGCAGAGAGCCAGAGCTGGCCAGAAAGGAGACACAGTAAAAAGGAAGAAAAAATCACAAAGAACGTCTCAGGACCTGGTTCCTTCATGGGGCTCCTGGCTCACCCTTGGTCCCCAAGGACGCTTGATGCCCACAGGTGGTGCCCCCAGGGGCATCATGTGGGGGCCAGGTGACCACACGGGCACAGCTGCAGCCCCAGGCTCCTCTCGCACCCATGGGAGCAGCTGAGCATGGATGGGGCTCACATACCTCCACCCCAAGTTTGCCTCACACATCCTTCCAGGTGAAAGCTTGCTGTGTATAGCACGTGAGAGCATTCTCTTGAAAATCAATTGTTTTGAGTTAACGGAGTGCATTTTCTATTACCTAACGTGCTGCAGCCAGTATATCTGTTGATTTCAAGGATTTTTTTATTTCACCTTGGCATGTCTTTTATCAGAAATCATTTTGAAACTTTTTAATTTATGGGCCTTTATTGCAATACTCAATTCATCCTGAGTAGTCTATTATTAAGTGTTCTAGAGGCTCTTATTGTTCTTTATCAGAGGATTGTATCTCTGTGCAATTCATCTGTAGTCATTCTTCATAGGGAAAATCTTTCATATTAGGTTTCTTTCATCATTCGATGACAACTCTTGAATACATCATTATTCAGCAATGGGTTTAGAAATTATAATCATTAGGCAATTTTTCATATAATCTGATTTTATAAACTGTTTCTTTTTATTATCTTTTGATGGAAAACAGTAAATGCATCTGTCTATTTTGATCCTCTCTGATAACAGTAATAGAAAAACTAAGTAAGGACATCTTATTGAGGAAACAGCCCAGCTGCATTTTTTATATGCACAGAACCAAAGATTATTTAACGTGAAGTAAAGCTCGCTACTCTCTTGAATGCGACACACTGAGCACAAACATCCCAATGTAAATTCTGCAGTTCTTGCGCATAACTTTTCACCACTCAATTGACTCTGTACTCCAGGTGGCTTATTGTATCCTGGGACTGGGTTTATGCAATTAAATAACATGTGCACATCAGTATCAGAAGGAAAAATTACACCAACAAGTTTGGGGCCAGATTCTCAGGAATAAGCATCCCCTTGCCCCTCAGCAAGGTAGGAAAAATGTCACATATATTTGCAATCCCCTTCCTCACTCTTCTTTTCCCCCTTTCCTCTTCTTTTTGTCCTGATCCCTCCATTTTCCTTTTCCAAATGCCCTTGTTCCTGTTTTGCTGCACTGCAACCATCACCTCTGGGAGCTGCAAGGAAAAGCACAATTAAAAACTAAAAATGGTGGTAAACACATCACAGGGTTTTCTCACATGGTTGCAAAGGCAGGCTATGTCCATTGGAGCCGTAAATCAGATTTCTTTCGGAGCCTTACAGTAATCAGCATTGGCTGGCAGTCCAGCTGTGGCGCAAATCTGGGCCTTCTTTCTTAAAAACTTGCACCTTTTTTTTTTGTATTTATGGAAAATCTATGGCAAAGAGCTTATTTCCCAATTATTTTTCCCCTGTTTCTGGGCATTTAGAATGGGTCATTCTAAACCAGCCATGACCTGGTTGCCTGGAGAAAAGCATCCTAAAGAGGAGTTGTCCTGGCTGCGGGCTGGGGCTGGCACCCCAGCAGGAACAGCCCCTTCACCACCTTGGTAAGAGGAGGCAGAAGCTGAATTGAGTGGGCTGAGGAGACGGCATACACTTATAAACACTTGTACAAACGCACACGGCCAGCACATACCCATTTGTTTATCACCTCATATCTGTATACGTGTTCCCAGGGACAAACACAAGTGTTTCTCTAAGCCTGCTTCTAGAAACACGGCACTACGCGCACAGGGCAGCTTGATGTCTTATTTAGCGTGGCCATAGCCAGCCTGCGGTGACATGAGCCAATAAAACATTGTTGATTCAAAGCTTAGTTCGTGACGCCTCTAATCCTACAGCAGATAGCAAACAGATAACAGAGACACTCTAATTTTCAATAGTTTATTCGAGAATATAGAAGCAGATGATGCGCCGCAGGGCAAATAGACTTTATTGCTTTAAACAGAAATTAAAATAAAATAAAATAAAATAGAATAAAATAAAATAAAATAAAATAAAATAAAATAAAATAAAATAAAATAAAATAAAATATAAAATGAAATGAAATGAAATGAAATGAAATGAAATGAAATGAAATGAAATAAAATACAATAAAATAAAATATAAAATGAAATGAAATGAAATAAAATAAAATAAAATAAAATAAAATAAAATAAAATAAAATAAAATAAAATAAAATAAAATAAAATAAAATAAAAATAAAATGAAATAAAATAATAAAATCCCCGGTTGCTTGAAAACATTTTGGAGGCATTTCCCGGTTCTGAGGCCAGCTTCTCCCTGGGAAGGTTGATGTGTGCCCCCTCATGGGTTTCCTCCCTCATGCCATTCTGGTTTTGGCCCCCCAGGGGCTGTGAGATTGCTCCTTGGAGGGGCTGTTCACGGGCTGAGGGGTCGTGCATGGAGCAGGGCAAAGCACCTGCGTTGTCTGTTGCAGGGAGGTGGCTTGGGGCTGCTCAGGAGGCAGTCAGCAGAGCTTCCCTGTTGGTGATCGCAGGGACGGTGGCGCAGACAAGCCTCTTGTGTTTGTTCCAGGGCCTCTCTGCAGATGAAATGAATCAGATTCCCTGGGCAAATATTTGACGCCTAGCACTTCTGTGTGTGTTGGCGAGTACGCAGGTATATAATAAGGTATGTAAACTGGAGCTTGGGCCTGTCATTTCCTCTGATTTTGTGGCTGATGTAACGGCAGGGCTCAAAGGTGAGGAGAACAAGCAGTCTGCAGGCGAGGTGCACGGTGTTTATCACTCCTGGTGTTGCAAGGCTGAAGCTGTCAGCCTGGCCTGACCAGCAGCAATGGCAGGGCTCGAGCCATGCTCACACCTACCTGGACAGAGCAAGAGACCCCTCCTGAAGCCCAGCAGTAGGTGCCCGGCCTCTGAGGCTGCCAGGAGAGAAGCTGTGCATCCCTGGCACCCTGCACTGCGGGGAGCTGCATGCCCCGAGCCCTGCACCGCCACACAGCCCCTGCACCACAAGCATGGCAGGCAGGCCGTGCACTGGCACCCACTCCTGTTTTTTTCCTTTTTTTTTTTTTTTCCAGGTCAGAAAACTTTCTTGTTGATTCCAACAGCCGGCTTGGCATGCCCCAGCCTGCTCCAGAGGTGTGTGTGGAGAAACGGCCTGGCTCCGGAGCTTGTAATCATCCCAGTGACCCTCCCATACCAAAAATACAAAACAAAACATCCCCAAGCATAATTTCACCTTAGAAATCATTATTTTGAGAAAAATTGCCCTTTTTCTCATTTCAAAAATTGAAAGTTTTGCCCAAAAGGCATGTGTGGAGGGGAGTGCTGACAATCCATAAATGTTTCTAATTTTTGCCAAACAAAGCCTGCTGAACTTCATCTCCATTCTCAAATGTCAGACCTTTGTGACTCAGAAATGATGGCTGGTGAGATAAATTACCTCTTGCATCTCTTGCTTTTTCATTTCCTCTTGAATCCAGCAACATTGCCAAAAAGAAAAAAAAAAAAAAGAAAAAAAAAAAAAGCAGCTTCAGTGTAAAGATATATGTGTGTGTATATATATACATACACTTTTTTTTTTTTTTTTGTTTTGTTTTGTTTTTTTTTTTTTTTGTTTTGTTTGTTTTTCTGTGACTTTATGAGTGAAGATTTAAAGAACCCAGCAATATTTTCTCCTCCTCATGTGGACTTGTCCCATCCCTTGGTGCTTGCTGCCACGTTCAGACACAGCCTTTACACTGCAGTGTTTGGCACAGGATGCAGGAGTGGTGTTTGTCCTCTAGGCCAAGAGAAGAAGGTGGAACCAGTAATCCTGTTCCAGTTGGCTCGGCCAAGGCTGTAAGAAGTTTCCAAGGAGTGCCCACCAGTGAAGGTCCCCAGATTTGCCCAACAAATGGTATTGCTGCAGAGGTCTTTTGGTGCTGGAGTGATCTCCAGCAGTGTGTTGGAGGCAGTTCTTCAGTGTGCTGCTGTTTGCTTGGTGTACTGCAGGCTGACCCAGCTTCCTGGCAGCTCCTCCTTCACAGGGCTGCACCTGCATTCGGTCTGGTTTAGAAATGAGTATTACAGGTGGCATCGATAGGTTGAGCATCCATCCCAGGGCCCCTCGAGCACCTCTGTCACAATCAGGTGGGGATTTTTCAAAGCCATCGGTTTATTTCTGTGCTCTGCTGTGCCAAAGAAATGGGGTATTTTCAAGGCATTTCATGTCAGAAGCGCCCTCCTGTAGAAATGCAGCATCCCCCTCCGGGCTGGCCATGATGCGAGGACACGTGGGGCAGTGCTGGGCAGCAGGAGGCTGCCTGGCCGTGCACACAGACCTTTTGGCAGCACTTTTGGCACAGCTGTGGGTGGTGCATGGATTGCACCCGTTGCTCAAGTGCCCTGTGCCCCCCCTGCCTTTGCAGGGCTGGCACTGTCATCCCCACTCTGTAGGGGATGATGCTGGTCACAGCCAAAATCGATGCTGAGGCTGCTGCCGTGAACCCTGCCCAGGGCAGAAGGTGAAGAACCCAAAGTGGTTCTCTTTGTCCACCCTGTGCAGCTGCCCAGGAGTGCAGGCATGGCTGCCCCAGGTTGTACCCGAGCACCCTAAGACAGACCAATGGTGCTTGTACTGTGCTGGACATCAGCAGATAACCACAAAGGAATGAAATGGGGCTGTTTTCCCCATGAGGGCACTTGAGTTCTCTCTGCAGTTTTTTTTTTTTTATTTTTACTTTATTTTATTTTATTTTATTTTATTTTATTTTATTTTATTTTATTTTATTTTATTTTATTTTATTTTATTTTATTTTATTTTATATTTTATTTTATTATTTTATTTTATTTTATTTTATTTTATTTTATTTTATTTTATTTTATTTTATTTTATTTTATTTTATTTTATTTTATTTTATTTTATTTTATTATTTTATTTTATTTTTTATTTCCCCTAATAAATGATCCTGGGGAACTCACTCACCTTTTCTGTGCTTCTGGTTCTCTGCTCACCTCTCCCCATTTTGCTGATCCAGACAAGCTCTATGGCACGGAGCCTCCTCTGCAGTAGGGCTGTGGTTAGCACCCATGGTCAGGACACTAAAAATTGCTGCAGGACGAGTAATGGGGAGCAGCTCTGTGGGCAGCCAAGCATGCAGAGCTGGCAGCCAGAGGTGGGCTGTCCTGCCTCCTACCCCCGTATCCCCAGGGGATTTCACCCCAGAGCAGCATCTCTTATTGTAACTTCTGAGGGAAATGGATCACTTCCAGGTTTATTGGGGGCTTTATTAAATCACAAGTTTATTTCACAAGTTTTCACTGGGAGAGCAGATCCATTAGAAGGAGCTGCATGCTCTGCTAAGTCCACACCTCCTCATTTTGCTCATTGCTCTGCTAAAGAACTTGGAAGAATGAAGTTAATTATATATATATATAAATATTATATATATATATATATATATATATATATATATATATATATATATATATATATATATAAAAAATAAAATATATAAATATAAATATATATATTTTTTTTCTTTCCCATTTTCCCTCCAAATTTCACTCGTGCCCAATTTTCTGGCAGGGCATGGCCCCAGCTATTGCCTGCTGGCCTCGGGCATGGCTTTGTGCCTTGCCCACAGGTGCAAGTTCAGCATGTAGGACCTCAGTCAGCATGCTTGTGTCGTGCCCTGTCTTGTTTCCTTCGGCAGCCTTGTCTCATCTAATCAGAGTCGGGGAAACAAACAGGAAAATAATTAGGGGCATAAAAGAAAATCAACACAGCTTGGCAGTTCAGAACTGCGAAGGGTCTGGTCCATGATGTTTGAATTTTCACAAGGATGCATGTCAACTGGATGCGAGCCCAACATGTTAAATGCAACTCGCGTCTAATTGCATTGTTTCCGCTGATCTCTGACGAAATTATTTATATGTATAACAAGCGTGTTTGGCTGTAATAGTTTTAAACTTTATATGAATTTTCCATTTGCTTGTTTGCTAAAAAGAGACCAAACACTAGCAGGTTTGAGTTATTTTTTCCCTCCAATTAATTTTGTTTTTCTTTCACTCCCTCACATATATTTTTACTCTCTCCATCCTCTCTGGTAGTGCCAACAGCAGAACAGGAAGGGTGGCTGGAGAGAGGCCAAATTTCGCTTCAGATCATTTCTCTTCAACACACACTGGTCTCTGAAAAACCAGATTCTGTTTGTCATTTGCTTTGCTCTCCCAGCATTGTGTCATGGCGATGGTATTGCTGATGGATTTCGAGCTTGCCTCGTAGAGCAGTGCACAAGGTTTTCATAAGCACATTAATCTTAAAAGAAAAACTGTCAGAAGCAAACAATACCCCTATGAATGATGTTGTAAAGACACATACTAACTCTAAACATCCATTACCAAAGAATATTAACTTATAGAGGAACTCCATTTCCTCTTACTCCTTTTTAATAGGTACCTGAAACCCAAAGTACTTCCACATTTAAAAATTTGCTCCGAGATTTGAAATTGCACATGGAAAAGCCCCTTAGTGGGATCTTTTCCAGCGAAGCCCCAGCAAAGCGCACATGGGGAGGAGGAGGAGGGTGTCCTGTGGCATGGGGCCAAGGGTGCTCCGCTGGGGTTTGCTCCCCCTGCAGCGGTCCCTCTGTGCCCTCAGGCCCTTGGCCCTGGCAGACACCAGCACTGCCCAGCCACTGGTGCATTGCCCAGCTGGCTTCACTGGCGGTCACCATGCTGGAGGAGGGAAAGCGGCAGTGACACGGGGGCCACCGCCACTTTGCTGCCTGGAAGTTGCTTTTCATGTACCCATGTTGGTGGCTCTGCGCAGCCCCCCCCCCAGCCCCAACACGCACACACACTTTTTGTTCATAAGCAAGCAGCCTGTGTGGCAGAAATAAAACATCTGAGATCGCTTTAAATGTCACTTGGAGCCAAGCCAGGAGCATAGGCAAGGAAAAGCTGGTAGCTTGTTTTAATTTAATGGTGTTGAAGTGTTCTACTGCAATTAAGCATCTGAAAATTAAACAGAAACAGTCATTAAGTCTGGTGATACAAACCCACTAGACCAGAGAATATAAATTATTTCAAATGGTAAATGCCAAAGCAGTGTTTATGATAGGGATGTTTCCCCTTATTAGCCATTATCTGTTGTTTTAAATCAGAGGAATTTAATCCTGAGGAAATTAATCGCTGCAGATGTTGAATCCCGGAGCCGGAGCAGGTCACTCACTCACTGCAGGTTGCTAAAAGCGAGAGTCAGGGCTTGTGGCAGAGCAAATGCAGGACAGTGCAGGGGCCGCAGGCGCCCATCTCCCCGGGGAGTTCCCGTCCCTGTTTCTCCAGCCCCCTCGCCCCAGGGACAGATGACGGGGCTTGCACAGAGCTCACTCTTGTGTCCACAGGGCCTTCGTCCCAGAAAACTTGCTGTTCTGTGGCGGGCGTGCGCGTTCCCATGAATCACCCTTTTCTGACTGACACACCACCAGGCCCCCAAATGCAATGTGTTGGGGCAGGACCCAGCCCACAGTCCCCTCCTACCTATGATGCTCATCCCTGCAGCACCATTAGTGATGCAGCAGGGAGCACAAGATTGTTTGCAAGCTGCAAATCGCAGCCCCTGGAAATTGGAGCAGATGTGGCCACATGTCTTCATCTGCAGCAGAGCCCTTCCCCTGCACTGGCCGGACAACTCAGACCGACAACCTGGAAAAGTAAAACTTCAGATGTGCTCTATTTCTGTAGTATTTCTTTCACGAGCCTCAGCTTTGCTCTGCTGTGAGCACAAGCCAAGCTCTGATTCAAGGTAAGCACATAAATGCTTGTTTAAATTCCTTGTCTTTCAGCACAAGCGTACGCTTACGTCTAATGGCCTTTGGTGAGACTTAAGCCTGGCTTTAAAGTTAAGCATGTGTTTTAAGTGCATTCCTGCATCGGGGCTCTTAGATCCGTTGACGTGAACAGAGAGATTCCCCATTGGCTTTAGTGGGATTTTTCTTGCCTGAAATGGAGTCCAGATCTCATGAAATAAATACCCACGTCTTTGTAGATGTGGAACCACATGGAGACTTATGAATACTTGTTCCCAGAAAAGGATCCAGCTTATTCATATGCCTACATCATGTGTATTAAATTCTCCTGACATCTACCACAATTCTAGCATATAAATGGAAAACAGAATAGATACTGTGCCCTGAAAGCACTTAGCTATTGATGCCGTTGAATTAATAGCAGGAAGCATTGTTTGCATGCAGTCTTTACAAATTGTGCTTACATTTTCCTCTTACATTGTCTCATTCGCATTCTGCCCGATCTGCTGGCCCGGCCGGCCGCAGCCCTCAGCTAACGGGGAAACCCGCCCTGTGGTGGCAGCGTTGACTTTCCTGGGGCTGTCCCCTGGGGACAAGAGGGCAGGATTTGGTCCTTGGTGCAGGTCCGGACCAGGCTGGGGTACTGCTCGTCTCCCTGCTCCTGTCTGGCACAGGAGGGACAGGCAGCAGCAGCGGGAGTGCAGGGGGAAGGAGCTTGTGCCACGCAGGGCCGTAACTGCGCACGGGCAGATCTGAGCCCCCCGAGCAGAGCTGCTCGGAGCAGCCACCGTTTGTGTGGGAATCTCATGTGTCCCATGGTTCGTGGGGACTCAACTAACCTGCAAGCTCGTCCTGTGGGAGCGTGCCTTGGTTTGGAGCAGGAGCCGCGATCTGCTTGCGGTTCGTGGTCCCCATCCCCGAGATGGCAGCCAGCTACTCAGATGTTCCCGTTTCAACACCCACCACTCCTCCAACCGCCAGAAGTGCTACCAGAGAGCAGTGGGAGCGCCGAAATAACTCGCAGCACATTTCATTCGCTTCTCAGACCTTGGGGTGATGCTCTGGGCTCCCTGGGAAGCAGGGGCCATCTCCCTGAGGACGCTGACCCCATCCTGGCTGCTGCTGCTCCACAATCCCAGCCAGCCACCCCCACCCATTAGGATTAGCCAAATTTACGCAGGTTGAATCCCCAGGTGTGTTCTGCAAAAAGCCAGCAAGTCCCTCTGGTCTGGGATGTGCCTGGGTGGCTACAGAGCAAGAAAGAGGCTCAGCCACGGTCTCAGGGGGACACTTTGTGCCTGCCCTGATGCATTGAGTTGGATACAACACCTGGTTAAAATAACATCTGTGCCATCTCCATCCCACCAAGCACCAGCCAGAGCGCACTGGGGCTTGGGTTCTGCCTGCATGGACGAAAAAGGAGGCAGAGGTAAAGGGGGTCCAGGAGGAGACTGAGGGCTTCAGGGCACCACCAGCAGTCAGGTGCGGTTCAGAGCAGAGAGATCCCGAAATCTTTAATCTTTTCCCTGTAATGAAAATCAAACTTTTCCAGCCATACAGGACTTGTCATTGTCTCTCACCTCAACTGTCATAAAAACGCAGTTGGAAAACCATCTTTTGCATCTCAAAACATTTCTACTCAAATCCCACACCACTGCAAAAAAGAAATTTAAAAAATGTCCCTTTTTGCTCCAAGGGCTTTTTTTTTTTTCCTTTCCTTTTTTTTTTTTTTTCCCCTGGAGAAAGACTGCAATGAAAACAACTTATAGAGACACAAACAACTATTTTAACATCAGGAGGAGAAAGAAGAGAAGGAGGAGAAGGAGAAGGAGGAGCAGAAGAAGGAGGAGGAGGAGGAAGGGCTGTGCCTTGGTGCTGTTCACAGGAAGAGGTGCTCCAGGGCTGCAGGAACCACGAGAATGAGCAACAAGGCAGCTCTTCACTGCCGAGCACTTTCTGTGCTGTAAATCCCATTTTATATCCCCCGTGTCACATAGAGGGAGGAATAAACACAGTTTTGAGATGATTATTCAGAGTCTTTACGATGGTTATAATGTTCTCTGCTGCTCGCCTCACCCCTGCCTTGCCACCTCAGTGCATTTTCATATTGATACAAGTTTCTGCTGTGAAATGATCCCTGAAAAGAGTTTACCTGCCACTAAATGGCTCTGACATTGATGGGATGCTTTGGTACGGCCGTGTGAAACACAGCTCGTGGGTGCCTAGAGTAGCAAGTCATGCACACACCTCGCCGAGCGCCCTTCTTACAGCAGCTGTGGCTTACTGTGCCGTGGCACAAAGGGCTGCAGCAGGAACCCCACGCTCTGTGAAATGCACCCTGTTGTGTCCTTCATCACCTTTCTGCATGTCCCTTCTTTTTCCTCACATTGTCCCTCCCCCGGATGCCGCGGGAATGAGCAGATCCTGCGCACTGCCCACGGACAACTCACCAGGAACGTGCGTCCCCCTGCCCGAGCCTGCTGGGTGCTGATGCTGCCCCAGGGCCTCATGCCACAAAGCCTGGCTGCCTCCTGCATGAGCAGGGGTCTCGGAGCCCCCACTGACGCATCTGCTGCTGCAATTCTTTGTGTGCAGGGTGCCAAACGCAACAAGTCAGCCGGGTGCTATTTCAGCCTCCTCGATGTGTTTTTCCATGAGCGCGACCGAATGGCTGCTCCTCTGCCAAGTGTGCAGCCTTCCCACTTCATTATGGTCATGAGAAATCGATTTCAGTGCGAAAACAAAGGAATAGATTTAGCAGCCCTTCATCCCTCCTGTCTGCAAGCACGTGCGACGTTTGTTTGCAAAGTTTGGTGCAAGCTAATAACCTGCTCTTGCAAAGATTTACACCCAGGCAAAGACTTCCAGATGGGCTTAATGGTAAGCCAGACCTTAATCTAAAGGAAAACACTATTAGTATTATTTTTGTTTCTCTTTCAGTGCACTGCAGGACCAATATCCACCAAAGGGAATGGAGGGGTGGCATCGATGCCACCAGTCCGGGAGGACTTCTTGACCGTGGAGGTGCTGGGCACCTCTGGCTCCCAGCAGAGCCCCAGGGACCCCCAGCACCACGTGGGGCTGGGGGAGGGCTTGCAAGGGGCATGTGGCTCCATGTGCCTCCAGTGCTCCCCTGTCGCTGACAGCAGCCCAGTGCACACGGGGGCTGCATCCAGCCCCCCTGCTGCCCACATGGCGCTCGGGACATTAAAAGATACCTGAAACCCACCGACGGTGACTTTCAAATATTTGTAAATGGTTTGCAGGCAGAAAAGGAGGAGGAAATGGTGATGCTGTCAGAAAAAAAAAAGGAAGGTAGGATACATCCATCACTATTAATTTAAACAATGGTGATAATGTGAAATGATTTGTATTGTCCTCAGATCCATGTGTTTTGCACAAGAACTGGACAGAATTTATTAACAAGCCAGGGTCCTGGTATCATTTTCACTTTAAGAATCTGACCAGCACGGAGATCAGCATTTAGTCTTAAAACAACAACAACCAAACAATAATCCAAACCTAAAAATCTATTTTTTCTTCCCTTATGTGGAATTGAGCAGCCTTCTGGCTTGCAGCAGGGTGTATTTTCTACAGCTAAATTGCTTTTGACAAATGAAACCAAGTTATTCTTAATTACTCAACCTGTGGCCTTTACCAAACTTGAAATATATGATTAAACAAAATGGCTCAGACAGCACATTAAGCTTTGAAGAATGATTTTATTTTTGAGCTCTCCAAGCCTTTTCTTTAGAAAACAGAAAGCATTTTTTTTTTTTTTCATCACAGCAGGATAGTTCAGCTCTCTATATTTAGCCAGTGTCAAAACGCTCAAGAAAAAAAATTGTCAGAAGTAATTTTGTGATCCTTCTGCCACAAAAAGCACATGCACAGGCACTCAGATAATATTGCAGTCCACTTTGCGAGAGAGAAACGTTACGCTTTGCCGTGCGTCTGCTGTGAGCAGGCGCTCAGTTTGAACAGCCTAAAATAGGATTTTCTAATTTTGATTGATTGTGACAGAAAATGAACTCCATAACCATGACTAAACTAAATATCCCCTCTAAGAACCGCAGCCATTCTGACTCATTAATGAGTACAGAATAAATAACGAGGAAACACAGGGGAACCCCTACCTTTAACTACACTAATTGACAGCTGCCACGGTAGAGCAATGTTCTTGGTATTTCTACCACAAAAAAATAAAATTAAAAAAAGCATAGCTACCTGTTTCACTGCTGCTACATTTTTTTCAGCCAAACAAGCCACGCTATGATGCAGCCATGTGAAGCTCGGTCCCGGGAACACTTGCCCTACAAACATCCCCACTCTCACCCGTTACCTCAGCATGGGGGGCTCTGGGGCTTGAAAAAGAGAAAATGAGAGGAGAGGAGAGGAAGAGGAAGAGGAGGACGAGGACGGTGCTCCCAAGCCTGCCCCTCGCTGGGGGTACAGGGGCTGCCCTCCCCTTGCTTTCGCCCCAGCCTAATATTTTCCATGCTGGACTCTGAGCTCATGATGCTAAATCAAAACCGGAGGCGGGCGGGAGTGTCAATAAACCAAGAGGGCTGAGAGAGGAGAGGGGAAAGAAGGGGTGGAAGGGGGAAAAGGAGCCCGAGCAAATTAAAACCAGCTCGGAGGCAGGGCGGGGGGCAGGGAGGAGGCGCTCCGGGGGGGGGAACAGAAACAGGCCTGGGGACGCTGAGCCCGGTGCTGGGTCCCATTCCCTGGTACCAGCTGCCGAGGGTGGCCCAGGGCTCCCGGCGGTGTCGGGCCAGTGCTGCTCCCTTCCCTAGCGGCTGCCGTCGGGCGGCCTCAGAGAGCGGGCGGGAGGGACCCCCGTGTCCCAGAGCCCCCCCGTGTCCCAGAGCCCCCCTCTCTGCTCTGCCCAGGCTGCCCACAGGATCCTGGCCACTCAGCCCCACGCACTGCAGCCGCTGTCCTTCCTTCCTTTTCTTCCTCTCTTCTTTCTTCTTCCTCTTCTTCTTTTCTTCTTCTTCTTCCTCTCTTCTTCATCCTTTCGTTTTTTTTTCTTTTCCCTTTTTATTTTTTTGTTTCTTTTTTTTTCTATTTTTTTTTCTTTTCTTCTTCTTGTTCTTGTTCCTTCTTTCCTTGTTCTTT
Source organism: Anas platyrhynchos (assembly GCF_047663525.1). Classification (NCBI taxonomy): domain Eukaryota; kingdom Metazoa; phylum Chordata; class Aves; order Anseriformes; family Anatidae; genus Anas; species Anas platyrhynchos. Next base: position 3,399,277 of record NC_092589.1, read on the forward strand.
CTTTTTTCTTTCTTTCCTTGTTCTTTCTTTTTTCTTTTTCCATTTTTATTTCCCCCCTTTCCCTCCCTTTTGTTTCTTCTCCCTCTCTTCCCCTTTTCTTTCATTTTCTTTTTCTTCTTCTTGTCATTCTTCACTTTCTTCATTGTCTTTTTCTTCTTTTCGTTCTTTGTTTAATTTCCATCTTTTCATTTTTATTTGTTTTCTTATTTTTCTTCCTCTTTTCGTTCTTTTTTGCTTTCCTCTGCCCTTTCTCGTTTGCTCCCTTTCCCTGTCTGCTCTTTGCCCGCTGGCAGCAGGCCGGGCCGAGGGGACCCTTTCCCGTTCACATAAGGCCCGCAGTCACGTCCCAGACCCCCTAAGGCGGCCGAATTTCTCCTGCTCCTCCTGGCTAGCAGCCGCTGGAGCCACGGGCCGCCCGGCCGTGCGATGCTGCCCCGCAGCAGGTGCCCGGGGAGGGGCATATTTATTTCTTCAATCGCCCAGGGAAACCCCCCCCCCGTCCCATCCCTGGCGGGATCCCACCCGCGGCTGCCCGGAGCCCCCCTCCCGGCCCGGGGCGGATTTCTCCGCACTTCCCAGCAGAGGAAGACGAGAGATTGGCCCGGCCGGGGGGGCAGCGCTTGGGCTGGGGCCGGAGCGGCTCGGGGAGCCCCGGTGGCCGCGGGCTGCTGCCCCTGCAGCGCTGCCACCCGCCCGGCCGCGCCGTCGAGGGCTCGCGGCCGCCGCTGCGCCGGGTTTCCCAGCCAGCAAAGGAGCTCGGGAGGGGCCGTGGGGGCAGGAGCGGTGCCTGCTCGGCCGCCCCCGGGCAGGCCTCTGCCCCAGCCCGGCTCGGAGCAGGGTTTGGGCGAGCAGCGGCGGTGAGCCCCGCTGGGGGCTGGGGGCAGCCCGAGGGAAAAGGCTGAGCCGCGAGGGGGGCCGGGACCCCCAGACGCACCGGAAAAATTGTTCCGTCGGGATGACAGGGCAGGGAGAAAGCAAGCTCGCCTTCTCGGCCGCCTTTCGATTGCCTCCTTCCCGCACGCTGCGGGGAACTGCTCCCGTCCCGCTCGGGCGGCCGGGGAAGGGAAACTCCCGGCCACGGCGCTCCCGGGCCCTGCAGCCGGGGAGGGCTGAGAGGGGGGGAAGCAAACGCGGGGCACCCATCCCTTCGCAATGCTTAACTGCTTTTTAATCGATCCGCTCCACTCTCCTGAAGACGGATTCCCAGCTGTCGGGCGGCACTGCCTGCTGCGGCCCCACCGTGCGCGCAGGGGCTTAACCAGCCCCGGGGGGGGGGGCGAGGAGAGGGGGCCCGGGGAGGGCTTGTGGCCGTGCCCGTCCCCGAGTGGCCTCCGCACCGCGGGCCCCAGACGCCGTTTGCGCTCCTACGCGAGCCGTCGGCGGCGAAGCCGGATCCGGGGCGGCCGTCGGGCGCGGCCCCGCGTCCTGCCGCATCCCGAAGCGCAGGAACGGGGGCGCGGCGGGCGATGCCCGCGGCTGCCTGCGAGGAGATTGCCCCCTTCTCCCCCCAGCCTTTCGGCCGTCTGCGTACAAACACTCATGATCTTTCGATCTGTCTTTCCTGGGAGGGGATGAGGGGGGGGGGGGGGGGGGTGGACGGGGGTGGAAGCAAAAATCAACCAAACCTCAGTGCTGGGCGCTCGCCCCACTCGCGTTTCACGAGGCTGCTCTTCTGTGGTAGCTGCCGGTGCGAGAGCGGGGCGGATTTCAGTGCGGGCCGAGCAGCGGCAGGCTTCGGGGAACCCCAGACGAGTCCGGCCCGGCCCGGGCTCCAGCTGCCCCGTCGTTGTCCCCCCTGCGTGTCCGTGCCCCGCGGCGGCCGTCGGGGCTGCGGGCTAGAGGCGGCGCAGGTGCGCGTCCCGGCCCCGTCCCGCGTGGGAACGGGCGCGGGAGGGGTCCGGGGGGTCCCCGCCGCCTCGGGAGGGGGGCGCGGGTACCCCGCTCCGCCTTCCCTCGGCCCGATACCGGGCTGGGGGCGCCCCGACAGGGAGGCGGACCGGGGGGAGGCGCGGGCGGACCCCGGGCGGGGAGCGGCGGCCGCGCCGGGGCGCTCGCCCCGAGGGGGCGGGCGGAGGGAGCCGCCCCCCCCCCCCCCCGGGCCGCGGCCATTTAGGAGCGGGCGGGAGCCAATGGGCGGCCGCGGGGCGCCTCCAGCGTGACGGCCGGGATTGACGTGGTTCCCACGTCAAATTGATCCCAAGTAGCGGCGGGGGCTCCCCGCGAGCGGGGAACCGGCGCGGCGCCGCCAGGACAGCCCTGCGGCCACCGCCCCCCGCCGGCCGCCCCCAGCCGGCCCGGCCGGGCCGCCCCCTCCGCGGTCCCGCGCCCTCTATGCCGGGCCGGCGGCGGCGGCGGCTGCGGCTGCGGAGCGGCGGCCGGCGGCGCCCCCTCCCCGGGCGGCGCGGCGCTCCCCCGGTACCGGGCGATGGGTAAGCGCGGGCGGCTGCGGGGAGGGCTGGGACCGGGCCGGGAGGCGCCGCGACCCGCCGCGGTTTCGCTTTGCGGGAGAGGGGGTGAGGGGGGGCGGCGGGCGCCGGGACGGACCCCGGCCCGTCGGCGGGACCGGGGTCGGGATCGGGATCGGGATCGGGATCGGGATCGGGATCGGGATCGGGATCGGGATCGGGATCGGGAACGGGACGGGGACAGGGACCGGGACTGGGCGGCCACAGAGCAGAGGCCGGGCTGCGGAACGGCTTCTGCGGGCCGTCGTGGTGGCTGGTCCCGGCGTGGGAGAGCGCTCGGCTCTGCCCGACTTCTCGGTCTCCTTTCCTTCTCCCTTCTCTCTGCTGTTCTGTTCTTTTCTTGCTTTTAATTTCTTTCTTTTAATTTTTCTTCCTTTCTTTCTTTTCTTTTTTTCTTTTTTCTTTTCTTTTCTTTTCTTTTCTTTTCTTTTCTTTTCTTTTCTTTTCTTTTCTTTTCTTTTCTTTTCTTTTCTTTTCTTTTCTTTTCTTTTCTTTTCTTTTCTTTTCTTTTCTTTTCTTTTCTTTTCATTTCATTTTCCTTTATTTTTCTCTTTCTTTCTTTCTTTCTTTCTTTCTTTCTTTCTTTCTTTCTTTCTTTCTTTCTTTCTTTCTTTCTCTCTCTCTCTCTCTCTCTCTCTCTCTCTCTCTCCTTTCCTTTCCTTCTCTCACTCCTTCTTTCTCTCGCTCCCCCTTCTCTTTCTCTTTTTGCTTTCTGTTTCTCCATTTCTTCTTTCCCCCCTTCTCACTCTTTTCCCCTTTATTTCTTTTCCTATTTTTTTTCCATTTTTTTTTTCTTCGTTTTTCCTTGCCTTGCCTTGCCTTGCCTTGCCTTCCCTCCCCCCAAGGGGCACGGCTTTCGCCGACTCGTTTCTGCGCCCTCTCCTCTCCTTCCCACCGGTGCCCTTACCCCCGCTCCCCTGCCCCGCTGCCGGTGCCCGCTGCCGGTAACGCTGTGTCCCGGCCCGGCGTGGCCCGGCCCCGGCAGAGCACACGTACGGGGAGGTGAACCAGCTGGGCGGCGTGTTCGTCAACGGGCGCCCGCTGCCCAACGCCATCCGGCTGCGGATCGTGGAGCTGGCGCAGCTCGGCATCCGGCCCTGCGACATCAGCCGCCAGCTCCGCGTCTCGCACGGCTGCGTCAGCAAGATCCTGGCCCGCTACAATGAGACGGGCTCCATCCTGCCCGGGGCTATCGGCGGCAGCAAGCCGCGGGTCACCACCCCCAACGTGGTCAAGCACATCCGCGACTACAAGCAGGGCGACCCCGGCATCTTCGCCTGGGAGATCCGCGACCGGCTGCTGGCGGACGGCGTCTGCGACAAGTACAACGTGCCCTCGGTCAGCTCCATCAGCAGGATCCTGCGGAACAAGATCGGGAGCCTCTCGCAGCCTGGCCCCTACGACGGCAGCAAGCAGCCTCCCCCCCAGCCCGCGCTGCCCTACAACCACATCTACCAGTACCCCTACCCCAGCCCCATGGCCTCGCCGGCCGCCAAGATGGGCAGCCACCCCGGCGCGCCCGTCGCGGCGGCCCATGTCAGCCTGCCCCGCTCCTGGCCATCGGCTCACTCGGTCACCAACATCCTGGGCATCCGGACCTTCATGGAGCAGACGGGTGGGTATCGCGACAGGCGTGCCGTCGGGGCCGCAGCCCTGCCCTGCGCTGCCCTGGGCTCGGCAGGCATCGGCCCTTCCCCACCCGGCGAGCAGCTCTCCCTGGCCCGGGCTTTGGGGGATTTGTTTTATTTTATTTTATTTGGTTTGATTTGATTTGATTTGATTTGATTTTTTTTTGATCTCCGCACCCCGTGCTGGCAGGACGGAGCGGCGGGGCCAGATGCGGCGAGGCTCAGACATCTTGAACTTTTTATGAAAAATGTGGAAAATATTTTCGTAGGATGATAGATTGCCGACCGCAAATTCGGAGCCCTGAATTTCCCTTTGCAAAGAAAAAAAAAAAAAAAAACAAAAAACGGAGGGGGTGGGGGTAAAAAGTGTGTGTGTGGGGGGAAATAAGCCAGGGAAGGGAAAAAATCAGGGAAAGAGGGGAAAGCAAATGGCTTCTGAGAGCCGGGCGGCACGGCGGATCTCTGTGGCCGTCCCCCGAGAAATCTGCCCAGTTTTTTAGAGAAGGAAGAGGGCCGGAGGCGCGTCTTTTAGGATGGATGTCACCGCATCCCCAAGCTCCGGCTCGGTTCCCCCGCCGGCTCCGGGGTAGGGCGGGGGGCGAGTCCTTTTATCCTCCCCAAACCCGGGGAAATCAACCGCATGCATTCCCTTCTGCGCAACCATTTATCTTGAAAAAATTCCGATGTCACTTTTATAAATCTCCTTCGCCGAGAGAGAGGAGTCGGCCTTCCTAAATTATGGCGAGCAGGGAAGTGCCGGGGCGGCGGGCAGAGCCGGGCAGGGGGGTGCCGCGCCTCGGCTGGCTGGGGCAGCGCAGCGGGGCCGGCAGCGGGGCCCCCCCCGCGGCTGTCCGCGGAGCTCCCAGGGCCCGGGGTTAACGGCGCCGCGGCTCTGTCCCGCGCAGGGGCGCTGGCCGGCACCGAGGGCTCTGCCTACCCCCCCAAAATGGAAGACTGGCCCGGCGTCAACAGGACGGCCTTCCCCCCGGCTCAGCCCGTCAACGGCATCGACAAGGCTGCGGCGGACGGGGACATCAAATACCCGCAGGTACCGGGCGGGGGTCTGCGGGCGCCGGGGGCGCCGTCGGGGCGCCGTCGCCCCGTGCCCGACGTGTGTCTGTGCCCGTCCCCAGCCCGCCCCGGGGCTCTCCTCCGTGGGCGGCTTCCTCCCGGCCTGCGCCTATCCCCCCTCCAACCAGCACGGCGTCTACGGCGGCCCCGGCGGCTACATCCCCCCCGGCCACCCCTGGCAGCCTCAGGGCAGCCCCTTGGGCCACCACGGCCCCGGCGTGGCGGTGCACGGCGGCGACCTGGCCAGCGCGATGGCGTTCAAGCAGCCCGGCAGGGAAGGTGAGCGGAGGCCGGGGGGGCACGGGGGGCCAGGAGCGGAAAGGGGCGGCGGGGGGGGAGCCTGGCTCGCCCCGACGGGGCGGCGGGGAGCCCCCCGGCCGGGGGTTCGACGGCCCCAAATTGCGGCAGAGCATCCCGGGGGGGTGCGGGGAGGGGAGACTGGAAACCATTTTTTCCTCGCCGTGTGCCACTGGCCGAGGAAGCGGGGCAGCCCGGGGAGAGGGCAGCAGTTTTCAGCGTGATAAATAAATCTTCCCTGCTCCCCGCCGCAGGCAGCGCTCAGATAAAGCCTGTATGCGGGGCAGGCGTTTGCTCTGAACGCCTTTACCCGTGGCTGCTAATTGGGACGCTTCTTTTATCTCCCGTTAATTATTTCGGTACAGTTATGGAAGCTTTGTTTCCTCGATAGGTGGTTTCGTTTAAGAAATCCCAACTCATCTGTTCTGGATATAAAATCCCCGTCAATATCTTTCTCCTTTTTGTGGTATTGGACTTTCTAATATTTTTCACATTTGCAATTCATTTCCCACATATTAATTCATTTCTTTACTCTATTTTTTTTTTATACGACCTTTTACCGTTTCTATCTAACTACGGGAACCTGCTGTGACTTATATCAGTCCTCTCAGGGATGAATTATTGCGTGGATCAACGGCTGAAAATGGACAATCGTAAACCTGTTTTTTTTTTTGTTTTGTTTGTTTAAAAAAAAAAAGAAAACGGAAAGCGAGAAAGGGATGGAGTGAGTAGAGAAAAAAAGGAAAGGAAAATTAGAAAGAAAAAGAGAGCAAGAAAGAAGAAAGCGAAAGAAAGAAGGGGAAAGAAGGAGAAAGGAAAGAAGAAAAATAAAGTGAAAGAAAGAAAATGAAAGAAAGCGAAAGGAAGAGAGAGAAAGAAAAAAAATGTAGAAAGAAAGACAGAGAGAAAGAAAAAAAAAAGAAAGAAAAAGGAAACAAATGATGGAGGGAAGATGCCCTGTGCGTTTTTAGTCCGTTTTTTGCAGTGTCCTTCTCACTTTTTAAGTGACTTGGAGGCTGAATTTTCTGACTTGGCAATCCTCAAGCTGTTCCGGTCCCAGCCGAAGGACTTTATTTAATTTAATTTGATTTGATTTGATTTGATTTTTTATACATTTTTTTGCCCTTGCCTTTGGATCGAATTTCTGGTTCGGCTCTGTTGGCCCCGGGGCCAGGCAAAGCCGGGTTACCTGGGCAGCGGCCCGAGGGTGCCTGGGGGCCGGGGAGGTCCGGGGGGGATCTGGGGCTGTCCGAGAGGGTCCGAGGGGTTTTGTGCCGGCATTTCTTATTTTCAACTTATTTTCTCATTTTCAGCGGCCGCGCTCCGCTCAGGGGGGCAGCCCCATGCCGCCCGCTTCTGCCGGCGGGGGAGCAGGCAGCCAGGGAAGGGAGCAAAGGCAAGAACAGAGAAGGGAGAAAGGGGAGGTCTGCGGGGATATTTCCCCCTCTGCCTCAGACCTGTTCTGATTTCACTGCCGTCGCTCTCCCGCAAGATCCCCTTGGAGGAAAAAAAAAAGGTTTACGATTGTTTTCAGCCCCTGCCCCGTGCCCGCGCCCGCAGCAGCCCCGGGGCTTTTCGCACCCCCCGCCTGCCCCGACGGTGCGTACGGGGGCGGTGCGGCGGCTGCACGGGTCCTGCGGCCGTGCTGAGCTCCCAAGGAGTTTAAGCCCAGCTGGCTCCGATGGCGGGCCCCGTCCCCTCTCCCCTTCCCCTCCTTTCCCCTCTGGTTTCTCCCTGCTGCTCTCCCTGCCGCTCCCTGCGCAGCGCAGGACCTGTCCCTGCATCCAAGACAGGGCTCAGAGCTGACATCTGGCCCCTTGCCCTGCTTGCAGCAGCGCCCTGCTATATGACTGTTCGTTAATGCGTGCCCAAAAACATGCAGAAAAAAGAGCCCATGTCCCCAAATGTTCCCCCTGCCCCTCAAAGGGCTGGAGCCCTAGAAAAAGGCAGTGCAGGGACAGCTCTGTCCCTGGTCTGGTGACAACCCCCATGGCAAATCAGGGAAACCTCTGCAGGCGGGCAGGGAGGTGAGCAGCCTGGGGACAAGGCAGGACTCGGAGCCTTTCTCCAGCAGGCTGGGGGAGCACAAGAGCCAGGTCCAGGTCAGCTCCCAGACAGATGGCAGGGGGTGTCTGTCCCCACTGCAGTCCCTGTCGCTTGGGAGATGCGTTTCCCCTTCCCTCCCGGTTTCCCCAGGAAAGTTGGAGGCTGGTAATCCACCGCTCTGCTGTTGTCTTTCTTTCCCCCTCTATTCTTCTTGCAGCCACGGACAGAAAACCTGCCAGCCCTGCGGGCAAATCTCCAGACACTCTGAACACCATCCACGGACTCTCGATCCCAGCCTCCTCTTCCTAGAACCGTGGAGCAGCAGCCAAGGGACGGTCACCCTCGGATCAAGCACCTCCAGACTGTAACCGAACTGTCACAGTTAGAGGTGCCACCGAACTGTTCCCAAAGTGCCACTGCCTCCAGCAGGTGCCTGTGGGGACGAGGAGGCCGGTGTGAGGCTGGACAGAGGTTACAGCCTCCCACGGCAAATCCCCACTCCGGGGAACATGGTCGGGACACTCACGCTGCCCAGAGGGACACGTTACCTCCATTGGATCAGAAAGGGGTGGCAGAAGAGGCTCAGCCTTCCATCTTTATTTTGTCTTTTTTTTTTCTTTCTTTTTTTTTTTTTTTTTTTGTCTTCCCTCCTCGCTCTCAGTTTTCTCTCTCTCTCTCCTCCCTGCTGTCCCTGAAGACTGCCGGCCATGGCACAGCGGGGGCCTCCATTCCCAGCCTCTGCTCAGTGCATCCTGGGCTCTGTCCCTGCCTCGGGAGCGCATCTCCGGGGAGGAGCCTGCGGCCGGCCGGACAGTGCCGAAGCACTCTCCTTGCGAGCCTTCTGCCCCAGAGTGTAAATGGACAAATAAGCCACGACTTTTTATGATATATTTTTATAATAACAAACCTTAATAAAAAAAAGACTACCATGCACTGCTGGCATCCTTCCCCAGTGCGGAGCCGAATGCGGGGCAGCACGAATTGCAGGTGCACTGCAGGCCAGGGCAGCCCCGCATGGGGGTCTGTGCCCCCACTGGATGCAGAGTGGTGCTCTGGGGCTGCCCGCTTGAAGCCCACACACTGGGGTCCGTGCCCCCCCCTCCTGTCCATCTGGCTCGGGTGCAACCAGAACGGGCTCTGCTGGGCTTTTGAATTCCCTGGCTCCACCAGCCGCTGCCATTGGCTTTGGTCCCTGCATTGTCTGGAGAAGGGGAAGGTCCTCCAGTGGGGCAGGGAGGAAATATCCTGGCAGCAGAATACACGCCTGGCTTTCTGCAGAGAGTGTGTCTTTGTGGGAGGGAGGCAGAACGATGCCAAATTCGACATCCCACCCCGGGAAATTATTTTGCCTTCAACCTTAGGGTGGCAAAATTCAGTTTTGCCTCTGCTGCTACGAAGCCTCCAGCCAGAGCTGGTCTTTGCAACTGACTACAAAGCACGGGAGGGAAAGGGGGGAATTGTAAGCAGGCGAGAGTGCTGTGCCAGGGCCAGGCCTGCCTCCTGCACTGCCACAGGGTACATTTTAAAGGAAAGAGTCACCTGAGCGAGATGCTGACAGTTTTTACTAAGTCTAGGCTTATCCACATAAAGCTACATAAGGGCATGGGTGAGACCAGCCCTAGAAAAGAGGAGTGACAGAAATACCCCTAAAGTGCAAACACACACACGGGGCCTCTCCGTCTCCTGATTGCTGCAGAAGAAATGCAGTCCCTCAGAGGGAAGAGAGGAAAAGCAGAGCAGAAATTAGGATGGCTGAGCACTGTCTCTGTAGGGACTCTGCTGGTCTAGGAGGCCAGAGGAGCCCTTTGCACCCCCAGCCCTTAAACTTTGCCATGTAGGGCCTGAAGAAGCTCAGCCAGCCTCTAGGATGTGGGAACCTGGTTGCCTCCAGCGTGTCCCCGCGGTGTCCCTGGCTCACCCCGCCTCTGAGCAGGATGAACAGGGCGCTTCTGGCCAAGCTCAGCCCTGGGCTCAAGCTCTCTGCGGGACAGACCTGCTGGTGTTCCCTGGGAGCAGCTCAGTGCCCCATTTCAGCCAGCCCCCCCACCTCACCACAGCCCCTGGTGGCCCCATGGCAGAGCCACATCCCCGGAGGGGACAGACTGAGTGCCCTGTGTCCCTGTCGCTCCCAGCAAACCACCTGAAGCCCTCAGCACCTTCCCCCCACCTTCGCGCCCACCCTGGCCCCAATCCCCGTCACCCCAGACAGCCACCAAACCCTGCAGGCCCCGCTGCAGTGGCCGCACACCTCGGGCTGGATTTGCCACCAGAGGGAGACCCTATTGTTCTGCAGACACGTGAAAGGAGCTGGCTGCAAGCTGCAAGGAAGGGTTGGCTTTCCCAGCCGGGGAACAGAGGGACGCAGAGGGGATGTGCCCAGGCACACCAAACCTGCCTTGCCGCAGGTTTAGGGAGGAGGTGTCGCGAAGAGCTGCAGCACAAAGCCACAGGATGATGCCTGTAGCCAGGCACAGAGCAGAGCCAGGGAGCAGAGCGAAGCATGCCACGCCGCGGCACAGTGGCTTTCATCATCTGGCTCCTGCCTTCTGTTTTGTGCTCATCTCTTTGCCTGTTGGTAGCCTTTATTAAAGATGCAGTTCTAACAATCATGACTATAGAAGGGACTTCTCATTAAAAAAAAAGAAAAAAAAAAAGTTTGTTTGGGCATTGTTTCAACTGCTGGGTTTAACTCAGGCCTCTGTCTGAAAGCTTGTAGCTGTCTGAACTTTTCCTGTGCTTTGCTGGGGAACTTTGACACTGGGACCAGGCGCCTGACCCCAGGCACCTGAAGCCTGCTCCTCTCTGCCCTTGCCCAGCGCCATTCGTGGTGCAGATGGAGCAGCCAAAGAGCAAAACCCAGTGGGCTGTCCTCGCAGTGATCCACCATCGCGTGCTGGGGCAGGTCAAGGACACCGTGGCTTGGTGTTCCCTGCAGGGGGGGTCAAGGAGAAACCTTGCTGGGTGGGAGAACCCCCATAGCAGCTGTGTGTCCCCTGGGAACAAGCCTCGTTGCACCCCACGCTGCCTTGCCGCGAGGCTCTGCCTTGCTGGGTCTGCAGGCGGTGATTTTGGAGCCCCAAAAAGCCTGTTTTCTAGAGCAAAACAGGCATCCCAGCTCACAGGCCGGCAGCAGGACACAAGCACTGATGGCTCCAGCAGCGGCAGGTGCTACGGAGACTGCAGACACTCCCAGTAAGAAATGCAGACATTTCCAGCTGGAAATGTAATGGGCAGCATGTCACCGTGGGGAAATTTGCCACAGCAAGTGCTTTTCTAAGGCTGACAGCAGCAGAGAAAGAAGTAGTGTGAAGAAGGAGGAAAATGAGCAGGAGTAGGTCACCGAGTTTTGAGGAGAAAAAAAAAAAAAAAGGAAAAAGATTGTTTTTCTGTGGTGGTAATGACAATGATAACAACTACTCTCACTCTGAATGAGTGATGCTGAGAGCAAAAGCCCCTAACAAATTGCAAAGTAAAATTGGCAGCAAAAACACCTCCCAAACAGGGCTATATCAGTGCTGCTCTGATTCTTGGCTACCCGGGCTCGCAGCAAATTCCTCTCTGCAGTGGGCAGGCTGACACAACCGAGAGAAAATTGGACTTGATCGTAGCGGAACTTTCTGAATTTATTGGAACAAAGCGAGAGGGTGGAAACAATCCGCTTTGACACTTTTTCACTGACAATTTTGTCAAAATCGATACCATCCCTCAGAACATGTCAATTTTGATGAAATGGCATTTTCTGATGGAAAAAATTAGGTTGAAACTGTTTCCATCGGCTCTACCTGACCCATATATCTTTAGCACCGTTTCTTTTGAGAGCGTGGCACAGCGTGGAGAACGTTACAGACCTTGTTCTAAGACCTGCACTTTGTTACTGGAGACTCACCAGTGGACCACATATTTATTTTCTTTTTAGCATGTTAAGAATCATAAAGATTTAAAAACATCACTCCGTCTGGAAACAAGTCGTGCCGTGGGAGCGGGGCTTGCAGATGTTTGGCACGAGTACAGACCGCGGCTGCTCTCGCAAGGTCTGCCCGCATCACCCGGTGCTTTCAGCCACCGTCTGCAGTGGCGCGAGCGCTGCGCACGCACCCGCCTGCACAATGCCACCGTGCTGCTCGCCGCCTGGCCACGTGTCCCCAGGGGCTGGTGTTTTCCAGGCTCCGACCTTGCTCTCAGCACCACGGCTCTGCTAAGGCACCATCCCCTGGATTTTAGGGCACTGCAGGCACGGCCCTGTTGGTAACTCATTCTGCAGGGCCACAAACACCTGCTTGAGCAGTGTCACTGGAGATTAGGCTGGCCAAAGACCCGGCTCTCACGTGGGGTCAATTTTCAGTAAATGTTAGTTATGTTTGAAAACAGCCTATATACAATTTTCAAGCTCTGACTGGTTCAAATGTTTGAGGTCTTTGTAACTAGATCCTCATCCTCCTGCAGGAGCATTTGCAGAAGGACGCACAAGAATACGTGCCCTGCTCTCCCTGGCTTTCAGCAGAAGTCACAAACCAAACCATCATTTGCAAATTTATAAGCTTTCCCACAATTGCATAAGTCACTTTTGAAAATGGGACATTGATTCCCAAATTGCCCAGGCACTTCATAGCATTTCCTCCTAAATAGCCTTTTGGGCACTCAGCCCGTCGGGGGCTGGACAGAGCCCAGGGCAGCGTTTTGCATGCCAGCACTTTTTCGGCAGTGTTGACCCACAGCAGGAGCCAAAGGGACAGGGACCTGCCCCATAGCCCTGCCCCACAGCCCTGCCCCATAGCCCTTCTATGCTGCTCACTGCCGACTGGAGCTCTCATGCCGTGGCTGCAGGAGAGGCTGGGCTCAGATCCTCATTTCAGAGCCTGAGATGCCCAATAACTAAATGAGTCCTCCAGAAGAGCCCTGGACCAAAGGCACGAAAGGCGTTTTTCTCACACACTGTGCCCATTTTTTTGTCGCCCTGCAGGTGGTTCCCCCACACCAAGTCATGAGCTCGGGCAGGCATCTGCAGGGAACAGGTGAAGCCCTGCTGGCCTTGCACTTGCCGCGTTTTCACTTCTGTATCTCACTGTGCAGGAACAGGGCTACAGGAGATGTCTCCCATGCCCGGAGTGTGCTCTGACAGCCACACAGCCTCATTCAAATTGCCACAATTAACAGCAGGTAGGGAAGGAGCCCAAATGCGCAGGCAGTGAAGCCTGGCCATGCCTCGGATGGGCGCTGCCAACAGCGCCAATAGCCGGGGCCGGGCGCAGGCTGCCTGGGCTGGGCTGGGGGCTGGCCTCAGGCTCAGTCCCTCTTCCTCACGCTGCCCGATTCCTGCTCGCCTCTGGCTGCAAACCCTACCTCCTGTGCGTGCCTGTGAATGCGCGCTGCTCCCTTCCAGCACGTTCACGCATTCCCACAGAAAGCAGGTGCTGGGCACCACGGGCTGCAGAGCAGCCTCTGCTGCTGTGTGCAGAGGCCCGGGCCTCCTCTGGGCGAGGACAGAGGCCCAGTGCTGCCCAGGCACCCCCGTGCTGTGGGACCAGATGTGCTATCATCTGGAGAGTCCCAGAGGTGACGGCGATAATCCGCATGGTTGTAATTCTGCTTGTACAAACCCCCGCCAGCATCGGCACCTCGTACAGCCGCAGTATTTATGTTGCTTGTTTGGTATCCAAGACGTCTGCCCCAACGGCATGAGGCTGGAGAACGGGCTTTTATTTCCTGGAGGTGCTGAGAGACGTTTATGACCTGAAGCTTTAGAGGGAAAGGAGATACCTGTTGGCCCTGCCGCCGGGAAGGGAAGCAAAGGCAGGCGAACGAGCTCTGCATGCTGCGGGCAGCCACAGAGGAAAGCTTATTTCCTCCCAGATTGCAGGGCAAAGATACGAACCTCCCTTTTTATCCTTAGTGCTCAGACATATAAACCTCAGACCTTGCTGCTGCAGCAAAGTGCTCGTAAAGGTGACCAAGGGCTGCCCAGCTCTGCCAGCCCAGCAACACCATCAGCGAGTCATGCCAGAGTGAGGGCTGCTTGCTCTTGAGGACCTCAGAGCTGGAACGGGACTCCTGCATGGAGAGACGTCCCAAGACTGCATGTGATGTGATATGAAGGTGCTTTCCAGCAAAGCGTTAGTTTACACTTTTGCATGTCATTATATGGTTTTGGAAATCCCTGCTGAATTGATGGATGCAGGAAGAAAACTAAAGAAGAGTGGTACCGTCAGGGGGTTTTGGCAGCGGCTCCTCTTGGTAATTTGCAGAGAGCTGGTGATGATAAATTGAAGCAAAAAGAATTCCTGGGCCCTGAGTGTAGCGTTACTCGGCCACCGAGGAGCACCGTGGTTTCCAGTCTTCCTTCAGAAGCATCGTGTGTCAATGGATTTTGGAGCAAGCTGCAGAGTGAAGATCAATGACTTGATCCAAGATGGCTAGTCTTCTGCTGCTAGACTTGATACTATATAAACGAACGTATTATTTCCCTTGGGGAAAACCTTCTCCCCCTCCGCCCCCCCCCGCCTCATTCCCTGTTCTGCAGTATAAATAAAAAGTACTTTTTATCTCAAAGTTATATTAACCTGGCAAAGATGACAAAAGCTTTCACTGAAGCTCTCCCAGAGATAGCACTGTTTTGGCATCAGGTTCTCAGAAAGTGATGTCATCCTGAATTTATATGCCAGAGTTTTCCCTTTCTTCTTCAGATTTGTGGCAATGTCAAAGTTCTTCTCTAGAGCAGATCTGTTTCCAATATTTCATATTTACGTTTTTCATTTCAGGGCTGGCAGGAACATCTTCTGGTTTCAACCTTGCAGATGCTTACACGCATGGAAAACCCTAAACTCTTGAAGAGTCTCTTGAAGAATTGGGGAATTAACAGAGATTACTTCTAAATCCACATGGGCCTACAATTTCTTTAAACGTCAAGATTACAGAAATCTATGCAGCTCCCCTGCTCCAGTGAGGATGCACCTCTTTTCCTGAGTGCAGGACTTGCCGCCAGGTACTGCTGCCAAGGTGCTTTCTGACAAAGCCCTGTCTCACAGCTGGTAAAGGCCAGGTCTTGGGAAAATAGCTAAAAAGCATTATTTATCACATAATGTTTCATAAAGCCTTGAGAGCCGGGGGTTAGCATCCGCTATCAGGAAGGCCCTTGGTGTGGCAGATGGAGATGGGGAGACGTCACCGAGCCCTCCTGGCACAGGTGGTGGCCACCCCTTGCTCTCCTATTCCTCCGATCCTGCATGAAGCCCCCAGAGCAGGCAGGGGGCTGCCGGGGCCACATGGTGTTGGGCTCCTCTCTGGAGGCTGGCCCAGGGGTAGAAGCACGGGACTTGCAGGAACCAGCAGGAACGGAGCAGGGTGGGCGCCAGGCACCTTCGGACACTCTCAGTCGTGGTTGTGTTGCGCCACGAGCCCTCGTCCCTTTTCTGCAGAAACACTCCAAAGCTAGTGGGATATTATTCTCTTTTTTTTTCTTCTTTGGGTTGCCAAAGAGTCATATTTTAAAGTTCGAAATACTTGTCAGCATCCTAGCACGGCCCCCAGAGCCGATGACGCAAATATGACAAGAAGCGAGGTCAGATTACAAATGAGGCCACTTCAAAACCTCTCCCGGAAAACTGGAGGTTTGAAGAAAGAGATGAAATGTTCTGAGAAGAAAAAAAAAAAAAAAGGAGAAAACAACCAACAAACTGCTTCATAATCTGCGTGGAAGACAGCACAGAATGCCCTCCACCGGGAGGTGCGCAGTGCGGGCAGCTGTGTGGAAGCAGCTTGGGAAGGCAAAGCACTCTCGCGAGCCCATTTTAGGAAACCACGCTCTTGGGGACAGCTGTGTGGGAAAGAGCCTTGCTACGAATTTGGACATGCTCCCACCCATGCCAGGTGATGCAGTGTGGCAGGGGAAGCGGGCAAAAGGACCGCTGGTTCCAGAGTGAAGGGGCAGAACTTATCTTCCTCCACCGGGCCACCCCCGAGCACCTCACCTATTTGACTTGAGTTGTGCTCCTGGAGGCACCTGGGGAGACCCAAAGCAGGCTTTGCCCTGCCCCCACAAGCCTCAGTGGGCGCACCAGGTAGCAGCCCTGCGCCACAGCAGGAACAACACACGGCCCCGCAGCCAACGCTGTCAAATTCCATCTGGCTCCAAGACCCGACCTCGTCTCATCTCCAAAGCGATAACAAAACATCGTCTTTATGAGAAGTTGTCAAGAATCTAATTGTTTTGCAAACACTGCAGATACCTCTTCCATTTCAAGGAACAAGTAGGGTTGCTTTTGGTTTTGGAAGAATTGAGTAAGCATGAAGACTTCCAAACTTGCTCAGATACAAAACACTATTGTTATGTAGTACAGTGAAACAGCTGTGGTTTATAAGTACCATTAATGTGAAACTTTAACTTAAAAAAAAAAAAAAAAGAAAGAAAAAAAAAAAACAGCCTTAAAAAAAGTTGAAGGAACAGAAAACATTTCATCCATACTAATGTGAGGTTTTAAACATATAGGCTTTTAAGTGAATTGGCCATAACCACAACAATATTTTGGGTCTGACCAGAGCATATATTGTATGCAGATGTTAATTTGGCATTTGCATGCATATGCAAAGAAAAAAATCTTTTCTACATGTTTTTTCTTGAGAGCATTGCGATCTGGAGTCACTTTAGCTTTACAAACTGATTATAAACACTAATTACCTGAAAACATGCTGTTTGGCTTAATACGCAGCCTGTAGACTGAGGTTCTGCTTTATAAAAACACAAAATTCAGCCGGAATCCTCACCCTTCTCTCTATATATAGATATGTGCATGTATAAAAGCAGAATGTGCTGATTTGTACAAAACCCCTATTCCTCTGTTAACCCTCTCCTTCCCAGTGAGGAGAGATGTGTGCCAGGTGACGCTATAACATTTTGGGAGGGGAGGTTGAAGCCTCTCCGGCGGCTCACCTTGGCTGCTCCAACATCTGCTGCCCCAGGGACCGTGGCAGTGGCCCACTGGGCCTCCTGCCCCTCCCAGCCTCATGGCATGAGCATGCCAGAGGGACACGAAGGTAGCAAAGACAGTCGTCCTCGCAGCGGTGCGATTGTAACTGCGGTGTACGTGCCCCGTGGCAGCAGTGGTGGGCTTCCAGAGGGCTCTGCCATGCCACAACAACCCTTCCTGGTTAGGTCCCTGGGGAAGGAGGTCTCACGGATGAACAGCGGGCAGGACAAATTGCTCTAGCAAGTCAGCTCTGCCTGCAGCGGGGCACCCCTGCCTCAGGAGCTGGCCAGCTAGGCGCACAGAGGTCTAGAAACACAGCTATCAATAGGACTGATGCCTTCTGAAAGGAGGTACCAAAACTGGGTAAAATCGAGCTTTCCACCTGATTTTTCAGTGGTGGTTTCAGAGGAGTTTTTAAAGCGAATTGCTCTGAAGAGGGGAGCACCCTGCTGGGCACACGTTGGGCATGGAAGAGCCAGAGCCCCCAGAGGGAAACACAGCGCTCGTCCATCCTGCTCTGACAGAGAGGGGTGGAGAAGGCATCCAGCACTTCTTCAGCCCTGTCAGCACCTCCTGGGCCTGACACCGGGAGCACTGGGGCCAGACCTTCCCAAGGACACCCTCACCCCCTTTCTTCCTCTGCTGCACAGGCAGTGGCTGGGGCTGATGATGCCCTCCTGCTCTGACAGCTCTCTGCTGCCCGGCTGACACGGCTGGGGTTGCTCCCAGCCTTCCTGAGGATGCAGAGGGAGCTGGCGGGATCAAACACTTCTTGTTGTGCACCCTCAAAGAAATAACATTTGCGGAGCACACTGCCATTTGGGGTGGTGGTCTTGGAAAAGACCCACCTTGGGAAATGTGGAATGAATCAAACAGCGGTAGCCAGTTTCAGGGTAAAACAAAGAAAAATTAAAAGAAGCAATGTTAGAGGGGAAAAATTGCTGAGCTTGCCTTATTCTTCTAACTTAATCTTATTTTTGTGCTGGCTTAAGAACCCAGTTAGAGCAAGCGTCTTCAGCTGCTCTCTTCAGGATGTGTTTCTGTTGCCCTTTCCCAAAGGGCGCTCCTCACCTGGGCTTTAGCTTCTGCCCTGCGAAGCCTCCTGCCCCTGTGATGGGGGCTGGGGGTCCGTGCCCCACTGCGCAGCCAGGGCAGAAGAAGTGGACACACACTGTGAGGAGCAGAGCCTTTAATATCCTGCCCAGTTATTAATCTATGAAAGCTCTTCCTTCCTTTTTTTTTTTTTAAAAAAAAAAAAAAAAAGTGTTGCAGGAGAACATCAAAAGATGACATTGGCTTGGCAGGTGGAGAACAACTCAGGGAGCCCTGCCTTGAGGAGGAGAGGAGCTGTAAAGCTCTGCCGTCATCTTAGCAGAAGAGATGAAGCTGCTTGTTGAAGTTTTTACGGCTGTGCATCTCCAGTTCTACGTTAGTAATAGAGTTATGCTCTGCAGTTACAGCTGTGGTTTCAGAGGGCAGTTTACAGCGGGATGAGAGGAAAAATACAACTCAGCCAAAGAAGCCCGCCAGCTGAGGATGCTCCATGTCCTGACACCCACCATCAGGGCTCAGCCTCAATGCGGCGTGAAATATTCATTACCAGCCCGACCCAAACCTCCGTCGAGTCAGCAGGCAGGTTCCCAGGCGGCTTCAGAAGGCAGAGGAGCAAGCACCGCGTAACTCTCCATTTAACATCCTTCCCATTTGTTTTCTATGGTTGAATTCCAGGCAGTGCAGGCTATTTGTGTGCGAGAGGTCTGCAGCAAACGCGAGCTGAAGCGCAGAGGGCTTCGAGGGGCTATGAGCAGCCGTTGGTTTCCCTGGCTATCACCTTTAAAGCATGAAAGGCATTTTTGGTTGTTTCGAATTTTCATCTTTGGAGTATTTTTCTTGTTAGTTCATGCTCGGCTTTCATTCATCTACAGGGAATAGCGCTGCAGTAACATGATACATAGCAAATATCACAATTTAAATAGAACCAATCCATTGTGAATGAAGACTTCTGCAAAGAATGGGAAAATAGAGCTAAAGGGCTGTTAAGTAAACTCTTTTATGTGTGACATTATGCAGGCAATGGTTTTGGAGTGTAAAAGATATTTTTCATTATATCAGTGTTATTAATTCCATCAGCTTGAACTGGATTGGTACATGAAATGGCTGTGTGTTTCCCAGGTTAATAAATCTGCATAGGTTTATTGTTCGGAATAAAATCTATTTTCCTCAGCAAATAACCATGATCATTTGGGGTTACAACCATTCCTCAGGAAATGCTTTAAAACTAACATTTTTATTGGTATCATAGGAAATTCATATGCCAAATAACATGGGACTATAACTTTTATCTGACTTTAAAACAAAATCTGTTATCTTTTATGGCCAGTTTCATATAGTCCCACTATCAGTTTCCATAAAATTCAACAAGCATTCCTCATTCAGCCTGGAAAATCAATAACAGAGTTGGTTGAAAAGTGAAAATGTCTTTTTGCAAACATTTTTGAAATTTCTGAGTTGTTTTCATTTGAAAGCACTTGCAACTGACTGCTTTCTGGCAGAGAAAAGTCCTCTAATGCTCTTTATAATGTTTTCTGTTCTACTTGTTTAACACGGAAAGAAAGTACGTTTCTGGGGACAAGACGAACGTTTTTCACAATATCATCAACTTTAACGGACGGCTCTGTTTTTATGAAAGGCTGATTTTCCACGTTAAACCCTCAACTTGAGTGTGATTTCACCAGCCGCTGCCCTCCAGCCTGACCCCACAGCCGCCCGCTGAGCTCTTACGGTGGCAGCGGGACACGGGGCTGAAAGTGCGGCGGTCGCCCCTCGCCTCGCTCCCAGCTTTTCTCTCGGACCCACCGACGCTGAGCAGAGACAGCCCTTGATCTTAGTTCTGCACAGCCCCAACCACCAAAGGGATCTTGAGCTCATTAGGAGGCGCTTGCGCATCTGTGCTAAGCAGTCATGCACCGAACCACAGTGCAAATGAAATCATCACGGGCATCAGGAGTGCCCGTGGCCTCGCCAAGCCCATGGAAGCTCCTGCCGTTGACCTTGGTGAAGCCAGAATTTCACTGAATTTCACTGAGCTGGTCAGGATTGGATGCAGAGGACGATTAAAATAAAAGAATTACAAAATTTTAATTTGGCAATGCCTCTGTGAGACCTACTGCAATTATGTTGCCATGCCTCGGCACAGCCAGAGTCTGGGCTAGTGCCTGTTGAAGTGAATGGGAATATTCCCCCAGGATTTGGGCGAGGGATTTAAGCTTCATGTTTGTTTTTTCAGGCAGCATTTCAGTAAGTGCTTACAAAACAAGGCTCTGGGAGAGACACTCACAAACCTCCCAGAGTCAATGAGGAGTCATCTGATCATGAACCGCGCTGCTCTTTGAACGGGCAGGCAGCTCTCTGACGGCCACCGAGGGCCCCGGCAGCTTCACAGGGAGGTGCTCGCTGCAGGGGGGTCGGAACCGGTGCTGAGGCTGTGGCAGAAGGGATGGACTGGAATCCTCCTCTTGTGCGGGGCTGCGCATCTATGGTTTTGCAAAGCGATGCTCAGCAGGAAAAATACCGTCTATTGATGGAAATCAGTTTTATTTGTAGGAAAGATTAATGCTTAATGCAGTTCATCCTCAAAAGGTCACTATAACCTCCCGAACATCCTGCAAATCTTCTAACTCACTGCTGAATCCCATCTATTGGAAATGCTCTTTTGAATATTTCACAGAAGGTATAATGCTTCTTACATAGAGAAACGATTTATTTTTTTTTTTCAATTGTGAAAAAAAAAAAACACAAACACATTTCTTCCTCCAGGAATATGATTTACAGAGTGAAAAAGTTAAACCCACGATATATGTGAAACAGGTAACTAATAAATCATAAAATGGGTCGAGTAGAAGATGGAAAAATACTTAAACTGGATGAATTCTCCCAAATTAAACCACACTATTAAATTGCCTAGCATCCTGCTTAATAAAACTGATATGCTATTCTGTGTGAGATATTTGCAGTGGTAGATGACTTCTCAGAAAAGAATGCATGTAATCTGCTGGACAACCTGACACAAAACCGACTTAAATTTTCAATCTAAGCCCTGCAGGCTTTAGTGCAGATAGGTGCTGAGGCGCAGAATCCTCCACCACTGGGAGGCTGCAAGCTCGGGCTGCAAAGCTTGGAGCTGGCTACCAGGAGACGCTGCCCTTCATGTCTGCGCTGCTCCCACCCCAGAGCCTCTCGGGCACAGGCAGAAATGACAAAGCACTTAAGGGAGAAGAAGAGAGGCTGTCATTTCTGGGGAGGTTACACAACGGAGTGCCGTCCGTGGCAGGAAAATGACTGCCTTCACCGAAGCCCGAAAAAGAAAGGCTGTGCTCTGCCTGCTCGAGCTCACCACCCACCCAAAATGAACAGGACCAGCCAAATAGTTCCTGGTTAAATAAGGTGAAATAGGAGTAGAAGTAAGGAAGTTCTCCTCTTTCTTGTTATCAGCTGGGGAATTTGTTGGCAGCCTGGATTAGCGTGCACAGCTGCGCATGGAGGAAGTCCCCACAGCAGCAGGCAGCACCGAACGCAGGTGAGGGGCTTAAGAAACCCCACTTTTGCTGATAAATCCCTAAAGCTCTACTGCTACTGTTACTGAGATTATGCGAGGGAAGCCTGGAAACAGCAGCAGTTTGCTTCATCTTCCCAGGCTGCGAAGTGTGCTTTTTAGGAGGGACAGCTGGATGCAGAGAACATGGCGGCTGCTGACTCCGGCTCGCCCTGGGTGTGCTACCCGAAGCGTGACGAGCCAAACCAGTGTGAGATGGATCACGACCCAGCCCAGGCGAGGGGCAACGAGGCCATCCTCCCCTACAGTGCAGGTGTCATTTCCAACAAGCCCCAGAAGCGACACAAAACCCAACAAACTACGCATAGTAAACAGCATAAATGGTGGGAAATAGCAGCACTGATTTCCAAACTAACTAACTGATATTATTTTAGGCTGGTGCATTTATCATCATTTTTGGCATAGATTGCAACCATCATTATCAGTGTTACCCTAAGCTGGTACGATTACTACTTGTTTACCTGCCACACTGAAATGAAAATATAGGAACATAAGGAGAACAATGGAGAAATTTGGAGTGCAGGCTACAGCAGCCAACACCCATCGGTGGGTGATGCGGAGGCACTGGCCCTGCTTTATGTTTTCTATCAGCATGTAATTAATGCCTGTGTTAATTAATATGAAGGGACAGTGCTGGAGCCCTGAGCTGCCTGGCAATGCTGGCCAAGAGATCCAGGGGGTAATTAAGTTTTTTTTTTTTTGCCTGTTGTTAGCTGAGGAGCAGAGAGCACCCAAGCAGTACAGGCACTTGGCACCTGGAAGGAGCCAGATATCCTGACAATTTGCTAAAAGACCCTTTAAGCCAAGAGCCGGCAGCTTCATGGGAAATGCTACCAAGAAACGGTAGTGCAGACACCGCATTTCGTTATCTCGCCGGGGTTAAGTTACTCCATTCATTCGTGCCTGGGAAGACAATGCGCGCTGCCGGCTGCAGCAGGTGATCCTTTTACCCAGCTATGCCTGAAGTGACACCGGCACGAAGGGGGCTTTTAGGAAGGTATCAGTTTCCTCAGTAAACTTCCCCAAGGGCCGGGAGCTGGGGAACAGCACCTCCCAGAAATGTGGGGAAGGTGAGTGCCTTCTGCACGGGATTGCTGGCAGCAGCATTGCGTTTGCTCCCCTGCAAGCAGGCACATCTTGTACTCTTTTTCATCTCTGCTGTTGTCTCTTCCCATTGTCCAAACACATTTCTTTCCAGCTGGTAGTTTATTAAGTGTGTGCTGTAACACCCAGCTGCATCCCATGCCACTGTAAACTGGTTTAAATAAACTCTGCGTGCTCCGGGTGGGTAACGGGCCAACTTCTACACTTGTAATAAGCACTGACATTGAAGAGGAGAAAACAACAAGAGGCAACCAGAGCCATAAATGCATTTAAGCGGCAAACACCACCAAAATCAGCACTGACCATGTAGATGCTGACTACTGCATGGACAAAATCCATCTAAATAGAGGAGGGCTTAAGGGGGGCACACGCAACACTCAGAGATTTGAAGAGACTTGCAGCTGATGCACTCCCTATTGCCAGGTCCTTACTCCATAAAGAAGAGCCACCTCCCAGGTGGGGATTGACAGAGGCATTTCTCCTACACCGGGACGATGGATAGTTGGGAAAGGATTAGCCACAGAGTGCCCGGGTTCTGAGCATCATGCGGGAAGCAGGCAGCCCAGGCGTCTGTGCCAGCAAAACCCGGTGGGGCAGGAGAGGAGAGGGTCCCTACAGGCTTTCCGGGCAAGGGCCAAAAAGAACCACACTCAGGCATATTTCTTGCAACTGAAAGTAATTTCATTTAAAAATGGAGTTTCAGAAGAAATGAGAAACTATTCACACATTCAGGTCAAATTCAGCTATTGATTTCAGCCAGAAGAAAGCATGGATTTTTCTTTTTTTTTTTTTTTTTCTTGAAAATGTCAAAACATTTCACTTTAAACTTGCAAAAACAGTTGACATTTTCCAAGCAAAACCTTTAAGTCTTTTGTTTCCAAACAGCATTTATTTATTTCTAAATTGACCTAAATTAAGAGACAAAAGTTAAAGCAAAAGAGTTAAACAAATCAGCAAAGCAAAACAAAGCGCTTCAGATTTGAATCAAAGATGTTTCAGGTTGACCCAACATGACATGTCTTGCTTTTTATATTTTCCCCCCAAAGTTAGGATTCAACGTGTGCTGATCTATTTTTTTTTTTTATTTTATTTTTTTTGGCCACGTAGCCAAAAAAATCCATTATCGTTCCAGGGTGATGAGGAACTCCCTGGTGGTGAGAGGTGCCTGCTGCTGCTCCCTCATGGTGAGCATCCTGAAGTGCAAGAGGAGCCGCTTTGGGCTCTCATGCGTGAACCTGGCAGTCCAGGAGAGAAAAACCTGGGACCTTATGAGGCAAATTTGGGCTCGATGTCCCCAGGGTTGGGCAAGCAACCCGGGACATCTCAGCTAAGCTGTCCTCCAACCGGGAGGAGAACAAGGAGACCCAACTGCTGAAAACATCTGCCAGAAACTCAGTGCCGATTCCTTCAGCTTTGACTGGTTTATAAAGCTTCAAGTGCGGCTTGTGCCTCCGCCCTCCAAGTGCGGTTACTTTTAATGTAATGCTTAATGTGAGTTAAAGTTAACTTAACTGCAGCTCACAGCTCACAACTCAGCAGCCGTGCACGTGCATCCATCAGTGGCATTACGCCATCATTAGCAGAGGTTTGGGTAAATACGCTACCCACGTATTTGATTACTAGCTCACTTTCATGCTTCACTATTGGTCGTTATAATGTCAAACTTCAAATACTTGCTTTATTTTTTCTGCCTGGGCAGGCAGTTCATTTAATGCCATAAAACAAAAAAAGGCCACATTGATGACATATTTCATTTTTTTTTCCTGCTGCTGTTTTTTTTTTTTTTTTCTTTTTCTTTCTTTAGCTGTGCTTGACAAATGAACAGAAATATGGGGATGAAAGAGAAGAACAGAGTGAGGGAGAGATAGAAGAGAAAACAATAATAGTTTTAAGTATAACAAATTGAATAAATATCATAAGGAAATAATCAAAACTGATGTCCCTTGTTCCAGATGCTGAAATGTTTTGTAAATCACATTTGAAGAGAAAGGTATCTTGGTTTACTTCCCTTCTTTTTGATGCTGAGATTCCTCAGCTGGGGTTATCATTTGCAGAGCTGGGTTTCAGGGAGGGAAATCCTTCACACTCAGAAAACTGTCTTTTTTGCTTGGAAACACAGATCTGTGGGGTGAGCGTCTCACCCAAAGCTTGCCTGCTTTGCTGACCCACCGGGAAGCCTTGGGTAGCGAGTCCCGGCCAGCAGCCCGTAGGCGCCGCAGGAGAAGGGACATCGCAGGATACGGGGGGCTTCCTGGGCACCCTGCGTGGGAAGAGCCCTGCACGCCTGCAAGAGTGCTAATTGGATTTTATCAAAACTGTGTATTTCATAAACATTACATCATTTCCTTGCTGCTTTCAGCAGACTGATTCAACAAATGTTTTCTATTTTACTCCAGGATTCTAACATGAGATGGGCTCAGAACTTGGCAGTAATTTACTTGCAGCTTAAATTTATGACATATACGAACATTTATATTCATTTAAAATGAAAGGCAGAGCTGCACAAACATTTTTCATCCATTTTTTACTATACGCGCTGGTTTTACCTTCTGTAGAAATTATTATATGTCTAGTTATATAGCCAAGGGAAAAAGAGAAAAAAATAAGTTCTTATACTTCAGGGGAAAATGTGTACAATTAATATCAGTTTACACATCTGTAATAACATAAAATATATACACCCGAGGTTATGTGTCATGACATAAATCATAAAAGGGTCATAAAGAGTTATTTAAGAACCTTGTAACAGATTTTATTAAATAACATTATCAAATATTAAAGCTTTGTGTGAATAAGTGCTGTAGAAAGGAATCCACTGCGCAATCGTTCTTTGCCTCTTATAGAGCCGTAAACAAATTTTCCCCATAAAAGCTAGAAGGATGGACTGGATTCTCGGCTGCTTTTGAACAGCAGCGCTCGTCTGGCTGTGGCAGAGCTCCCCCAGTTTATTCGAGCGGTGGCTCAGCCCCCTTGTTCCAGAGCCTGGCAGCCTGGAAGCAGCAGCGGCGGAGGAGCAGCGTGTCCTGGGCAGCCCTGGGAGCTCTGGCCGAGGAAGCCAGGCTATGGAGCCGCTCTCAGGCACTGCCACCACGGCACAACCTGCCTCCGACTAACGCCACCTCTCCCTCCCTCCTGCCTTTCAGGCCTGCGCGCTCAGTGCGTAACACTTGAGAAGTCGGCTTTCTGAAGCAGCGGGTAGGAAATACAGCGCCAATAAAGTTTTATGTCCTTTCTCGACTGTACTATTTAAAAAAATAATTCCTCCGCATAATGTATTTTTCGTTGCAAAAGCGGAGTACCTGAGCCTGCAGTAGAGTATAAAGATTTTATTGGCATCCATTTGGGATGGTGCAAAAAACCTCTCTCTCCCCCCTTGTAAAAGTTTTAATAAAATAAAATTATAGAGCATTTAGGAGAAAATTAATATCTCGTTTTGCCGAAATACTAGAACGCTGCCAAGCCTGCCCGGCCCCTCCATAAATAAAGGAGCGGAGGAAGGCAGCCAGCCTCCCTGCTGCCAGGCATGGCCTGAAGCACCGGCCCTGCCTCTGCCCTCTCAGCAGCCCCTGCAGAACATGGTGACAGGGATGGGGACAGGGACAGGGACCAGTGGCGCCAGGACAGCCTTGGTGTCAGCGTGATGGGCTGGCACTGGGACCCCTTTCTGGGAGGCTTTCTTTAATGGGAGGCTGTGGGGCTCTGCAGATGGGAGCAGGTTCCGGAGACGGTCCGAGTCAAGTTTCCCATATGTAGCCTGCACCACTCCTTAAGTCAAAACCCCTGCTCACCTCAAAATTTGCCCTGGTCCAGATGAGGGCAGCAAGAGAGCCATTTGCTACACTCACACCGAAAATGGGGCTTGCTTGTGTTATTGTATCAAAGTCATCCGGCACCGCGTTCGATTCACGCACTATATTAGTTCCATATAAACGAGTGGGTTAGCAAAACTGGTCTGACTTCAACAAAATAAAATGGGCTGACTTAGAAGATATTGGTTGCAGATAACACAAGATTTTTTTGATTAAAACGGATAAGAATTTGAATAAGAATGCATTGTTTGGAATACATTTCCATTGGTCTCCAGAAGAATTCCTACTTGCAGATATATGTGGTTTGCGTTAACAGGCGAAGGATTAAAAAATACGTTGGTTTGGGCTAATTCTTGTAATTATATATTTTTGGTAAATGTAAATTGATTTGGTATAATAGGTCTGATTGGAAAATTACCTGTTTGAGATGGGAAAATAAAAGCAACTGTTGGACACGAGTTTGCAAAAACGTTGGGTTTCAGTAGGATGCTTTGCTCTGAATGAAAGTCTGTTTCAATAAATACGTTGATTCGAAAATTGTGGTTTTTAGTAGAATGGTATTTGATCCATTAAAACTGTATTGGTTTCATTCTTTATGTTTGCCTTTCGTTGAAATATATTGGTATGAAGCATGAAATAAGCATGTGTCAGGCATTACTCGGAATAATAAAAAGTAGAGAACAGAAAAGAAGCAGCCGCTATAATTATTGAAGTGAGCCTGCCTCACTCAGCGTAATTTTGTGTCCTGCGGCCCTCATGCTGGAAAAAAAAAGCGCCCGCTTCTGCAGCACTGGCAGGAGGGTAACCGGTCTCTTCCCCAGCAAGCTGAGGAAAACGATGCTGCTGGTGTCACCGGGCAGAGGACTGGGCCCAAGGAATGCAAAGATGGAAAATATCTGCTTTATTAGATCAGCCGGCCTACCAGCGCTGCCAGAAACGGATTGTTCCACAGAGGACGGTCGGAATTGCTTTGTCTGGCCTAGATTTGCATTATACCAGTGACAGGGATCCCACCACTTCCCTTGGAGGACTTTTCCACATTCTAATTGATCTGATTGTTAGGAAATTGTTCATAAAATTAAGAATCTTGGAAGTAAATAAGGGAACCCAGGCAGAACTGCTCCATGCAAAGCGCAACAGCCATATGGAACGAGTTAGTCTAGGGAAGGCAACCGAGCAGTATAAATGAGTTCAAGAGACATTCAGATTTATTTCTGGAGAAGGAAGGGACTGGGAGCACGATGAAAAAAAAAAAAAAGCAGGGAGGTGGGTTTAACAGACATTTAAGAAGGGAAGGCATGTTTAAAGGGAGGACATTTAAAAAGAGAGGGCTCAGTGAATTTTTTCCCTAGGATCTCTTGTTTCTATGGATGTCTGGTGCAAGCACAAAGTCATTCTCCCTGCTGCACAGAAGGTGAGAGGGGTTTTCTTGTCTCTGAGGCAGGCTTTCTGATAGCCCAGAACTGGGCCATGCCCTCCAGGACTTGCTCCCACTGCGCCCCTCTCCCTCTGCAGGGCTGTGTACTCACGAAACGGGAGCTACGGCATCCCAGTTGCAAGAGAGAGAGTGACATTTGAACAGATATAGTTTAAAAAAAATGAAAAAAAGAAAATTCAACGATGCTTGCTGCAATTAGGACATTTCTGCCCAGCATAATGAACCAGGCTATGTGCAGCTGGGGGCTAACCTGGGGTTATAAACTCAGGTTATAATTAGGCCTGCCTGGGAAGTAAAGGCATGTCCATTAGGAGTTACCATACAAATCACTGCCTTTTTCACCCTTGCTGGCAGCCCTGGAAGAAAGGTGTCACCCAAAAAGAGTGGCAGCTCCATGCTGACAAAGGCTTCCTTTCTCCACTGTCCGTCGCCAAAGAAAAGTATTTCTGTCACTTGACCCTGCCAGTCACACTAAAAAATGAAAACCTGCCAAGGGGACGCACCCAAGGCGAGTCCCCCCTCTGCCTAGAAAATAAATCAGTGTTTGAGGAGAATGGCTTCAGATGCACGGGGCAGAGCTGGCAGGAGCTGCTGGCTGCGCTGGAACTCTGCCCTTTCACGCCGGGGCTGCACTTGGCTTGTCAGGCGTGATTAATTCTGCCACTAACGCACAGCCACAAACGCACTTTGTCAAACTTTTGGGAAAAGCCCAGGTGGACCAAGCACAGGCTTCCTGTGCTCAGCCCCCACTGAATAAACACTTTTGAGACAGAGAGGGCTGAGCCTCCGGCTTGGCCCTCAGTGAGCAGGCAATGGTGGAACCGGACAGCAGGAGCTGAGGTCTCCAGGCGGCGGGGAATTACCTCCTTGTCCTTAACACGGCTATTTTACAGATTGCCTGGCCTCTGTTAGGGCAGGTGGCCTCTCTGCAGAATCCGCGCTTCCTCAGAAACCTGCCGATGTGTGGGGCCAGGTGGTGCCACCTGCCCAGCTGAAGATCCAGCACGCTGCCCACGTTGACCAGGCACAGGAGGCAAGTGGCCGCACCACACAGGGCTGCAAGATGGCCAAAGACACAGCATTTTGCTTCACGGAGGGGTGGTGAAACAAGCCGCTCATGTCAGAGGGCAGGGGTGCATCTTAAAAAAGCACCCATGGTCCCTCTTAAAAAAGCCTGGACGGGCTCCACAATGCCACACACCCTGTAATTGCTGTTATTGCACTCCAAAACCAAAATGAAACTTGGCACACACTCACCACTTTACTTGCTTACATGTGAATATTCCATATTTGCACATTTTAAAAGTGCATTGTTGCTCTGCTCTGATTTTAGGCCCAGATAAAAGTGTGAATAATGGCTTCACTCGCTGCCTTGTAAGAAATCCATTACTGACATCTGTGTGACTTTGGGGTCTGCATTTATAAAAATACAAGGAGGATCGTTTCAGCCTCTCTGAGGAGGCTGACTGTAGAGCTGCAAAACTTACTAAATAATATGCTGATGGTGCAGATTGGTTTAATAGGGTTGAGATCCAGTCAAGCATTTTAATGCACAAGTTGTAAATAAATAATGGAGGATGATGCTTCTTTAACACAGCAATAATTATTTTAAATTAAACCCTAGTTACAAAGAAATTAACTTTCACCTTGCTTACTACATCGCTTGCTCTTGAGGAGCTTGATCACACTTCACCAGGGGAACTCTTCAAAGCTGGAAAGTAAGGGCTGCGCTCACTTGAGACATACACGGATTGCTGATGTCTCCACCGAAAGGGAAGGCTGAAATTGAGGGCTGTTTTTTGCCATTTTGCACCAGCCACACCGGGAGTGCAGGTGGCTGGGGCAGGGGAAGCTGCAAGGGTGGGTTCCCAGCCATGCGGGCTGCACGGGGCTCCCAGCACTGCTGTACTTTTATTCTGTGATGAGCCTGCAGTCAGGGAGATGGTTTCATGGAAACCAGCCCTGGGCCTGTCTGTTTGCTTTAGCAGAATAAACTTCTAGTCCTCCCGGCTGTGCGGGACAAAGCACGACGCTCTGAACCCCCATGATTCAAAGTGATCCCAAAAGCTTTTACAATTACACTGCTATTGATATCGTTATTGTGAATCTTGTAAAACTAACGTCAAGCTTTGTGTGAGCTCTCTTCCTATTTTTGTGCACGGACAGTGCTGGTTGTTTGTGTTGGCCGCTTCGGGATGGCTGCAGATAAACTCCCTGACCCCGATCAGGACTCACTGCCGTTCCTCCTGGTTTCCTGTTGCTGGCTCTCATTACAAGTGTACTGTAACTACAATGGGAATAGAATAATGAAAACCACAGGATTACTGGGTCTGAATTTCACGGGAAAGTAAGCACGCCGGGAGTTGGCCCTAGGCACAGTGCAGCCTTGTGGACAGGTGGGGTATGGGGGGCAGTCCCGAGGCAGCCCTCGGCCGTGCTCCATGGTCTTCCTCCTGGGGAGGGGAAGAGCAGTCCATTCAGAGCAGGAGCCAAACAACATTTCACACTCCTCATAAAACAAATCTGGTAGTGGCCATGCCCATAAAAAAAAAAAAAAAAAAAAAAAAATCAATGCAACAAATCAAAACATTCTTTATTGAATGTTTTATTAAATACTCTCCCTGGTGCCCTCCCTGTGCCTATCTTACCTCAACTGCAGAAGGAAGAAAAGCAAATCACTTTTTTTAAGAATGGAGATCGATTTGGGTTCTTTTTGGTTTCCAGTTGCCCGGAAGAACACAGGTATTCATCAGCCCCCTGAGACCTGAAAACCACTGCACCGCATGGGTCCGCCTGCCTGAGCTGTGCGCAGCAGGCCCGCACAACTAGGGACCCAGAGAGGCCACCCTGAAACCTGGGGCTGCAAGAGGAGTGAGCTGTGATGCAGAGGACATCCCTGGGGTGCACCAGCACCCCACTCCCTGCCTGCATGTACAGCAAGGTTGTGACCGAGGGGAGGCGATTTCCCCCCTAAAGCACTGTAAGGTCTGCTGTGGGACAGGGCACCTCTCTGAAGCCGGGAGAGCAGGAGCTAGCAAGAGACAGGGGAGCACTGCTTCCAGCCCTGGGATTACATATCTGGGGACAAAATTAAGCCATAAGAGAGGGACGTGACTGCTTTCACCGAAGGAAAGTCTGCGAGACCATAGTGTGGCCTCTTCTGCTGTGCCAAACATTCTCTGGGAAAGATCAAATGTTATGGCACTTGCTTATGGGTGATGGTGACATTCCCACCACTGGTGTTTTGGGTTACTGAGGTGGGGTTTGGGGGAAGAATTTTAGTTTTTGTTTGTTTTTTTTTTTTTTTTTTTTTTTTTTTTTTTTTTTTTTTTTAAAGGTTTGTGGTTTAGTCCCACAGAGCTATGGGGTCTTGTCACTGTGAACCTGAGCCTGGCCTCTCCCAGCTCATTTTCACTTTAAAGCCAGGCCAATGAAAATAGCTAATTATCAGAAAGAGGAGAGGCCTTTGGGATGGCTACTAGTAGAGTTTTAAGCTACTCTCCACGGTCACAAAAGCTAGAAATCTTAAACCAACACCTGATTAAACTAAACCAAGCCAATATCCTGCTCCAGGACTCTGGAGTTTTTAAGCACAAAGCATCCAAAGACTTCAGATGCCACCCAGCATGGTGAGAAGCCCTTCAGATTCAGAGGGTGGCCCTTGCCCACCTCTCCAGCCCTGCTGCCTATGGGATAATGCCTCATGTGCCCGAAAGGGTCATTTCTGGGGGACCTTAATGTACAAGTCAAAATTCGCTTTGGTGAGGATGAAGAAGAGAATGCAGCAACCCCGAGCTTTGCTCTGCAAGGATTTGGTCTTGCAAAGATGGTGAAAACATGCAGTTGGCCATGGGCATGGACCAGTGCTGGTGTGAAATTTCCAGAGCTGGCTGATCATTCACTTGGCCTCCTTGAAGTAGGCAGGCACAGAAAGCTGCAAAGCTAAAGCCAGCAGCTCCATCTCGTCCATCCTGGTCCCCCATGGAGCTGCTGGGAGCTCTGCATCCGCTCTGCTTTCTCTGGCTTTCAGTGGGGCGAGCAGATTTACGGTAAACGGGAGTCCATTTATCCTGTCCTCGTGAGAAGGTGTTGCGCAGAAGTCAGCCGATGCTCTGCGCCTGGAAGGGCCGTCTGGTCAGGCGGATGGTTTTAATCAGAAGTGTATTTGAATAAAAACTTAAAAGAAAACCAAGCATTTAAGCTCTGAGCCATTTTGAAGTATCACTAATATTTGCTGCAGAACCTACTAATGACTGAAATACAGGAGCAAGAATGGAATATAATATCATAATCATGCAGACTCCTGAAAACAAGACTGTGTCAGAGCCGCACAAGACCTAACTGAGCCGCTGGGGCAGTGTGTACATTTGCAGAATGGAAAACGCACCCGACGCAGGGCTGCATCTGCACAGCCTGCCTTGAAATCACTGCAAAACGGGCAAAAATCAGCCTGACCTTGCATCTAGATGTGCTGCTATGAGGCCAAATAATTGAGCATTTAAAATGCTTTTGGACCAACTTTAATGAATACAGCTTCCTCTGAAAGTTGCCTGCAACCTCCCTTGAAGAAAAAAAAAAGATAACCTTAATCTTTAAAGTAGTTTGAATTATTTCCTCCCAAGCCTTTCCCTAAACAGATTAAGCTCCTATTTGAAATGGAAGTAGATATTTACTCTTGTAAATAAGCATTTTCTCTTGTATCTAACAGTAAACAGATTAAAGGATTACTCTAAAGACCTTCCAGAATTTTAGTATCGGGGCCCTGAAATCTGTGTTTGATACGTCCACCCTCGGCATAGCTACACGCAGGGTAGAAGGTTATTTTCTCCAATCAAGTACATCCCAAACAGGGAGATTTAAAGTCTTCAGCTCTGAAAGACTTCATTCTTATCTGCCCTATTGCCACTTCACACAAGCAGGGAAGCATACATAGCCTGGAGCACAAATGAGAATCAGACATGGAGACTTTATTTTAAAAAGTCGTAGTATGGGAAGAATTTACTTGATTTCTAATAA
The DNA here is from genome assembly GCF_047663525.1 of Anas platyrhynchos. Classification (NCBI taxonomy): domain Eukaryota; kingdom Metazoa; phylum Chordata; class Aves; order Anseriformes; family Anatidae; genus Anas; species Anas platyrhynchos. The sequence goes on from NC_092589.1 coordinate 3,431,723, forward strand.
TAAATATAACATACAATAAAGCAGAGCAATATATTTCATCTCCTGTCAAGAAAGTTTTGTCACTTGGTAATTTGTTTTAATATATTAGTTTCTAAATATAAGAGCAGTCAATCGATGCATTATTAATGTGATGTGTACGTGTATAAATATTCTTTTAACTTCCAGGATGGTTGATATTAATGTTGTGGCATATGAAAGCATGAGGTACTTCTAACACTCGGTCCTCATGCAGGAGCCATGCCACTTGCACCGAAGCCCATTTATAACTCCTTCTGCCGGGGAATGAAAGGGCTTTGATGTAAAGTGTTGTTTAACTGCTCTTACGGATGGGGAGCCAGAACCTTCTCCTGTTCTTTTTTTTTTTTTTTTTTTTTTTTTTTTTTTTTTTTTTTCTGGCAGCAAAATGCTTCTACCAAGTGCCGTGCCACGCTCTCACCAAAGCCAAGACCTGCTGGTCCCCTTGGTGCCAAGGTGAGGGCAGCACAGACGTGCAGCTGGACAGATGTCTCTCTTGGGACATCCCCTGAGAGCCACCAAGCCCTGGTCTCGAGGCGCACTTTTCTGCTGACAACACTGCATGTTCTTGGGGGTGTGAGGATGTCTTCAGGTTTTCCAGGTGAATATACGGTGCTCAACAGCAGTACAGATCTGATGGTATATTTTCAAATATAAAATCCCCTGCAGTCATGCGCTTCCTGGTGGGAGCCCAACACAGCTTGGTGCACTGCACAGTCCCGCGCCATCCCACCCCTCACCTCACTCTGATTTTAGCTAACACAAAAAAGGATGCAGTAGATGTAAGCAGCGCTCAAGGGAAATCTCAGAACTACAAAATTGATCCACAAAGCAGAAGGCTACAAGGGAAATTCCCAGTCCAGTGGGGCTAAGGCCATGAAAAAGGCATTGAGGTAAGAAGGTTGAGAGCAAACCTAATTCCAGCAACTGGGCTGGTCTGTTCAGGTGAGTGCCAGAACTGTCAATAAGAATGTGGGGTGGGGAGAAGAAGTACGGCAAACACCAGCAAACACGAGGGTGAAGGGAAGCTTTGAAAGGAGCTGCCCAAAAAGCACCTCTAGCCACAAGAGCTGACTTTTTTCCCCAGAAAACCATGGGAATAATCAGATTTTCAGCTGAGTGGGCAAACCAGAACAACAACAACAAATGAAACCTCAGGCACATCCCAAATTATTTTGAATCAAGCAGAAGTGAAACACTCAGCTTTGGTGGCTTTCTCTTTCTTTCTCTCTCTCTCTCTCTCTCTCTTTCTCTCTCTCTCTTCCTTCCTTCCTTCTGTCCTTCCTTCCTTCCCTCTCCTTTTTCTTTTTCTTTTTCTTTTTCTTTTTCTTTTTCTTTTTCTTTTTCTTTTTCTTTTTCTTTTTCTTTTTCTTTTTCTTTTTCTTTTTCTTTTTCATTTTCTTTTTCTCTTTCTCTTTCTCTTTCTCTTTCTTACTTTTTCTTTTTCTTTTCTTATAATGTTTTTTTTTTTTTTTTTTTTTGGGGGGGAAGGCAGGGCAGGAAGGAGCAATGCTCAAATTTGGATCGAATTAAATGCCTTGTTTCACCCAAAATGAAATAAGGTTATTTTGTCTTGGAGCTTGTTTTTCCCTGTTTCGCATTCTGAAAGCAAACAAGCAAATGAGCAAACAAAAACATTCCATTTAACTACATTTGCACTCAAACCATCATTTTGGGGATGAGAACTCAAGATACCAATACGTATTTCAAAACATATTTCAAAAAATAGCACCCCCTTCAAGAAAAAACAAACACACACACACACACACACACAAAGCTAATAATTTGAAATTGCCTTCCTCATTTTCCCCTCCTTGCCAGCAAGCTTTGCTGAATCCAACCCAAATTAATTAATGAATAGTTGTGGTCTCCTGAAACTTTCATTTTCTCAACAAACAGCCTTCTCATCCAGCAAGTTGTGCCCATCTCAGTGGGCCAGGAGCTGCAGTGATTTCCCTTAAAGCCTTCAGAACTGCCCTTTATTGGGAATGTTTGTGCTTAGATCCGGAGGGTTTGGTCAGTTTTCCAGCCAGTGAAATCAACAGCTCAGCATCGCGCCTGGGGATGCTTCTGCCTGAAGACGAGCCTTTTCCAGACAAGCTGCCTCGATCCTTTCCATCCTTTATTAGTTATAGAAGATTTTTTAAAAACATATTTCTCTCAGCTAATACATCAAAATATGGGATATTTATAACACCATACAAAGGAAGGTAAACACCATTAAGTAAATGTTCAATGGACTTGATAAGCCATTAAAATTCTCTCGTCTGTTAGCTAACTTAACAACATAGCTTCATTTTAAATATGAAGCTTTTCCCAGGTGAAATTGTGACAGGCAAGGATACTTAAAGTACTTTTTCATAGTAAGCATGAACCTTAACTTAATGATTTAAAATATAAAGAAAAAAAAAATGAAATACTGTGCAGTGCACAAGCTGCCCTGAAAATAATAAGCTTTAAAGTGTAGTTGGAAGCAGTCACTAAAACCATGGGAGACTTGATTTTTATTAGAATTTAGATAAAAAGATTTAATGTTTTTTAATCTATGAGACCACTGGAGGTTAAACTTGCCATCTGAAGTTAGTTTGGGTTTTTCATATACTTTTTTTTTTTTTCCTTAAAGAGATCTGCTCATTTAAAAAAAATAAATAAGCGAAGGTCATCAGAGCCCACTCAATAAAGTACTCGTTTGCCTTCGTTTGGCTTAGAGAAGAGGCCCATAAAGAAACGGGAGCTGCAGTATGTTATAAACATCTTCTGGCCCTTAAGGGGCTGCCTGCTCCCAGCTGGGCGAGTGGCTGGCAGGCAGGAGGCTCGGACGGCTGCTTCTCGGGAGCTCTTCCACGACATTGCACCCCGGCAGTATTTTACAAGGCTGTCAGCCGCAGACCGCCTTATTGCAGCACAGATGAAATGACGGTAGCTGGAATTCCTCCATCCATAAATTCCCCTTGCCGTAGAGATTTCCACTTTCGTTAGGAAGGGAACAAAGAGCAGGCAGGCGGTGCTCACAGTGACTTTCACTGGCTTTTGGATGAGCTGAGGCTGAAGGGGTAGAGTCCCAGCGAGGCTCCATTCTGTTGGTCTGAATCCCAATTCTCCTCCTCTGCCGGCAGGCTTTTGCCGTGGTATCAAAGCGTGCATGGCAATTTACAGGCTGTATGGAGATAGAGCTGCATCTTGGTCCTGTCTCAGGCCCCTATGAGTCTTCTCATCCCCCAGGCTAGCTAATGGGGTAAAGGAGGTTTTGCAGCACTAAGCCAACCTGGCCCTGTGGCGCGGGCAGTCCCTTGTCAGGAAGGCCAGGCTAACTTCAACCTGCGTGCCCATCTGCAGTGACTGCACATCTGGTCATCTTAAGCTCTTCCGAGAGCAGAAAGAGAATTATTGAGTTCCCCCATGAATTATGATTTTCACTGGAGTCCAGGCTTTGCAAAAAACAGTAAGTACAGAAACTTTGGAGACAGGACTGAAAAATAAAATGTGACTATTCTCATGGGTTTTAACCCAATTCCCAGCCCAAAGAGTCTCAGATATGTTTGGATGAGTTTCAGAAAAGCATCCCAACTTTTGGACACAGATCCGAACCAAACTTCAAAAGGTTTTGAGGTTAGCACATTGGTCTGTACACAGCTCTTTGCCGCCCTTGTGCTGCTTCCCAGGGTGTGATAGAGAAGGGCTCTGTCCTTAGCGGAATCCCGAATCAAGAAATGGTAGAACAAACAAACAGGCCCCCCGAGGGATACAGAGTGTGACCGTAAAAGAAACAGGTACTCCATTCCAAAACCAGATGGCATATTCGAAGCATGTCTTAACATGCCAAGATACAGCATGCTACAAAGAGTTCAAACGGAGCATTGCAGATAAAACAAGTACTGATTAAATCACATACTGTCCATATTTCAATCAAAAGTTTGAAATTCATCCATGACTAGGCAACCAGACAGACTAAAATCAGGTTGAAGAAGTGGAATGCAGAAAATCTGGGTATTTCTTCATGGCTCTTTTAACTCTAGCAGGATCATGCTACTCATTGCTAATGAAACAACTGCACCTCCACCGCTCGCTATAAACCTCAGCTCAATGCACGCAAAACAGCAACACGTTTTTGGAAAAATACAGTTGCTTTGCAATTATTCACCCTCCGCACTGCAAAGATGCTGATTCACGTGGGCTTGGGAGGCTACAGGCAAAGAAGATGATGGAGCATCTGTAGGGAATGGCTCTGCTAATATACCTCTACTCTTTTGGCTACCTTGGTGAGACAAAGAGTGAGACCTAAATTAGGCTAGTCTGGAGAGCACTTGCTGGCAATGGGGTGCCAAGTTAAGTTTTCTATTGCATGTTGGCTCTGTCAATGCCAAGGCGAGGCTCACCTGACTGCTGCCTTCCAAGACCCGCCGCTCTAGCTCCTCCTGGCTAATGCAGAGTGGCCACACTGCCATCCATCGCGATAGCTCCGGCAGGGTTCACGGCACCGGTTCCCTCTCCCCACCAGGACCGCTGCCTGCTCAGTGCTTTTACTGTTAGACAGCACAGCTCCCCAGTTCTGAGCCTCCTTGTTCTGTCTGATGCACAGTTTGAGCTTTTAGCAAACAAAACTACTCTATAATGAAATATTAAATGCACTGACTTGGCTAAAAACTATTTCCATGCAGTGTTTAACCTTTTGGACTCAGCAGGCCGAATTCCCAGCTCTAAAGACCCACTGCAAGCGAGATGAAAATCTACACAGCTAGGTCTTTGTTGTCTTTTTTTTCCTCTCCTTCAACAACATAAAAAGCAATAAAGGTGCATCTGAGGCCAGCTCTAATTGCATTAAAAAATGTAAAACAGATAGCATCGATGAAAAATACGTACTTATTAGTGGTTGCTTTTTTAAAGATCATGTCTATAGAGAATTCGGCAATCTGTATTGTGGCTGATATTTTCCACATTTGAATTTCAACCCGCTGTGGTTTGAAAGGGCAAAGATATTGGACATCTAAATTGGGGTTTCAAGTGGAACTCAGCTCTTCTCGTTGGAATTGCTCTTTGGAGCAGCTGTCTGCTCATCCATGGAGCTTGGGGGGAGCTGGCAGCTACCTGCCTGCTGTTTTCGGGCTATGAAAAGGGTGTGTTTTAGAAACCCCACAAATCAGAAATAGGGGGGCTGGAGGACAGCCAGGAGCTGGAGGGCAGCTGTCTCAGGCACCTGCGGAACACAGGAATCTATGGGAGGCCACGCAGTGCAGGAGCTTCCCGTGGGGTGCCGCAGTGGGGACAGCCCTGGTGGGGGCCTCACTGCCTGCATGGCAAGGAGGGTGGGCTGCAGGCATGCTTGCTGTGCTGTGAGCATGTGTGTGTGCCTGCCATGCAGCGGGCTGCGCTACAAACCGGCGTGGTGTTAGCGTGCTCTTGCTTGCTTCCTTCAGGAAGTTGACTAAAACCGAATTTAAGAGCCGGGGCAAGGCACGGATTTTAAAGACTATACGGTCTCAGACCAGAGGCAAAGTGTGTGCATAAATTTGAGAATGTTTACAGAACTGGCGGTTCAGAACTCCTCTTCTTCAAGGTAATGGGAAAGTTACACAAAGTCTAAAATCCCCACAATCAAAAAAAAAAAAAAAAAAGTACAGAAGTGATAACTATCAGCACAGAATTGTTCCGAATGCACAGCAAAACCAAGCGAGCTAGCATTCGTGTTAAACCCAAATCAGCAAGGCTGTGACGAACAAAAAGGCCGGGAAGTTTTACAGTTTTTGTCCTATTCAGGCAAAATACCCTTCCCTAGCAAGTGGCTGCACCGCTCCTGCGAGCACACGGCACGCTGCAGCACCCTCTTGGCGGCGGGGAGTATCAGGTTCCTGCAATGTGCTTTTACTTAGCAACTGCACAGATAACATGATGGATGGAGCTGGACTCCACATGTTGCTCGCAGCACCGCTCAACTCCCTCTCACGGCGTCCCTCTTCCCCCTGCTTCCTGCCAGAGACGTGCAGGACAGCGGAGGGGCCGCAGAATCTGTGCCGGCCGTCAATTAACAGCACGGGATTAATTTATACATCTCTCTCAGCCCAGGACCGGTGGAAGATCTCAGGCAGGGGAACTGTACCTTTAAATGGCACATTCACTTTTCAGGCATGTTTCTGTTAAATGCAAATAGCTATGCACTACTAATTATTATTATTATTATTTTTTTTTTTTCACCAGGATAAATTCAACATGAAAAAGTCAAGATGAGGATGAACCATTTGTGATGAACTCCCAGACCACCACCACCACCATCCTATTACTGCTAATCCTGGGATGTAAAAGGTGCCCATCTGTTTTGCTGTTCCTTTGGATATTGCACTCGTTCTTATCAGTAACCAGCACAGCATTTGGCCGGTAACAGCATAAAATCTCCAGTGATTATTTAAATAAAATCAAAGGCAAAGAAATTCAACCAAAAATCCAAAACCAAGCAAAGCACCGGTAACCTCTAGACCCTCTCTGGAAGAACCGAATCACACAAGGAGTTTACCCGAGGTGCTGCCAAGTCCGAAACGCTCAGCTCGGTGAGTCAGGCTGCAGGCATTCACGGAGCTGACTTCAGAGTCCAGATACGTGAAAGGTTCTTTTTCCCTCCCCAGTGCTTTCTCAGCCTCACCAGTCCACGGAGATCATGTTTTTGAGTTTTTCTCTGCAGTCACAAGGGCTAGAAACACGGTGTTTTTAAAAATGAAAACCAAGTCTCATAAGGTCCCATGCTTCCAGGAAATTGAGCTTTCATAAACACGCCGTGACCTCGCAGGCCCTTTCGCTCCCGTCACTCTTGCCTCACAGAGAAAGGCTGGATCATGGCTAAACACACGCTTCTGACCTGGCCAGCCACAGTCACAACAAAACCGCCTGGTGTTGCGTGTTCAGGGCTGCATCCCACCTCCAACCACCAGCAACGGCCCTAGCACGTATTGTGCAACGGCGTTAAAATGCCGAGGTAGGAGTTGGCATCACTATTACTCCACCAGACGGTCGTGGCACCGACGGGCTGGCGCAGCACGAGCCTGCAGCAGGGCCAGCACCTCCCCAAAACCTGTGGTGTCGACCAGGGAGGTGTCCGCTGCCTGCAGACCGGCTCTGGCCACCCCTCTGCTCCTGTGGGCAGCAGTGTGGCCAGCTCCTTTTGAGTCGGACGTAGGCCAATTCATGCCACAAGCGGAGAAGAAAGCTGGGTTTTGTCCCAGGCACCACGCGAGGTGCCTGGGGATGGGGTGGCAGTGGCGGCCGTGCGGGAGCTGCCCCACAGCAGCTCACTGCAGCTGTGGAAGCCAAGCAGGGGAACCCTAAGCTGAGCAAATGGTGCTAAGTCTGCCTGCGGAGCACGTGCTTCTGAAGGAAGCTGTGTGAGGATTATTAGTTCTTTTCCTTGCCCTGAAATATGCACAAAATCTTTCATTTTCCTGTGCTTTTCCTATTTTTCAAATAGGAATGAGGGGGAGGAGGAAACAAGCAGAAGAGAAGCCCATGAACCAAAAAAAAAAAACTCCGAGCAAGACATGCAGTATATAACTAAATATAAAGTCCCCAAAAATGAAACTAAGAGAAAATGCTTCTATTTCAGTTGATTTAACAAAATATCAAGAACAAATTCCAAATGTGTTGAAAAATATTTTGCTTATTTTATTTTTCAAGGAAATTGAATTATTTCCCATGTGCATCCAGTTATCTATGTTTGAAACTGGCAAATGCATGCAACGCTATCTTGTCTGCAAATACCTTTTTTTTTTTTTTTTTTTTTTTTTTTTTTCTCCTGCAAAGTACCCTTTTCATTTAATTTCATTCCTCACAGCACATTTTGGAAGGAAGTCACATCTGAGTTTCAGATCCCGCCTGAATGATACAGTTGTGGAGACAGCCAGAGGAACTATTCCAGGGGTTGAGCGAAAAACAGAAGAGAGATTCAGGGAGCACAAGCTGTTTCACTTATCAGAAGGAAGATCAAAAACTGATTTGATTATGGTACATAAATACCTCTGAAGAAAAAAAATACCATGTGCTTTAAAGGTTATTATTATTTTTTGTATCTATATCATAAGGGAAATGGGATAAAAAGAAGTACCGGCTGAAGGCTACAAATAGGCGTTCCCACAGGTGAAGCAAAGCTGGCGGTGACACAGCATGCTGTTGGAATGAGTGGCTGAGAGAAACGGTGGCCTTTGAGGCGTCTGAACCTTTGATACCGAGTCCGATTAAAGCAGGTCTTCCAAAATGCCATCCAAATGCAAGTTACTTATTCGTTTGTTTATTTATTTTACAGGAGTAACTGACAGGAGAATTCAATGGGCTAGGTTATACTGGAGAAAAGCCTAGAAAATTTAATGATCCCTTCTGGCCAAAAAGCCTATGAATCTATTTAAAATGTGATTCCCCGTTTGATTTAAATAAATCCCATTTACAGTACAGTTCAAAAATATTCTGGCCTTTGCTAACTCATCGTGCTGCCAATTCCTAAACTCACCTGCCCTAACGTGTCTTTACTACTTGGCAAAATGTTTTTCTTAGCTGTGCTTGCCTATATATTTGTTTCCAAAAAAGCTTGACAAAGCTTTCTCATTGTATTTCAAAAAGAAAAATGTTCTCTCTACATCTGGAAATACTAAAAAAGTGCTTTCTTACAGTATTTTTTTAACTACGTATGGACAAGGTCCTGACCCTTATTATTGGAGCTTGAATCCAGATGGGACTCTGTACGGTTCTAATCATTTGAGGGGATTCCCTTTTGAAGCCACGTACATCTTTGGAGACATTTGGGCTTTCAAGAAGTTATCATTTGTGGGAGGTCTGTTGGGAAGGTTTTAAATAGTTTGGGAACTTCCTTCTTTTCAAGGGAGACATACGTGTGTGTCTGAAGCACAAGGATTCCCCAAGCAACATACCCACAATTTGCACCATTGCCTTTTTTTATTATTATTATTTTTAAGCATATAATTCCTCTTCTTTTCATGTGCTCTTCTCCTTAATGAATATTTTCTGCCATTAGATATTCAGAAACACGGCACTATATTAAATAAGTACCGGTTATGATACCAACGGTAATCTAAAACCAGAAGCAGCAATTGTGGAGAATATATCTGAAGTTTGTCAAGATTATTTTGATGGAATGTTTTCCATTAGTGACTGCCATTTCGTTAAAAAATGAAACATTCTAGGAGAACAGCCTGACTTTGAAAAGTTGGTTGTAAAACATTGAAACAAAGAGCACGTATCGGGGCGGGATGCCGCGATGGCCTCTGTTGAAACCATTTTGAAATAGCTAAACAAAAACAAAGCCAATGTGAAAAAGTACAAGATTTGCTTTTTGTCTAAACAATGCTGACTGATCCTAGATAATTTTTACAATGTCACTTGGTGGGGGGAAAGAATCTGTTGTTTTCTGACCGAGCATGAAAGCAACATGTGAAATGTAAGAATTTCTTCTGGAGCGGAAATCCAAGTTCCGGCTGCTTCAGAGCCCAGCAATGCTGTTAGTGCAGAGATACAGCTAGAAATGTTTTTGCCATGTGCATTGCACATGGATGCATTTTTTGCAGCTGATTATAGCCCATGCCGCATTTAAGACTCCAACAGTAAAAAGAATGAAAAGGAAACTTTTAAATCCACATAATTATACGTAAGAATACAGCACTGTCCACTTTTCATATGGACCGGAGACAAAAGATTCTAAACTTTTAAGAGCTCACAAAAAAAATACCGTATAGCTCACAGATCGATGAGAATTACACGGGCTATTTAATTGCCCGTGCCAAAAATATAACTGCCAAGGCTCATCTGGGTTGGCTCTGCTGCAGTCTGGCCAAAGCCCTGGCGCTGGCAGGCTCATGTAGCACATCGTTACGCAGCAGCCGAAGGGCCAACCACGCATGGGCCTTCTGATCCACCTCCTCACATTGGGGCCTGATTTTTTAAGGCCATTACTCCAGTTTTTCAAGATCGTTTGCAGAAATTTGGGAGGGGAAGTATCTGGCAGAGCAGCAGGTCTGCAGAAGAACCAGACCCAAGGGCTGACAGATTCTAGCTGCAATGTATGCTGCTACCGGCTAAAACCAGACAAAGGCATCAAATCAAGCCTGCGTACATTGCTGGGAGCACGGCGTTTGGCTCTGGGCCAGAGATGTGGGAAAGGTGAGGACTAATCGTGGAGGGACCAGCGGGAAGAGGAGCAGCCTGAGCTAGGAAACCCGGGCTTGCTTTAGAGCAGCCCAAGCACAAGCACAGTAATAAAGCTTCAGGGCTGTGAACAGCAGATGGAAACAGGAAGGCAACCGTCTGGTTTTAGGTCCACGGCTGATAGGGTGGCAAATCCTGGATAAGATGCAGGCTGAGGATGGAGAAGCACTGAAAGAGATGGGCTGGGGAAGGGGTGAGCCTGCAGCGTAACTGAGAAGGGGATGGGATGGGGAGAGCAGCAGGCTGCTGGGAACAGCCATGAGGAATTGATCCTGCAGGGAGAATGGGCTACGACCCCACTGCACCCCACGGGCTGTCTCCTTAGGGCCCTGATTCCTTGAAATGGTGCCTCAAGCATTTCCCCAGAATGTGGCTGTTTTAACCCAAAGTCCTAAACCCCTGAGTTGCTTATCCTGTGCCAGTGCCCCAACCAACCAGGTTTACAGCTTTGATGAATCTCCCGCAGCATGATGTTTAGCCATAATTAAACTTCCAAGAGGCCACGAGAAACAGGGGACAAGAAACTAAAATTCAGTCCTTTGTCCCGAGAAATACACAATCAGCCAATAGTAACAGACACATGCTCTTGAGCCATTAAGGAGTGTTGTATGTCTTTGCCTGAATAAAGACAAAATAATACACAGGAATGCTTCAGCATCACTGCCGTAGGGGTAGCGGGAGGATTTGCACGGCTCCAAAGTGACAGCGCACTGAGATGGTGCAGATTCACCTCACCGTGCTCTTTTCTCAGACTCAACCAGGGAATTTTTCGTGTTCCAATGGCTCGGAGCAAAACAAACAAACAAACAAACAAACAAACAAAATGGGGTGTGTCAGCGAGAGATTTCAAACATTTCAATACCCACACACACACCACTCCACCAATTTCCTAAATTAAAAACAGCTGAACCTAGTTTTTTTCCTTTCAAATTTGGTGGAAAAACGTTCTCCCCGGCCAAGCCCATATGTGCAAATTTTCAGCTCTGCAAGGTTTTTTTGGATGCTGGAGAGAAGGATTGGAAGTCAAGGTTTCGCACAGAAGTGCCATCTTGGAAGCGTCGTGCCAGCAGGCTGGCACGGTGCTGGAACTTGAGTGCGCTTCCCTCTGCAACCACAGCCGACACCGCACCGAGGCAGCGTGCTGCCAGGGGACCCTCAGTGCCAGCCCAGCCGTGCTGGAAGGGGAAGGGGCCCTTGTGCCTGGCGGTGCATGGGCATGCAGGGCTGGGGGCACAAGGGCCAGCCCACGGTGAGGCCAGAGCTGAAGTCACCTCCTGCTTGTTTTCGCTTTTTTAAAATATATATATATATATATATTCTTTCCTGGGCTCTAATACCTGCGGCCACTTCTTGCTAACCCTTGACACCAGTTAAGGAATTAATTTCCTCATTTGCTGTTTCCCCCAGAATTTGAAATGCGTGACTCTCCATTTTGGGGTGGTGTTCTCAGATGTTTCCCTGAATGGTTCTGGATATTCTCCAGCAGTTTCCACTTCTGCCAGTGGGTAATACTATTCACGATGCCAGTTATAATACTTGATGAGCCCCCTACTGGTTATGCTGCAGTTAATCAGTGGCTATCTGTCCCATGGTTTTTGGCTGCAAGAAAGCAGTGCAGCCTGCTATGCTGATCACTGACTCCACTGGCTTCCATCTATTCAAAATGTTCAAGATGTGGGTGCCCAGCACTGGGCATTGAAGCTCTGGAGGTAAAGAATCATGCACCTGCTATACCTGCAGAGGAAGAGTTTCTGGGCAGAATGTTAGAATATTTTCCTCCCTCATTAAAAAAAAAAAAAAAAAAAAAAAAAAAAAAAAAAAAAAAAGCTCCAGTTTGCATTTGTGTTTGTGATTCTTTTGGCCTTACTCTGTTGCATGTACTGTGCACTTTGCAGAAGTCTTCAGAAAAGATGTGGGCCCATTATGGAGAACTGGCAAAGAGCACCAAGGATGATCGTAAGTCTGGAAAACGTGGTCCTCAAGGCAGAAATGAGCAAATGGGATTGTTTAGCACAGAGAAGGCTGAGAGAAAGCACCAATAATGGTTACCACAGAGAAGAAAGGATGAAGCTTCTTCTGGTCGCTGTAGGCAAGACAAGAAGCCATGGCTTGAAGCTGCAGCAAGGGAATATGGACGAGATGCTCCTTGACCTTCTGGAATGGTTAGAGGAGCTTAGTGAGAGCTGGCCCAGCAAGGCAGAGGTCTCTGCACTTCAGCAGATAGCAGAGCCCAGATGAGACTGCTGGGGGGGCTTGGTGGGACTGAGCCCACCCCATGGCAGGGACGGACAAGACAACCCCTTCCAGCCCTGCTTCTCAGGGGTGCCATGGCATGCCTCCCCTTGCCTGGGAAGCTAACTTTCTGGAATGTTTGGATAACTGCATGCCGAAAAAAAACATTTCCCTGCCTTGGCAGCAATTCACAGACCTAAACACAAACAGCTGGATCCCATTTCTCCTGCCTCGGAAGATGAGAGCAGCAAGGTAGAAAGATTGATTGACATTAAAGTTTAGATTAAATGAGTCATTTAAATCGATAAGGAATCAGCCTGAGTTGAATTAAGTCACTTAAAGCTGATTGAAGTGTGCCCTAGGAATATTCGGCTGTCCTGATTTATGAACTTGCCTTCAGACCGGTGAGTATCACTGTGCCTGGTTGAGAAACTGGATTCATCAAAGCACTGAGACCTTCCCCAAGCCACAAAACTCGGATTTACAAAGCTATGAGGAGCGGACTGTGCACAGACAAATTGGTAACCACCCGCCCCAACCCAGGTAATTTGAACGATTTCTAAGGTCATAAAGGATCATTAGAGCATTACAGTAGGGCCTTCTGTCTCATGCAGCTGGCAGACTGCACATACCCTGGCATATTAACTAGAGGCTGGAAAAACACTTGGGAGAAAAATCCTCCCCACTCGCTCAGTTTTCACACTCACCCCTAGGCCTTCCTTATCAGAGGCTGCTCCTGCTGGGCCTTGCCACCAGCCAAGGCAACCCAAAAGCTTCTCTGAGAACAGGGCTGGGCAGGAACCACACCATTGTGAGGGACAGCACGCATTAAAACCAAGGAGGGTATGTGAGGATGGAGTGAGGATGGAGTGTGGAAAACAGCTTTGGCTTGAACCCTGAGGCTCCTGACTTGTTCTGCTAAGAGCCCGCTGGCTCACGCTCCAGACCAGCTCCTTGGCTCTGCCTCATGTCCCTGCAGCATCAAGCCACCCAAAGGCAAGCTGCGACGGACGGGAAGAGAGGACTTTGTCTTCTAATTCTGCAAACCCTCATAAAGGCCTTCTCTTCTACACTATGGCTCGTTGATCGCCCAGGATTTCCCCCAACCCTTTAGGAAATGGTGTATATGAGGAAGGTGTAAGGCAGCATCAGCACTGGGACTGCTAACGAGAGTAACTGAGTGTTAATGAGAGTAACTGCAGGAGAGCTGCATCAGGACGACAGCAGAGACAGTGGCTGAGGGTAGGTAGGATCAGGGCCTGGGGATGGCAAATACTTGATTCAAACTTGCCTCTGAGCCTGGATGGCTGAGTTCAGGGCTTTCCCTGTCCAATAGCCAGAGCCTGCCCTGAGCCTCAGACTTTGGGAACCCACCTACACCCACCACTCCTTCCCAAATGCTTTCTCCGCATTTCCAAGCCCTGTCTACGCGGAGATTAGTCCTGGGACCATATGTCTGAAACATTTCATCGCACCGGCACAGCTGAAAGTAGTTGGCGTTTTGTATGATCTACCTTAGGCTGTGGACTTGTATCATGCCAGGGAACATATGTCTGGTGTTTGCTGGAGCGCAGTGATAAAATGAAACATGCTGCCTGCTATTTACTTCCCAGCTCGCTGTCGGAGTGTTGCGGATTGCCTGCTGCCACTGCTTTTCACGCTAATTCATCACCACCATGTGCGTTCAGGCGCAGGCAAGCAGCACGTTCACCTTGTGCAGGCGGAAGGGACGGGAGGTGCTGGCACGGTGACTTCAGCCCTGGGAACAAGCTGAGAGCAAGGCTGGGAGCAGCAGAAAGATGACAGTGAGCTTGGATGGTGGTAGGAAGCAACGGACGTAGCTGCTCATGAATCGTCTGGCGGAGCAGTATGCACACGTGGATACTTTAATTGCCTTCGGATTTGGGGGGGAAACTGCCTTAAAAAGGAAGAGCAACCCCCTGCTGTCAGCACGGGCTTAAACAGAGAGGTGTGTGCAACTGCAGGGTGCCCGGCTAAGAGAGGTGCTAACAGTGATCCCTAAGGTGGCAGGAGAGGTATCGGGGAAGCTTGCTGTGCCAGAAGCTAAGGGAGACAAGGCGTGGGTGAGCCCGAGTCAGCTGTAGCTCAGATTTCCAGCAGGTTCCCCCAGCTGCCACAGAAGCCCGAGCTGGCCCCAGAACAGGGCACACAGGAGATGCTTAGAGGCTTGTCAAGGTCCCAGAGAGGCCAGGATCACCTAAAGACTGCAACAGAACATGGTCAAGGGAATGGCAGTTCACTGGACAAAATCAAGGCCTTCTGCAGCTACCGAGTAAACCATCACACTAAGCTTCAAGGCCGAGCCATCTGCCAGCTCCAGCCTCACGGCACAACGTGAACCCCTCCGCAGTGATGCTCTCCTCCTGCTGGGGATGCCCACTGTCCCACCAGATGGTTCGCACTGCAGGAATTAATGCTCTCCCCCCCCCCAGACTTCTCCCTTCGAAGCATCAGCAGCACAAGCTTCTCCTGCTGCCTCTATTCCATGTCACACCACCCAGCAGGGAGCCCTGACTATGGGATGCTGCCAAATGTGGTTCCCAGCCACCACCAAGGCCAGGGTGACGCCGAGCATCCACGTTTTCCACCTTTTCCACACCGGTGGTATGCCACCCCACCACATCCCCCACGGTGGAGAAGCTGGCACCCCGCCGGAGGCTGCGCTAGGCTCGTCCTCACTGGGCGGCCTGGGAGGCTAATTAAGCTATCTCATCTTCTCCCCTCATCGCCGCATCTGTCTCTTGGAAGGGGGGGGGGGAAATCTGTTAACTTTCTAGACCACACAAGTCAAAATAGTGCTGGCAAATAATTCTGCGTGCCCTCTGACTTCATTTTAACAGCCCTCCAAGGAAATGAGGTCAGAAGTTCAGCAATGGCAGGAAAGACCTACTGGTGACTTGGGTTATCCCAAACATTTACTGTACCATTCCCAATTTATAAAAGAACTACAACAGGTTGAGCCTTTTTCCCCTCGGAGCTGGATGAGTTTTCCATATGGCTTATATTTTTAGTTGCTAGAACTGTCCTCTTCTCGCTGCAAACATGTGTTCCAGGACTGCCCCGTGGTCCCGCGTTATGATAATTATTTTAACGGCTGTTTTGAAACATTGCGGTGGTACACTGAGAAACTTCCTCATCAGCACAGTTGGTTAAACAAAAATTGATCCCCAGTCAATCAAATGCATCTAATAAGTTGTAGATAAATACATGATTTCATCACCTACAGTACGCTGACCCAAAGGAAAGGGAGTGATCTCACTCAATGTGTTGATGTCTCCCAGTAATAAATGGGTTCTTCGTACCATCATGCTAAGCAATAAATGATCTCACAAGACGTGCTGCTGTAATAAACTAAAACAATAAGAATGTGCAGGAAGGAAAACACTGCCCGTGGTGAGCTCTACTGCCCAAAAACATGTCTTAGCTGTTACAGACATAAATTAGCCATAATAAATCTTATTGGTTGTTTCTTTAATGACATATATCTCCTGCCAAAATGGTAAATTCTTGAAAGGACTGTACAAGTAGATTAAATGGTTTCTGTCCTTGGGAATGTGGAAGCCTTTATTTGTTTTTGTTAAAAGACTTTTAAATATCCTCACGTTATACGTCAAACAGATGTCCAGGGTAAATTCTCCTGACCCATTTAAACATTCTTTTTTTTTAAAGCTGGAATTAAAGTCCAGTTTCTGCAGCTTGTATATAGTTAGATTTGGTGGCCAGCACCTGACAAAACTCTGAGATTGTAATGTTAAGGTTTAATGGTTGTATGGTGTGACTTTTAATGGCAATACTGAGGAAACTAAGATAAATTAAAACCTAATTGGGAACGTTAACAGCTTTACCAGTCTACACATATGGACCCCAGGAGAACCCTTTGAAAGATGTTACAGTTAGCTCCTGTTGCAAGGCTTTCAGCGTTCCTCGATGACCTCAAAACTTGCTCCACTCTTTGCTACTCAGGAGCCTTTAAACACTGACACAACGTGCCTTGCAGCGTGCACAAGTACAACGCTGGTATGCAGAAGGCCTTGATTTTGTCCAGTGAACAGAAAAGCAGTTTATTCCCAGCGCAATTTTCTGCCACTGTTGCATCTCACACCAAAGAGCTTGTGTGCTCGGCGTCTTGCACCAAAGCCCCTCTCCCTGGAGCACCTTGGGTGCTGCTTCCTGAACAGGAGCATCTCTCCCTGCCCTACGGGCAGAGCTCAAGTGTGTGCCTTTGCAGCCAGGCACGGACCCCGTCACGATTACTGGCACAATCTCATGGCTAAAATTCACCTGGGAAGCGCTTTAGCTCCTAGCTCAAAGCAAGGGACAACGCTCCTTGCACCTGCCTCCATGGACTCACCAGGCTTCCCTGATCATTTCAGAAGCTCCCGGGGCCACAGTGTGGAGAAGACTAAGGTTAAAAATGACTCTTCATAAAGTTTATTTATTTTCCACCAGGACGGCAAGCGCTGGGTTGTTGTTATTATTGCGTTTAATTCCTTAAGCATTTTTTCCAACAGGGAAAGCTGATGGTGAGCAAAGGCCATCACCAGGAGCCAGCCTCTTGCCAGACCCGCTGGCCTGTGGGAAGTCCGGGTATAGTCTATGGTATGGCACCCTCTACAGTCCCAGATACAGAAAATAGCAGTCTCCTGCTGCAGGCTTTCTTTCCTCTCCTGGCTCATGACCCTCCAGTGGATTTCCACATTCAGGACTGGCTCTTGGGGGGGGTGTCTGGAAATGAACGGGAGGCGATGCCGGCTTCTCCCACAGCTGCAAGAATGCACACCCTGGCTTCTCCACAACCTCCTGGCAAACAGACTTGCACCCAGGCTCACAAAGGTAAGCAGATACTAACGCTCAGCACAGGTGTAGCGCAAAGAGACCAGCCCAAACCCTTCACTGTGCATCACCAAGCAGATTTTCAGGAGCTTTGCACCCAGTGTGAAGTAGGAGGGCTCTCAGGGGAGCCACCAAAGATGCATCCTACTAAGAAGCTTCCCAGCCAAGGCACAGGAAAGTTGTAGCTGTGGTGAGGGCTGCTAGCATGTGCTGCAGATGGGGAATTAGCCACATATTGAGGAAGCTCCAGAGCCAGAGGGAAGCCCCAGCTCTGTCCTCACCCCCTGTGCCAGGCTCTGCTGCTGCTTTGCTGCTCATCTCCTGCAGGCATCCCTAAGCAGCCCCAACCTCTCCTCACCCCCTTAATACTGTGGGGAGAAAGCACAGCCGGGGGGGGGGGGGGGGGGGGCAGGAAATACCAGCAAAAGTCAGGGAAACTTGGGGAAGAAGTGTCTGGCAAAAGGGAAAAGATGAGGGGAAAAAAGAAAGAAGGAAAAGAAATAGTCTACCAACATGGGAGAGATGGCTGGCTTCTCTAACAGCTCATGGTGCTGGATGGTGAGAAACAACTGGAGATTGGAGAAAAAAAAAAAGAAAACAAATAAAAAGAAGGACAGAAAAAAGGTTTAGGAAGGCTTGTGCTTTATTGCTACACTGCCCCAAGAGAGCTGCAGTCTTTCATGGGTCACCTCAGCCCGAACCCAAAACAAACACCGCGACAGAAAATTACACCAACAGGTACCAAACGTCTTCGTCCTGCCTGTGAAACAGGGAGCAGCCAGCACAGCAGACTTGTTAAGGGACATCTTTCCCAGCTGAGTGCCAAACCAGTATTTTCACCTCACGTAGTGATTTTTAAGTTATTTAGAGCTTAAGCCCCAGAGTAAGGCAGATGGATTGCTGGCGGCATCTCTGATGCCGTGCTGATGGCAGCAGTGGCTCTGCCACCCCCAGCTGCTGAGTGGTTGGGCTGGCACTGGAAGGCAGGAGAAGCAGCTACATCCCAGCCAAACCTTTCACTCCGTGACTTGGTTTTTAACCCCAGCTCTCCTTGATGTGGCTGCTGATGTTTCTCTTGAGATTTCTTTGTGCTTTTTTTATAGTTCAGTCCGGGGACACACCGTTTCTGAGAGCAAAGCAATGGAAATACAGCACCAAGCCTGTTTAAAAGGTAAAACTGAACAAACCGCATTGAGACGATTCAGAGGTTCCCTGTTTGACACAGAGGCACATTAGCAATCCTAGTTCTGCTGGGCAAGACACTGGGTGAGGTCTCATCCCAAACTCCCCCAGCTGCAGGCAAATTCCAAGAAAATGTGACATTGCTTTTGGAAATCTTGTTTTCCAAAAAAATAACCATACCACCAATGCTTTCCCAAGCTTCTCCAGCAAAACAGCCAAAACCCTAATCCACACGGTGTGTGCTTGCAGCAAGGGAGCCTGGTGTGCACCCTTGGTTCCCGCAGCCAGGGCTGGCAGCTGAGGGCAGCCAGACGCAGTGAGCCTCCAGGAGCTGCAGTACCTTGGTACTGGCACCACCAGTGCATTACATTGGTTTCAGCAGATTTCTAAATGAAGATGCTCTTCTTCCAGACATTAACACGATGCAAGCATCTCAGGCAGCTCAATTAAGGTAATTTGTGTGCTGTAAATTAAAACCACAGATGCTGTATTTTCCAGTGCATCACCCCCACAAAGAGCTGCTGCATCAGGAAATAATTCTCCAGAGCTTCAAGGACACAGCAGCAGGTATGACTACGTCCTAAACCCGCCTAACCAGCAAACACCAGCAAGCACTAGCAAACTGGCAGAGGTGGAACGAGGGCTGGCAGCACCTCCAGCACCGCAGGCCCTGTGTTGGATGTGGGGCTGGTGAGCCGTGGCCTCGGTGCCCTGGAAATGCCTCTCCTGCTGTTTTCTGCCAGGGAAACAGCCTGGTGTTTGCTTGGTGCACCCCTTCTCACTGGCACTGGTGCCAGTTCCTAATTGCTTTCTTTTCAATGCTGTTTGTGAGCCTGTCAGAAGAGTGTGCAGCAGGAATCGTGTCCAACACGTCTGTTGGAGCATCGGGTTATTGGAAAGCAAAAGAGGGCAGCAAAGGACAAACGTGAGCATCTCAGTGCTGCCAAGGAGGTCGAGCAGGGAGCTTGGAGAGTTCCAGGGCCAGGAAGGGGCCTGAGGACAGAAGCCAGGATAAGCCCGGCCAGCTGGCTCGTGGCACGCATGGAGCAGAAAAGGGGTCCACAGGTGGAGCGTGGCACCTGGAAGCGAGCAATTCTCCTCTCCCGGAGCCTGTAGGAGGCAGAGCCCAGGGGACATCCGTCAGCAGGAGCGCACAGACATGGGGCTGAGGCCGGAGAGGACCGAGGGCACATGTCAGGCACCATCCAGCAGCTGGGCAACACTGCCATGCTGCGGGTTTCGGCAGGAAAGGCTGCTAAAACCCCAGAATAGAGAGAAGGGGAAGAAAGGGAGGATCAAACACTTCGTGAAAAATATTCCTCACTCCTAATGAATCTCCTGGTTCTTCTGCCCCTCCAGCAGACAGAACAATGGTCTTTCTTCCATCTGCATCCATCACTGCTGGATTTGCATTTTGCTTTCCCATTCTGCTCATGGCAGTCATGTTTATTCGCTCAGACTACGTGCAGGTTCCTGAAAATTGTCTTTACAGCAACTTTTATTGGGAAATGAGGCGTGAATGCAGAATAACAAGCCCCAATCAAGCTTGAAAAAATCTTTAAGTGATCTTCTTGAATTGATTTTCACAACAGGATGTGCACAGCTCTTACAGGAGATTTTTCTCATTTTCTGAGCATTAGCACAGATCACTGCACCAGCGCTGCCTTCTCTGCTTCGAGCAGCACCAGGGCTCGGAGTCTCTTGTGGCTGAGGCACCAGGCTGGGGAGGGCTCCGTGCAGCTCCTGACACCTGGGTTTCTCTTAAGAGCTGTCAGCAAAGCCCACTCAGAGAGCCAGTGCTACCCGTGCTGCTCACCCTGGGCTGGCAGCGGGAGGGAGCATCTCCACCTGGGGAGCAGGGGAAGGGTGCTCAGGGGGACAGAGCATGGCCCCCAAGGAAGCCTCTGCAAGCTACCAAACACAGAAATCACGTCACGCTTGCAAAGTCACTGAGGGGAGAACAGTGGGAGGCTGAAAAAGTACTGCAGAAAAGCATCCTGCACCTCAGCCTGCAACACCAGTAGCACCACACAATGGTCGCATGGGATGCCTGCGCAGTCCCCCTTGTGCAAGGGCTCACGTGGCAAGAGGTTTTGGCTGCTCAAAGCGTGTTGACAGCACAGAAAATTTGCCTCTTTGCTGCTGCCTTCATCTTGAGTTACTTATCTGCACCCGCCGCCCCCCTTGCATCTGGCTGGTCCCTGGCTGCACGCCCCAGTGTGGCGTGAACACGGCAAACGCCTTCCTCCAGGCTGCTTTTCTTGCCAAGCCCATCACCTGCACAAGCCCAGGGCCTGCCTCGCACAGCTGAGGTCAGTGGCAGGGGGATAAAACAGCCCATCAGGAGCCTGCCATCCTTTCCTGTAGCTAAGGAATGAGAAGATGAATGCACAGCCACCGCCTCGCCCTGCGCCTCAGGTCTGCACTCTGCAGCGCGTACCGTTCTGTGAATAAACTCTCCCCATATTTTTCTTTTCTGCAGCGTAGGAATTGCATCTTAAATAGGTTCAGAGGCTGATTTTGACCCATGACTTTAGCTGCAGCCATGACACAACTGATAAAGCATAGGTGGCTATGGTGGTGCATTTGAAAACATTCTGGAGGACCCATGCCACCTATACCAAAATCGCCTATGGAGACTTTTGGTAGATTTTTTCCTCTCACTTTTAAGCTGCATTTTCCCCCCTTTCATGAGTAAAATATAAGTGTAATTCATTAAAAAAAAAAAAATCCAGTGTGCAAGATCAACATGGAAATGACACGAAACTATGTTAAATGTTCATATACCCCACAGAGCTGGGTGGATTAGGAAAAGCCTAGCAAAAATAGAACGACACCAAAACACTCATGCAAACAGCTCCCATGAGAAGCAAAGCAGGATAAGAAAGGCTAGGAAAATAAAACTAAGCATTCCTTGCACGGATTTCAACACTGGGGGTTAAGCGGAGTTGAGTTCTCCTTTCCACCCTCATTCCTGCGTCGAGTAGGGAACTATATCGATTAATCTTAAATGAGGAAGTGAAATGCAAACAAGAAATGTGCTGTTTTGGGGACTGATCCAAATTCTGCTGAAACCGAGACTGTGTTTCTCATCTAGTTCCATGGGTTGGGAGGTGAGCCCTGGCAAGAGCAATTGCCACGCACAGAGCCAGATCTCGGTCCTTCACTCAGGACAGATCACACCAGAACTGCGGGCTTTCCTGTGGCTCCAAAGAGCACATAGCCAGGATTGCAACTAAAAGTCTCACAGCACACTTCAGATATGTTTTGCAAGAGAAAAAAAAAAAATCAAAACAAAAACCCAAACCTCTCTGGGCGGTTCAGCTTTTGGATGAAGCTGGACCACAGCACGAGCGGACGTGTGAGAGCAGAGGCGCTGGGCTTTGCACCCCGGGGCTCCAAGCGCGTTCCCTGAGCCCCGGGGGCAGCGACCCAGGCAGATTCGGCTGCCTCCGGCCCACGAAGAAAAGCAAACAAGCAAGATGCCAGGAGGGATAACGGAATGGCGCCGTGCGTGCCTGCAAGTGTTGCTAAAGCCGGCAAAGCGTGCTGTGGACAACTGGGACGTGACTTCAGCTCTTGAGGTTAGTGGATTAGATTTGCTCGGCAATCCCCAAATAATTAGAATTTTTGCAGCTAGAGCAGCAGAGCCAGGAGAACACGAGCGTGTGATTTGGGGATGGAAAGGGACAAAATGAGATTCTCAGCTCATTTAAATCCAGCCCTGACAGACTTCTCTGATTCTCACCAGAGTGCTTGATCTTTTCTATAGTAATACAAGTGCCAAAATGATGCTTTTATCTGGAAGCAGCCCATTTCTGCTAAACCTAGAGAAAGCAAGGGCACACTCATGGGCTTCATTCCTTCCTGCTTTCCAGCCAACATATTTGTGTCCCACGCAGCAAGAAGTGGGGTTGGGATGGGGGGCAAGGCTGCAATGACAGAAGTGAAAGGATGCTGCTGATAAAGCAAACAGCACCACGCAGATGGGTCTGATGCTGGGAGCGCACGTGCATTCCTCAGTGTCTCTGCATTTGATGGAAGACCTCACATGGCAGATGGAAAGTACTGCTATCATAATGTACCTAGAATAGTGAAAATTGCATGGCTTTAAATGAAAAACAATGAGAAGAGAAGAGAAGAGAAGAGAAGAGAAGAGAAGAGAAGAGAAGAGAAGAGAAGAGAAGAGAAGAGAAGAGAAGAGAAGAGAAGAGAAGAGAAGAGAAGAGAAGAGAAGAGAAGAGAAGAGAAGAGAAGAGAAGAGAAGAGAAGAGAAGAGAAGAGAAGAGAAGAGAAGAGAAGAGAAGAGGAGACCTAACACTAAGGAATGGTATCTACTGAGGAATGCCCTATGATACTTTGATACTTTGCAGGAAACACAGGTATGCTGGAAAAAGAGGAGATCCAGCCCATCAAGGGGCTCACCATGCCCTCCCGTACTTCAAGCAATGCCTAAGCTTTGAGCAGGAGGTGTAATTAATATTCCTTCCAGGAATGGCAAGGTCTTTGCTCCAACACCAAGGATCTGGGTACCATCACTTTCCCTGCTACATGCCCTACACCAGCCTGGCCATAAACCCTTATGCTAAATCACACATTTCTAACAGTTGGCTTCGTTCTGTGGGAATTCCCCACACTTCGGTTTCCCTGGATGGCCCGTTTGCCCTTCCCATATCAGCGAGGTGAGTATTTGAGAAATGCTTCCTCCTGATTAGTCGTTTCCATTATGCTTTCACCTTACGATCCCTCTTCCCTTTACCAGCCAGTGAAGCCAAGCCTTTCACACCCTCCACAGATGAACATTTTTCGAGCTCTCTGATCATTTTCAACTCTTCTCTGAGCCCTGTCCAGGTCTGCAACCCCCATTCCAGCACGAGCTGAGACTTCACACAAGAGGCTCCCCAGATCAAGTTGCTGTGTGCTCAGAACACTTCTCCTTTTCATTCCTTCCCCACCCTAATGCGAATTTCCCCCACTATTTTCTGGCTGCCTCGTGCTTCATCGAGCAGGGGACACCCCAGTTTCACCCTCTGCAAACACAATGGAAGGGAAAGGAAAGGAGTGGAAAGCTGAACACCTTCCCACCTTGCTGGTATGCTTCAGAACTGCAGCCTGGTCAGGATTTGGTATTTCTATTTCTTCCACTGGTAGCAAATAGAACAAAAACATAACCGATTTAGAGCAATAGTGCACAAAGCTCAGGCTTCAGCAATTTCCTCTAAATTCATTAATATGCCAGGGCAGCTGAAGGATGCAGAAAGGCCTGTAAAATGGCCTGATTGAGATTCCTAAACCATTTTATCATGCAAAAAAATGAAAAATGGGGAAAAAAAAATAAAAACTTATTACAGGAAGATCTTTGCTGAATGCATTCTTTAAAAATAATAAATAAACTCTTTTGAGAACTCTGCAATTTCACCTTTGTAAATGAAGCACAAGTTCCTACATTCAGACAAATGAGTCAGGCTAGTAAAGGTTTTAATGAAGTGATTTTCAGATGCACGTATAGTTATTTGCAAAATGACCGGAAAAGATGTGCTCGGAGAAACTGAAAATGTGCAACAAGGTTTATGTCAGGCTATACCAGCTAAGGATCCCATCACATTGCATCCCACAGAAATGCCAAGGGGAAGGGGAGCTGGCGATAACCAGAGAGTCACAAGGCTTGAAGAATACTTTTTCATCACTTAAAAATGTGTACTGAAAGGTGTGTAGCTACACGAAAACATCAGCCTCACCTTCAGCCATCTACAAAAACAACATCAAAATGGAATGGCAGACATTGTTAGGAAAGAATGAAGCAGAAAATGCTGTTACACCACCGAACAGGCCCCCACTTTCCCTTGAGGGACGCACATCCCCATTGGGATGCCTGCAAATGGGTGGGGAGCTCACACGGCTTCCTGGGCGTGGGGTCCATGGGGTGCTGTGGTCCCCCAGTCCTCACAGGGCAGCTCCATCCCTGCCTTGCTGCTCGTGGGGCTAGCCTTGTTTTTTGCCGAAGCCGACTTTTTTCCTGTGGAATCGGGTGGAAAATTCCATCCAAGTGCATCAGGGAAAAATCCAAGGGAAAGCCTCTCCTGAGGGGAAGCGTTGGAGCATTTTACAGTGATTTGAAACGGCAAAGTAAAACGTTTCAGTCTTTCCAAAATTAATTCTTTTCAGGGAGGAGGAGATTTTCCATTTGGCAAACAGCTTCTTGTCCCGAACAAGAACAACAAGAAAAAAAAAAAAAAAAAAAGCATAAAAAAGAAACAAAGACAGTGGTGTTCCCCACCAGCTCCAGCATTCCCCCCACTCCTCCCCACCATACTGGGTAGCTCAGGGCCGTGCACCAGCTTCACCCAGAGCCTCGAAGCACAGCGTGAGCGAGCCTGAACACACGATGGGGCAGCACCCATTGGAGCAGGATCTGCGGGCCTGGGGCTCCAGAGGGGCACACGGGTCCGGGGCCGTCAGCCCAAGGGGGGGCTCTGCACTGGGGCAGCGCGCAGCAGCATCCATGCACATCACCTAGCACGTCTGGTACAAAGGGCTGCGGCACACAGGGCGCCTGCTTAAAATTAATACAGAATTATGACCCTCCCGAGGAAGGATCGAATGTATTAAATTAGGCAGTCGCTGCAGGAAAACAGGGCAGGAGGTTTTGCTGTTGTTGTTTCTTGTTTTGTTTTTAAATCCTCGAAAGAAGCGTGTGAGAAGCCGGGAGTCGGAGGAGGCACGCTTCAGACTGTTGTTTAAGAAACTTTCTGCCTGATTAAAAGAAATACATCTGGACTGCCAGGTTTCAGCCTACTGCAAATTAAATGATGGATAGAGATCACAGTAATGGAAGCAAAAATAGATGTTGAAGGTAAATATTCACCCCAAGACTTGTCATGAGAACACACTTCATGCACTCAAAGGGAAGTCCAAATGCAAAAATATGCCAAAATGGGGACAGATTAAGGTTTCCGTATGACTAACATAAATATATCTCTTATTTCTTCTGCACTTCCTTGTCCCATCATCAGCTTGCTTCTACTTGTTGCAAGTGGACCCATTCTGTGCCAGTGCCTGCAGATTTCCCTGGGGCTAATCACAACACGTGCAGTGAACCAAAATCATTGTGGGATCAGGGGCTTCTGCGAAGGGCTTGGTGTACTTGGCAAAGCTCCTGACATTGATAAATAAACTAATCGATAACAATCAATATCACAGTTATATGACTAAGGGAAAGTTTGCTTATTGTCAGAGTCCCAGACCTTAATCACAATTAAATGCAATTGCTGACTGTTGCTTTAATGCTACATTTATGGGCCAAAGCAAAGTCACTTGAAATCAGCAGGAAACTCTGAGAAGCGTATGCACTGTGAAACATTAACTCTATTTTATTAGTGCCTTACATTTTTACTGGTGTGATGCTTGGCATTTTTGCATTAACTTAATATTTTAAGAAATCCCCACCAGTAGTAGAGGAGTCATTTTTCTCCCCAAGCCTCTTGCTGCGACAATAAAAATGATTAGTGCAGACCAAACCCACGGAGACGATCCAGAGGAGCCCTTCTCAGAGCTGCAAAAACATGCAATAATTGATTTTAATCTCTGTGATAACTGATTCCATATGTGCCACTGTCAGCTGCAAAGCCTCAATTAACCCAAAACATCCAAAAAGTGGGCACAGGGAGGGGCAGGCTAAAAGCTCTATGGGCGGGCACCATTTCATGCTGTTGCCAGTTTAGCCGTGGACATCTAAATGGCTCTGCTCAGCTCCGCTTACACGTTCATTGGTTGTCTTATTAGCAACTTACATTTAAGTGTAGTTGTCTTCTTAATTTCCTAAGAAAAGGACAATTATAATTCCTTCTCCATTCTGAAAGCTTCTGAAATGCCTCCTGCCTCCTTCAGGAACTCTGAAACACATCCACGCAGCATAAACTAACCATGAAAAACTGTACATCTGCACCTCCCCATACATCCACCCTTGGACAAGTCTTCTCCTGTCCCTCCAATGGCCTGTCATAGAAGCACAACTCCTTCATTACACTTAATATGACTTTTTCTGGGCTAAGTATGTACCTACGACCTGGAGGCAGTAAGAAAGGCAGGGGAAATTCTGGCACGACGCTCCAGAGCGTTCCTGTAGCTCCAGGCTTTTCTTGGAGAATTTAAGTGAAAATCAATGAACTTCTCCTTTAGTCATGGTCTTCACTTGGGTGCTTTCCTCCCACGGAAATGCCAGATGTCACAGCAGCACACAAAGAAAATAACACAAGGTTGAGCTAGAGATTGGCGTTGCTGCTCAAAGACTGGTTGCCATGAAAAAGAAAGATCCTTCCAGCTGGGTCAGCCCCTCATGGCCCAGAAGTCAGTTGAAATGGTTTTGGAAAGGGATCCTGGAGATCACACAGATCTGGAAGCTGCCAAACCAAATATTGCTCTGAAAACCATGCTGCTTCACGGGACCTAGGAGAAGGCGTTCCTCTGCAGACTGTTTCTCCCACCACAACGCCTCCTGCATCGCACGCCGAGCACATGAGACAGGGCACGGCCACCACCAGCACAAAGCCATCCCGCAGAGCGCCTCAAACCACCCAGTGGTGTCCTCGTGGCAGCTCCAGCCCTGTGGTGGCAGAAGTGTCCTCAGACACTGATCGTGCCCAGGTGCCACGATCCAGTCCCCGGGAGCCAATGCATCCCTTCCCCAGCTGGCCAGGAGGCGACTTTTGGATAGCCACAGAGGCAACAAACCTGCCTTTCATCAGCTTCACCGGCAGCTCTCATCTCCCCCAGCTCCAGGGACAGAAGCAGGCTTTGGGAGGGTCATGGAGAAGACACTGATGTTTGTCAAAGCCACAAACCAGCCAAAAAAAAAAAAAAAAAAAGGCCTGAAGCTTTCCAGTGAGCTGTTATGAATCCATGATTCATAACAAAAATAACAGAGGAAAGTAGTCGATTTGCTTACTTCTCCCCTGTGTTACTGGCAGATTTTGTAACGTTATGTACTTTTGGGCTTGCATCCAGACGCACAATGTTTAAATGTAGGAAAAGAGGTTCATCTCAAGAGGGATCTGTGTGTAGATAGGCAAGCACAGAGGAACAAGCCAGGTCCCCAGCTGGTGAAGAGCTCTGCCAGGAGACCCATTGGCCAATTCATGCCATGGGACCTTGTCCTGGGTCACACCAGCGCTGGTGGGTGCCTGAGTACTCCATGGGAAGGACTTCTGGCTACAGCCCCCTTGCTGCTCTGGTGGCAGCCCGCGGAGACACCTTGCTGGCTTGCTTTGGATGGTGGCAGTTCAGTTTTCAGCTCTGGAGGCATCATCTGGTCACATTCAGCATCTCACAGTATGAAGCATCTCCAGAGCTTTAAAGGGATTTACTCACTTCAGCCACAGTGGGATGAGAGGTCTGCAGGATTTCTCGTGTGGAGGCAGAGGGGCAGAAGCTGGGTGTTACAACCAGGAAAAACCCCTGAGGAAACAAAGGAACGCCCTTGCACAGCCTCTAGTAAATAAATAAATATATATATGTGTTTGGTTTGGTTTGTCCTGCTTACAGGCTGCTTGAGCAGAAATGCAGCAGTCAGGCACTTTCTCTGGAGCCCAGTTCTAGTACCGTCAGACCCCAGGAGTTCAAAAATCATCAGCTAGCTCCAAAGAAAATAGAAGACAGGCTCAGAAACCAGGAAAATAATAATAAGAAATGTAATAAATCCTGGATTCTTTTCTTTTTCCTTCCCATTTTTGACTCAGGATCTTTTCAAGATTTCCTCTACAGCTATGAAGCCTAGAGGCATCCATTTGTTAAGAACACAGTTCTATGTAATAATGTGACCCAAAAGCCAGGGCTTTAAAAAATACACCTGAAGCTGTCAAGGCACTTGCTAAATAAATTCAGAATGCAGCATTCCCAATGGTGGTAAGGCAGGGGAATTACTTGCGCAGGTATGTATGCATGGGTCGTTTTTACAGGGTTAGCACAGGGATTTGTGATGTTTAGTTAAGCCCACATGCCCCACACAGCACCCAAATCCTGTGCTAAGCCTGAGGCCCTTGGAGGCTTCTGTTGCCCTGGGGGCCAGGCTGGGGTTTGGAGAGATGACCCACTTTTGCCAGCAGGTGTTTCCTGAAGGAAAAAAACTTCTTTTGCCACCAGGAGGCATGCATGGGCACAGGGCAGATGTGACAGCCCCTCCAAGCTTAGTGCCGTGCCATGCAGTGCAGCAGGACAGACACCTCCCGTGTGAGGATGCTACTGCAGGAACCCATGCTGGGGCTGGTGTCTCCAGGCAGCACTGCTCCTCGTGTCCCTGCACTGGTGCATGGGGCAGGGGACTATGTTCAGCTCTTGCCTCCTGGCTTGCCCTAGGACAAGGCTCTTCTCTCCCTCCAGCGCCGCGTCTTCCACACCTGTGGGCCCAGATGGAAACCTGACCCTCCAAAGCTCACGTCACGGCACATCACGCGCCTCTTGGTCAACGCGATGCGAACAAATAAAGCGGAAGGAATGTGAACATGAGTTACTGCCCTGTGAGCGTCTTCTGTTATGCAGCACTTTGGCATCGCTTCCCCTTTTGCGTCCAGCTCTGGCATAACTTGGTGCTGGGACACGCGGATACCGGTACACCTGGTCCCGGGGGAACAGCCTCCTCCCTGCCTCCACTGTCACTCTTGGCTCCAAAGCTTCACCTCGCCTCTGAGCAAGCTCCTGACAGCACCTGCTTCCCTGCAACGTGCAGACGTCTTGGCATGTGCCTTCCTGACAGCGTTTTGGAACAGATATTCATCGACGCAGAGCCTGGCTGCCAGTGGAAGCCTCCTGTACCGTTTGGCACTTGCACCCTGCAGCTGCGTTCCCACAGAGGCGGCTCTCCACCCAGCTTCCATCTGACTGCACCGCTGTTGGACTTGGTTGGATCTTTCCAGCTCAGGCTTAATGCTGTCAAAAGATCCTTAACGACTTGGAGAGGCAACAGGGTTGCAGAAGACGGCAGAACTTCGGGGAGCAAAACGCAGGGGGGCAAAAGCTCCAGTGGCTGCTCACCCCGTGTCCTCCCTGCAGAGTCCGGAACAGTGTAGAGTCCTTAACCAAGAGGACCATGTCCTCCCAGGTCAATTCTTAGCAAAAAGTGGGGACATAGCTGCAGGGATGGCTTCCTCTTAATTAAACACCCACAGTAGTTCCCCGTGAGTAAACTCTGCTGTAGGAAGCTCTCCAGAATGCTCCCCACGGTTGGGCAGCCAGCTCTGCTTTAATGCTAGGTGGGCTGGGGTCAGGGTGGCTCGGCCCTACAGGAGTAGGGGCAAGCCCCTGCAGCCAGCAGGCAGCTGCAACAAGGACGTCTCATGTCTTACGACTTTTTCCACATCAGGACTGTGACCAAATCAGGAACGGATCCCAGTGGTACCACAAAATTCAAGTAAGTCATTAAATGTTTGGTTTTCTCTCTTAATTCCCACTAGCACTTTGCCTTTCCGGCTGCGCAAACTTTCAGCCACCCCTCTACTTCTGAGGACAAGCATTTGTGCTGGCTGCTTTTTAACCCCACGCAGGGCAGCACCTTGCCCAGCAAGCAGCTCTGTCTGGGGCCTAAAGGAGCCCCCAAAGGCCAAGCTTCCCCTGGTCTCAGCCATCAGCAGGTAGGGAGCCATGTGGGACCACGGGAGATGTGTTTACAAGAGAAAGCACAAAATCTGGCACACGAAGCCTGCATTGCTCCAGAGAGGCTTCCGTAGCTGCCGTTACTGTAGAACAAGGCAAGAAGCAGGCACGTCAGAGACCGCGGACAGTGCCTGCCAGCTAGATGACACGTTTGGGTTAGAATGGAGAAAATCTTATATATGTCAGGGGGAACGACAGGAGAGAACAGCTGCAACATGAAAGACTGTGAAGCAGATGACATTTGGACCAAAATAAGTTTAAGATGAGGCTCTCCTTTGAGATGCTCCTTGTTTCTTTTTTATCTGTTCCTAAATATTTTGTCATTGGGTAATTTCTGGCTCTGTTCTCCATTATTGTCTAGTTGCTGTGTTTTCAGTTAAGGAGATTCGCCTGTGAATAGACACAGAAAGAAAACTGGGCACCAATATAAATGCAAACGTCTCTTGACCTCAGCTTAGTCCAAGGTTTTCTTAAGCTACAAAAACATCCATAACATTTTAAAGTAAGGAAACAGATCTGTTTTCTTCCAGACAGCAGCTACATCATTTTTTCTTTGTGCTGTCTCTTTCCTTTAAGCAGTTCCCTTTCTGATCACAAGGCAGAAGAAATACTGCTCAGCTAAGCAGACTTTGTATTCAAATCCAAAATTTTTCAGTAATCACAGATAAATCTAGCAACTCAAACCTCTTTCTTTTTTAAATCACTGATATAATGTTGTCTTTACACTTCTTAGATTCTTTCTAAAAAACATGTTTTGTTTTGTTTTGTTTTTTAAAAATCATCACTTCCAGGACAAGTTCTCAGTGTTTCTTCCCCAGAGCCATGACTCTTTGGAAGGAACTTTAAGGGCACAGCCTGTTTGAGCTCATCCATCAGCAGAAATGGTTTTCTGTTGTTCTCTCCTGGCATTAGGCCACTCCGCGCTGGAGCGTTACTTTGGGTGCTCCCCTCTGGATTTCCAGCCACTCGCAATCTGGGGCTTGTGAGGGAAGGATGGTTCCCTCCCTCTGAGGAAGGTCAGCCAGAGGGACCACCTTGTCGTGCTGGATTACATCACCACCATCTTGGCTCTCTCCAAAATACTATTTTTGCCGGTAGAAGGGTTTAATGACCTACAAGGCAGCCACAAGCACACCAAGCTGACCGGTGTCTTCCCTGGCCAAGCAGCAGCAGAAAGTGTTTTCTGATGAAGGCACGGATACTCCTGGTTGGAAATAGGAAGGGATTAAAAGAAAATACCAAGACACCCTGCCTTAGTCAAAATGTTGTCTATTGTACCCTACAGTGACTCTTACAGACATCATGCAGAAGAAAATGCAGCATCTTGGAAAGAAGGCAGCATCACCAGGTATACTCCTGTGTGTAAATGAACAAAGAAACCCCATACCAAAAATCAAGCCTAATCCAGCTGACTCTCCCTGGGTTAGGGGACAAGCTCTGCTTTTAATCTCAATCTAAAAATCAGGGGCTGGTGGGCATGGCACAGCCCCACTGAGCCGCTGGCCAGCGAGACAGAGGCACCGCCAAGCCATCATCATTGAATCACCTCATTCAGGACAAAGCTCCAGCTGCGGAGAGCCAGGCTAAATCAGAGCGGTCTGGCTCTAGCACAGAGCCGCACAAGCCCCAGAAAATCAATTTTCTGGGTTTTGTGTAATTTTCCCCTGGACAGAAGACAGTCTTTGTTCAGCCTGGCCTTTTGAGAAAGGTTAGGGACTCAACAAGAAAGAATTCAATTGACCCGAAAACAGAACGAAAAACCACCGAGCTTTTAAGAGTGCGACAGAACTTGGATTTCTTGACAAGTTTTTAGCAGAAATGTTATAAAAAAGAAATCCAAACCCCGAACCAAGAAGAGATCCATGCTCCTCCCTTCCCTTTCATCGCTCCTCACCCCAGAGCCCAACCTGTTTCCCCTGGGCAGAGCTGGCAAAGGGAAGACCAGCCCCACGCTGCTGCTCCCCATCAAGCCAGCGCTTGGGCGTGACGATCTGGCCGCTAAGCAGTTTGCCTTCTGATTGTTTTTTTTCTTGTTTTGCCAGTAGCCAAGCTGCCTGGAATGAAAAACCAAGGCCAGCGTGCCATGGGCAGAGGCTTCAAGGCATTACCACAGGGCAATAAACACGGTGAAAACCTCCCTGCTGCTGCCGGCCCCGAGGGATGGCAGCAGCATGCACCGGTTGTTGCAGGCAGGAGTGGCCAGCAGGGAGAAGCCACAGAACATCTGCAGGGCTGCAGAGGGGTGCCAGGAACATGTATGGCCACACTCCTGCAACAAGCCCGTGTGTGGCGTACAGCAGCAGCATTTGCACTCGTTTGTGCTGTGAATAAGCACGGTGGTATGAGCACAGCAGTGCTAGAGCTGAGAGAGCACAGCATTACTACGGTGCTCCTGGCACGGTCACTGGTGCATTACAGCGTGCCAGGGACTACCAGCGATGATAAATATTGCAGCAGGCTGCAACATGCCAACCCCCTGCTCCCTTCCACCCAGGAACAGCTTCATGCCAATATAGCAGGAATGGAAAGGATGTCTGGAGGCAAAGGCCTAAGAACATGTTTTCTTAGGTGTTTTTCTCCCTTATTTAAGATGAAAGTTCACTCTGAGCTCCATGCAGACCACATTTTCCATGTGAAAAGAGAAACACAATTTCTTGTGACTTGTTTCCATTTTCACCTTTGCCTTGGGAGAAGCAGAGGTCCTCCTCTGGCTGTATGCTCTGCCCATATTCAGAGCATTTAAGGCTTTATACCTGTGGCAGAGTTGAATCAGGCTGGACTTTAAATCAATGACAAAGAAACTTGTGCACTTTTGTGCACATGCATCAAAGACATTCAGAGATACAGCTGACTACGGCAGCTTTGTCAGCCCTAAGCACTGAAATACTGAGCCGTAGCTCTTAAAAATCATGAATACCTTCGACCTTCAGCCACAAGCTCTCAAAGATATGAAAAGACTAGATTCTCTTTGAAGCTGCCTTTCAGCCACCCCCTTATTCAGGCTCAGCTCTCCTAATTATTCTCCCCTGTAACCAGAGTCAGAAAAACACTTTAAAAGCCTAAGGCACACATAGCAGCGGGATGCCAAGTGCCCACTTCTGAAGGATGACACCGTGTATCATGAAGTGTGTGCTGGAGCTGCGTTTGGTGATGCAGCCCATGCAATCTCCATCAGAGCTTCAAAGCAAGCCCCATTATGCACCCTCCCAGAACAGATGCTGGCAAAGAGCAAAGGGACTGACCAACCAGCCCTCCAAGCCAGAATCACTGCAAAGAAAAAGAAACAGGCATTCGAAGTGGTAGGAGATGTGATATTCTGACAATGCTGCAAGGTCATTGCTTTCGAGATGGAGCAACTCTAACACGCAAAGAATTTTTTCAAAAACTTTGTAAATCACAAACACCCTTAGCGGAAGAGCTTGCACCTAACTGCAGAAGAGGCTGTAGCCTCTGCTCCAGTGGAAGAATATATAAACCCACATTAATATAAGGAAAATATATCAATGCACAAACATGGTAAAATCTGAAGGCTAGGATGCTTTGAGCCTAATCCAGAGCATTTGCACAGGGAACACTTCACCTTTGGGCTTGTGGTGAGCAGCTAGGCAGGGGGACAAGGAGGGGACAGTCCTGCCCCCCTGGGATGTGAGCACAGGGCAGCATGCTCGGGCACTGCTGGGGGTAGCCTCGGCTCGTGTGGCAGTTAGTGGGCTGCTTCAACATTTACTCTGAGCTTTAGGATTAAAAATTCCCTCTGCGTGCAGGGGATGTTGGATCTCAAATCACAGAAATGCCATTTTACCAAACTGATAACCACTTTGCATTGAAACAGTGAAAAAAATATAGTAATCGGTGCTTCTATGGCCAGAATCTGCTTTTTACTATTTGTACTAAATACACCTTCATGTTAAAACTGAATAAAAGAGAACTTAATGTTTAATTTTGCAATTTACATTTTCTTCCTGACAGCCTTTGCTCATTTCATGGCATGTGGCAAGTGTGACAGCCAGCACTTGCCAGAGGCAACGCTGGTACATCTGATATTGTACAGGTGATAAGGAACGTGTATTTCTGAGTTCACTTGTTTGTGAAAATGGAGAATATATATGGGTGTTTATATGTATATGCATACATACGTAAACACATAGGTAAGCATTTGGGACCAATAAAGTGTTTTGTCTAACATCAGAAAAATATTTAGGGTATTATGCTCTTAATTTTCTAAGGGAAATCTTTGGTGAGATCTAATAGTACCAGAAAAAAAATAATAATCAAATACTCCATTAGTCAACTGAAAGAAAGGCGCATTGACAGCAATAGGCCCGCACTACAGACCCTCCGTACTCGAAGACTAAACACATTAGTGATACACCACCTCTCAACCTGAATACCAGGTGTGAAAAGTGCCATTATTTTATATGAAAAAATAAAAATTGGGGAAAAAAAAAGAATTTTTTGCTATTTCACTTTTCTGTCTCCTGCTCCCCCTTTTCTTTCTCCCAAGTGGGGAGGGGAACAAAAACACAGAAAGGGGAGGCCATGAACCTGACCCAAACCTGAAGCTGTTAAGAGGCAAATTGGGGCTGGTTTAACTGCCTGGGGCCAGTGCTCTGCACACCACACGCTGCCCAGCTGCCCGCAGCATCCCCACAGGTGATTGGGGCCGCACCTCCAATATCCATCTTTTCCTCCTCAAAACCATCCAAACCCACACAGCACTACAGTTTTTGTCTGGTCGGTGAAGCCGATGAGTTCAGAGCTATTCCAGCTCTCTGTAATTGGAAATGCTATGCAAAAAATAAAATATGTCAACAGTTCCCTCTGCCTGCCTAGCATCTTGAAAGGCCAGCAGATCATTATATTTTTGCCCTGCAACTTAAAAGAATTACAGCCCCAGCGGTTACTGGGAGAGCAGCTGGTTCAGAAAGCTGCTACGGGTAAACCTGTCAGAGCTCATGAGTAAACATAACGTGAGTACAGACGCTGTACCGAAGGAGGAAATCAATTGCTTTTTCTCCAAAATAAAAGGAAGAGTTTTGCTCAGGGCAATGTGGAATATAAACGTGCAACTGTTCCACATTAACTGCAGCATTCTTCTTTTTACCACCCAATTCTCCCTTTTATTCTACGGCAAGCAGTTGAGGTTCTCTATTGCACATTGGGGGCATCCGAACTGGAAATCATTAAAATATAGATTTCATTTATAGTGGACCTTCTGTGAGTGGAAGGAAAGATTGCCACAGCTTCCTGAGTATATGATTTAATGATGTGTTCTGCATTTTCTTAATTTTCCACAGTTTAAAGGCCTCTGTTCTCTATTTGGTGGAGGAGGGCTCTTTCCAAAGGCACAGCACACGCAGCCGCTGGAAGCCCGAAACCCATGATGCCCATGAGCAGGCCATGAATAGGTGCAGGGCAAAGACAGTGAGCTTGGCACTGGGGTCATTTGCTTTCTCATGAATGCACAAATTCTGCCAACAGTAAAGCAAAACCTTTGACAAGGCACTTGGTTGGAAAGGACACGACCTTCACACAAAACCCGGGGCGGCGAAGCGCATTCCCGAGGGGCGCTTTGGGACAGAACCGTGCCATGGACGCCTCCCCCAGCCACCCGCTGAGGTTGGCAGGCACGAGACAGACATCTGAATTTCCTCTAGCTTGGTGGTTGGTTTGCTTTTTTTTTTTTTTAAATATGTTGAAAAATATGGAGAGAAAAAAATGTTATCGTTTAAATAATATATATAATGCAGGAATGAGCTGTGCAGAGTACATGTCTGTTATGTATAACTTAAATTTATACCCATGGCAGAATGAAATCATCACTTAAAATAAAGTCAAATGTCCATTTTTCAGATTTAATTAAGACATCATTTTGATGGAAGCTAAGCTAACATAAACAAGCCAAGAGAGGCAACATGAAGAATGAACTGCATATAAAACCTGGAGCTCGTTTGTATGCCTGAGCTGCATGACTGAAGCTGAACAGTGTAAGTGTCTTACACTGAGTTACAAGTGTTTTCTGCTGTGGTTTAACGTACGAAAGGTAAATATAAAAGAGCTATTTTTAAAAATAATGGGTGGAATGAACTCTGGCAGCCTTGCTCCCGTGTTTTTATCTCTTAGCTTCAGAGGGCTTCGCTGTGGACATGGAGCTTTCTAAATACTCACGACCATCTATGCTGTGTACACGGGCAGGGAAAGTCCAGAAGGCACAGGTGTGGTCTGTTGGCAAAGGAGGCTTCAAATATATTCATCTGAATTTACAGAAAAAGCACAAATGGAAATCATGCAAAGCTCTTTCTCCCAGCTGACCAAGTCTCTCTGTAAAACCCGTGGGAGGCAGGCTCAGCATACCATTTACTCCCATGGCTTCCTTAGCCTATGAGGGGATAATTGCCAACTTTTAGTGTTGCTAACATTCTAAAAATAACATTGTTACCGAAAAGTATGTGCTCATCTAAACAAATATGAACGCAAAGAGGCCCTGAGGTCTGGGTGAGGTGTTGGCCAGTGCCCCTCTGCCTACAGGCTCTGCCAGGTATGGAAATGAGCCCTGTGCTGATGCTGACATTTCTCTGCCTGGTCTTTCCCAGAGCTCTGGTACCCCAGGCTCCCAGGAGGAGCCGGGAAGCACCACGGACGCCTCCAGAAGCTGATGTGAAGGAAGTCGAAGCACCCCAGCACGTACAGTCAGCAGACCACACGTCATCAAGATTCCAGCCGATGACAGGCGAGAGAAGACACGTATGTTTTGCACCACATGCTCTTTAGTGCAAAGCAAAATCCCTAAACTGCGCTACGCTGTCATGAAAACAAAAACAAAACAAAACAACAAAACCACAAAGCAGGGTGGTGTGCTGGAGCTCAGACCTGCCCCAATGTTTTCAAGGGCTGAGCCACTTTTTCCTTCCTAGTTTCCTTCCCCAAACCATTAAGGGATTAATTTAACTTTCACCAGATAATCTGTACCTTTTTAAAGAGGGTTTTTTGGTGCCCTCATACCATCTGTTGCGAGGAATATGAGATAGTCACATCAAGCAACCCTGTGGACAGGCGGAGCGCACTGCACCTTGCACAAATCCAAAACTTTACCTTCTACAATTCCCAGCGTCTTGAACTTGACCCAGAAAAGCGAGGAGAGGCATTCAGAGCGCGCCCTTTCCTCCTGAAGGTGACCGCAAGGAGCGTGGCCCTGCTGCCACCCACAGACCCAGCGGCGCAGTGCTGGGGACACCTCTGCGGAGGTGTCGGTGCTGACTGCTGCTGCTGGTGGCTGGAAATGATTTGTGGCAGCTTTGATTGCAGGCAGCCGCCACGCACTTAAACTATTTCCGAAACCCTAAAATTACTGCCAGGCGTGGGACCCTTTCTTCATTTTCAGGGATGGCTGCCGTAAATAACCTGCTTGGCGTGGTGCGGGTCACAGGTTTTTGGCCACGTGCTGCCGGGCGCCGCTGCAGAGGTCCCTGTGGGAGCACCCACTGCTTCACCGAGGAGGCTCTTCGCCCGTCAGATGGGCCCGGGGGAGGTTTTCAGGAATTCATACGGGCCCCTGCTGGCATCTCCTCAGCATCACCTCAGCCTCATCAGTCGTGTTTCACCACTCACTTCAGCATCTGACCTGGGGTAGATGTTCTGGGCCAGAAGGCTTGCATCTTCTTCAACGAGGACACACAAAGAGCAAGGCACTAATTTTAAAAGGAATGGGCAATTTGTTTAAATTGATGTTTTTCAGGGTAAAGGATTAGTATCAGCAATTTTTCCTGCTGCAAACAACTTCAGAATAAAACACTGTTGATCTTATTCATTTGCTTCGTCACATTCAAAACCATCTTTGGGTTTCCAATGATGTTCATAAATGCACAAGTTAGGAAGACAGTAATGCACGATGGGCACAGGAAAGCATTCTAAACGAGCCAGTTTAAGTGACCCAGAACCATTACATTCCCCCGTTTTGGCATGTGCAAGTGATTTCAAAATCAACCTTTAATCCCAGTTTGGGACAGTTGGGACATGTTTCAATTTTCAAATATTATTTCTCCAGTAGCAAATGCATTTCCTGCCTTGCAAAAATGCAACATGAATAAGGCGCCTGGGTCTCCAAAGGGCTGAGCCCTGGCACTGAGCAGCAGCAGCACATCCCCTGCCTTGCAGCAGTGCAGCGTTTCGCTGCCTAGCCAGCCTTTTTCTCTGCTCTTTCTCAAACCTAGGACCCTGCAAAACCAAACCACCAAATTCTGCAAAAACGGCAAAACCGGTCTTTCATCTTCCAGACGTGTTCCTGTTTAATGATGCCTTGTAGACGATGAACAGACTGCAGCATAGAGCCTGGGCACAGCCTGGGCAGGTACTGGCGGCTCTCGTGTAAAGAACTACCTTTTCCCCCATTAAGCAGAAAAACCAAGGCTGCAGTAAAACCAACAGCAACTTATTTTATGAAGTGCGAATCAATAAACCAGTGCCTTTAGATTACACAAGTTACTTCACTTACAGAGGCTAATGGAGTGCAATTAGGTTAGAGATTTTCCCCCAGTCCTCCAGTGTTGTTTTAATGCACTGTCGATACCTGCAGATGCTGGATGAGCTCTGCCGCCCGCTACCGAGGCAATGTTCCAGTGACCCCAGCGTGGGGGTGGTTGGAGGTGCACGGAAGCAGCAGAGCCCTTTGATGCCAAAGAGAAAACGCAGAGGGTTATTTTTAACCACTTATGGTCAGGCTGACAGAGGGACCACTGAAGATACGTGCCACGGTCTGCTGTCACGTATGCCCCTCATCTCCTACGAGTAAAGCTAACACTGAGGAGTTGCAGACCAAGGGAGAGGACCTGCCCATCCCCGACCCCCAGGGTCAGTGCCACGCTCCAGCTCATCTCTGCCCTATTGAAAAACTCTTCCATAGGCAAAGCCACCCCATGAACCCTGACTGGCTCTGACCTGCCTTGTGCCCAGAGGCAAAGGAGAGCAAGAAATCATAACAAACATCTTCCCAAACTCCTGTATTTTTTTAAACTTTTATTTCTTGCGTGATGCAGGCATCCTCGCAGCTTGTTTGGGTATCAGAGCTGTAATAATACCCCACTTGTCTTCTGAGCGCCTTGCAGCAGGCTGCTCCAGGGATTAAACTACTGCTCCAAGCCTTTACACACGGGCAGCTGGCATTTTTCTCCTGGCATGCACAAATTGCATCCTGTCTGGTGTGGGTGCAGCAGCATCACTCTGCCTCGTCATCTGCAGCAGCACCAAGCCAGCACCAGCCATGAGCAGGGACCCCATGCGCCGAGAACATCCCAGGGCGGCCGCAGACAAGCCACTGCTCCCACGAGTGTGTGCCAAGGCACCCCCGCCAATTCAGAGCACGTGTGCCTTTCATCACATGCCCTCACTTATCTGTGTTTGTTATTCAGCACATCTCTAACAGCAAACGGTATTTTTGGTAGGAAGTAGCACGGCCAGTGTGTGTTTCATATTAACGGTCTTGTTCAGGGAAAAAAAAAAAAAAAAAAAAAAAAAGATTGATCTAAAAAAGATTCTCTCCAAAAGCCAACGATTAACCAGCAGTATAAATCTCTGTAAGTGGAATAACGGCACCTTATCACCTTCTCCCCCCAGCACTGGTTGTGTTGTCATCCACTTCTAACATATTTTATTTTCTTCCCCGTGTATTTTTCCAGAACTAAAAAAAGCTCTTGCTTTTTTAAGTTCTACCTAGAAAATTTTCAGTTACATCATTTGCACAAATATGTTGTTGTTAACATTGAAAAACCTCTTTGCTTGCACTTGTATATTTTATTTGGCTAAAAATGTGCTCATGTCTAATACATCACATGTCCTCTGGTGATACTATTTAAGCTAGAAATTCCAAAACTCACAAATACCGAATAGCCAAATGTTCCAGAGCAGTACTCGTATACTAAACATGTAATATATCTCCTTCTTCTCCAAACAGAAATAGATTTCTCTCTGATTTGTTTGATAAATTTGACCCAAGATTTCCATTTGGAGTTATTGGAGTTCCTACTGTTTTTCTGCGTGTTGGTGGGCCAAGCCCTAATCACCCAAATCTCCCAAGGAGGCCATAAATTACAGCAATGAGATGGTGCTTTGTATTCCTCCTGCTGCAGGACAAGGCGGACTCGCAGCCGCGTATTTTGACAGGCATGAATTTAATTCATTGTTTTATGACAGATGGGAAAAGTGTACATGCTCATAGTGGAGATTTACGATCATTTGGGTCTGGAGGATTCTATAATTTGCAAGTAATGTGAAAACAGATGGATAGACAGACACCAAAGCGCAGGCTGACCTGTATATTCTCACCACTGGTTACAAATGGGATCCATATGCCTGGAAGTCTCTCTCAGAGAGATCTTCATTAGCGCAGGCTCCCAGATTGCAAAAAGCACAGCTCACTTCTTGCTGCAGGAGCAAGCAACTGCAAAGTCACATTTCTGATGCCTTTATTCATGTTGTTTTTTCAAGCGCGAACACGAAACTGCAGCCACATCCGTGTAATGGACAGCAGCACTAAAAACTCACCCTGGCCTCGCTGAGCTGCCCTCCTCACAGAAACCGAGCCTGGGGGAGCCTCATCCGAATCAGCCACGGACAGGTTTCAGTGGTTTGATGCTTATCTCCACAGTCATACAAAGTAACCAGGTTTATACAGATAAATGTGTCATCTCCTGTGCTTTACATATTTTAATGGATGTTGAGTGATGTCTTTTTCCAGGCATAGCTCAACTGTAAAATACTTTTTATGCCTTCGCCTGACAAATGAAATAAGGGTGATGGGAACACACATGAATTCGAAGTCCTCCAAATTGAATGCTTATGTTTACTTGGTAGGAGGCAGGGGAGGATACCTTTTCATTGTTACTACCAGTAATGTAACTTTTTTTTTAAACCAGTTAGAGATTGCAAGGTACACAGAGGGCACCTCTAACTGAGCTCACCCAATTTAAATCCTTCCGAATACAGCGCATGGGAATTTCTCCCAGGCTGAGTACATGACTGCTTTTTCTTGTTACAAATCAGTTTATTTAGGTAGAGAGATGTATTTCAATGTCTGTAAATAAGAGACTGCAAATATAGAGCCATCCACACGCTGAAGGGCCAGGTGCATGCATTTAGTACTGGAATTCCAAATAGACCCAGGGAAAACATGCTGAAGTTTAAAGTGTCAGCAACAGTTTGTAATCTGTTCTGCTGCCCTGGTGAAGTGGATTTCTCTCAGTACTGCTGGCAAAATGACATGAACCTGATCTTGGTGCAGTTGGAAAAGCAGAAGTAACACCAAGGGGCTGTGCAAGAGCCATCACGGCCAGAAGGAAGGAGATGACTTTGCTGCAGACTCCTAACAGCACAGGTGCTGAACGGCTCCATAACATCACTGTGAGCCACAAGAGCATGGCACAGGAGTGCCTGCATGGCCTGGCCCAGGATCCAGGGGTCTGGGTGTCTTGCTCAGCACAAACCCCATGCCTCCCTGTAATTCAGGCACAGGGAGAGGAGCCCAGCTAGAGGGTGCCGGCACCACACCACACTGCCTCTTTGGGAACATCCTGCAGCCAAGCAGCTCCCAAAAGCCTCTCAGCAGCATGACATGCAACTCTCAGATGCACACCATGCTTATAAGGTATTTTCTACCCATTTAACCTTTTACATATATGTGGACGCCTCTGTGGGACCTCCTGGAAATAAAAGGTGGGGATCTGACTCTGGCTGAACCAGCAGCCTCTAAAGAGCAGCAGGGCAATGCCACTGTTTGCACTTCAGCCACAGGAGCACTGCACCTCCTCGCCAAGCCCCCCAGTTTTGGGAATGCCCAGGGCTTTCCATCGTTCATTTCATTTCCACAGCTCCCAGTGACCCACAGGGGAGCTGTGTCAGGAAGGACAGTGTGACCATGGCTCAGCTGCTCCCATGCAAACCCAGCCTCGTGGGGTGTTGATTCACACGCGCCAGTAGATAAAATTTTAACTGCTTTGGTTTACAGCCTGGAGTTTTAAAATAAACTGGAACCAGGGCCAGTTTACTTTAATGCACTGGCCATAAACGGCAGCAGCTCTGAAGCAGCCCCGCATGTGGAGGAGCTGGGCAGGAGTCATGCTCCCACTGAGGAAATGGCACAACTGAGGTGCCGAGGGATGGGGCAGATCCTTGGGGGAAATCTTTTCACCAACTTTGTTTTCCTGGTCTTTCCCCTGCCTGTCCTGGATTTTAAGCTGTGTGAAGCCAGATGTGAGATTACCACAGGAAAAAAATATCAACAGAAATATTAACAAAAATTAACAAAAAGGTCCAGTCCCTTGTGACTGGATTAGCAAACCCCTCTTCTTCCTCATCACACAGCAACACAACTTGGAGTGCAAATTCTTCTGCCTTAGTCTCAAACAGAGCTACAGCTCTGGAATAAATTGGCAGCACTAATTATGGCATAGCATGACAGTCTTTTGGGCTGTATTCCAGAGAATAACATGATAGAGGATAAGGAATCCATTGGCTATTGGGGGAACACTTCCTGGGGAGTTAAACTTATTTCAGCATCTTGACCAGGGATTGCAGCTGCAGCCCAGCCAGCACACACATTCCCCTCCCAGCAGGGTTCAGCAGAGCTCCATATAGAGGCAGCTCAGCTTGACAGCCCCCCAAAAACCTGTGGCACTGCTACCATGAGCCTGCCCAAAAGGGACCCCCTTTGGTCCAGAGTAATTTGGAGAAATGCTCCTCTGAGAGCAAATGAACATCAAGTTCTCCTTACTTGCTTTC
Organism: Anas platyrhynchos; assembly: GCF_047663525.1. Classification (NCBI taxonomy): domain Eukaryota; kingdom Metazoa; phylum Chordata; class Aves; order Anseriformes; family Anatidae; genus Anas; species Anas platyrhynchos. The sequence continues at coordinate 3,474,608 of NC_092589.1, forward strand.
TTATATTTTCATTGTCTGTTGGGACTTTTGAGTTTGGGAGATTTTCATTAGTGAAAATTACTAGAACATTGCCATTCAGTGAAAGGACAATTCTCAAAAAAATATGAGTCCAGTACCAAAGGTCTTAAAATAAATTTACAACACTCACAAACAATACATCAAGCAGGCAAACTGACCCTCTGGCAAGTACCCCTGAAAATACTGCTGTGTGCAATTCTGATCTCAATCAGTTGTCAGTCTTCAAAAAAAAAAAAAACAAAAAAACAAAAAAACACCCTGAAGCCAGCCATCACCAAGAGCCTACAATCAGTGGAACAGAGATACACTAGCATCAATTAACACCACTAAATGTAACAGGGTAAAAAAAAAAAAAAAAAAAAAAAAAAAAGAGGGAGCCAATTAGATGTCTGAAAACTGATGTACCAGCTTGTCATTGCACTGCCTGACATAAACCCTGTTTAAATGCAGATTTCCACGTATTTCCATAGGCTTTTGGCAATCAGATACTGTTTTCATTTACCTGCAGGACTGTGAGAACCCATCGTGTACTACCCAAAGCCCAGCTCCAGCCCCTGGAGCAGAGTCCTATGAGGAGCAGCTGAAGGAGCTGGGCTTGTTCAGCCTGGAGAAGAGGAGGCTCAGGGGCGACCTTATCGCCATCTACAAGTACCTTAAAGGAGGCTGCAGCGAGGTGGGGGTTGGTCTGTTCTCCCACGTGCCTGGTGACAGGACGAGGGGAATGGGCTTAAGTTGCGCCAGGGGAGTTTTAGGTTGGATGTTAGGAAAAACTTCTTCACCAAAAAGGTTGTTAGGCACTGGAACAGGCTGCCCAAGGAAGTGGTTGAGTCACCATCCCTGGAGGTCTTTAAAAGACGTTTAGATGTAGAGCTCAGTGATATGGTTTAGTGGGGACTGTTAGTGTTAGGTCAGAGGTTGGACTCGATGATCTTGAGGTCTCTTCCAACCTAGAAATTCTGTGATTCTGTGTGATCTCTTTCTGCTGGGGAGGGGAAAGACGACAAGAAGATAAGGCACGCATGTTTATTAAGGACCCTGAGCTAGGAGGCTGTGTCTAATGCACGCAAAGAGATATTTCTGATCATACACGGAGGCAAGCATGAACAGTGCATGCTACTTATTTCACACTGCTGAGTTCCTTACAACTTCTCATTTAGTTATGTGATACTGCACAAGTTCAGCTTCGCATGTGTGGGGCAGTACCTGCAGGAAAACAGAATAAATCAGATAGCTTTTTGTCCATGTTTTACTTGCAGCACTGGTTCTCTCAGCAATTAAATAACTGCACTTCGGCAGTTATTTCAAAAACTGCAAAAGAAGCCACTTCTTTGAAAAAAGAAAGCAAGAAAAAAATCCACAAGAGCAGTTTGTTCACCTGGAAGGAAGCACCTAACTCGCTGAAACAAAGCTTTCTTCCTCCTTGTAAGAAACCTGATTAGTGCCATTGTGAAATAAAAAAATATCATGCACAGTTCTATTTTTATTGTAATACTTCAGATAAAATATATCCAGCTATCATTTAAAATAAGAGCTGCTCTCAGCTGAATGCTGGCAGACAGCACATGCCATAAATCCTCCTGCAGCACATTCCTAGCTGCCCTGTGGACCCACTGTCCAGATCAGGAGAAAAACGGTGAATTTGTTGCTATATTATTCCAGCATAAGGTACTAATATTAGACTTCAAGGAAGCCATCTTGCACAAACATTTCAGTCTTTTAAATTGTGGCTGGTCAGGGAGCGCCACTGAAAAAAAAGCATTTTACTGACACTCACAGTTTGCCTCTCCAAAAGGATAGACAAAAGCTGCAGCTTTTCTTCTCACTTGCAGGTTTGCAGTTTTCTAGTTAGCTTTATTTCTACTTCCCCCAACCGTTGAGAACTCTTCCAAAATAAAAAGCACATTTAATATTTCATGAGAAATACCTTTTCCAAACAGCCACGCTGTGAAGGTAAATAAATGCAGGGTTTCTAGAAAGGAGTCTGTAGGAAACCACGCTTTATTTTTCTATGATAAATCATTTACTTTGCAAACGGCTGATATTTTGTGAGTTATGAACATCAGACGAATAGCTGTCTAGCCTGTCTAGCACTCGCACTGTTTCTTTTTCCCCCCCCCTCATAGGAGACTTTTGTTGCACTCATTTCATTATAATTAACTATGAGCTGCCGCTGGAGAAACAGCACTACAGCCATCCTGGAGAGAAGAGGCCCAGAGGAGCACCTGTGAGTACAGTGAGCAGAACTTTTCTAACCACCCAAAAAACCAAAACACGGACAACAGCAAATGGCGCAGGCGTGAAACACCAGCATCTTACAGTCACACCACTGAAATTATGATGCCATGCTTTACAGACATGTCTTGTGCCATCTGCAAGGGGTAGGGGGAAGAGAGCAGCATCCCCTGCGTGACAGATCCATCCCCTTGGTGCACATCTTACCTTTGCCAGCCCCACCATGCTGCTGCCTGCACACAAAACCAAGGTGGGTGCGCTCTGCCACCAGCCCCCTGCTCATCCTGCTGGGTGCAGAACATGCTCAGGGGCACCCATCCCAAGAGGATGAAGCTGGAAAGTCAGTTTCTTCAAGTAAATCAATAACTATTTTCTTTTTTTCCTTACATGCTTGAACATCCCCAAACACTTATTCTCACATCTGTTTGTGTGCTCCTGTCCCCTCTTCCATAAGCAGAGCACAGAACTCGCAAGCTGCTCTTACAGGGGGAGCCTGGGACAGTGGCTTACAGCAGCAACAGGCTGCTGGCTGCACAAAGCCACCCACCAGGCAGGGCTCCGTGGCTTTCTAACTTGTTGGTCAGCAAGTTAAGGTTTCTGCCTTCACACTTTTCAGACTAGAAATATTAAAGAGAGCTTCTCACATAAGACTTCAAAACAAAATCCTTCAGTTTAAGGGTTGTACTGTTTTCTTTGGGCAGTTTTTCAATGCTACTATTTCACCAGATTTAATAAAATCCCCCTTCCCTTTCTGACATACAACACTGATTAAAAAGGACATAACATCTCCAAAACACTGAACACTTCAAAATGGCATCAAATACTTAAAGCCATGAAGACACCTTCCTGTACACTGGGTGGTGTTTTACTGCTCTTTGCAGATGAGATTTATAACTCAGCCATACATGGTGATAAAGATTTATGACACGTCAGAGGAGTAAACCCCATTAATGGCATCTCAGCCACAGGGTGCTTACACACCCCAAAAAGCTGGCCAGGTCATCCACAGGCACTGCTCCATGGCCTTGCCCTGAGCTTTAGATGCCAAATGGGATGGGACAGCACATCTGCGGCAAGGGGCAGGGCATGCATGCACCTGAGGGCAAGCCACAATTAATGTAGTCTTAATTGGCTAAAGGCGTTGGAGCTGTGCTCAGTACAGCAGCACACACTTTATGCACTGCCTGGGAAGCGGACTGGAAGCATAGGTCGGAGCCGGTCTGCAGGAGATGAGACAGTTTTCATGGGATTCAAGCCCTCGTCGAACAGAGCAGATGCTCCAGTGGGAGTGATGTCTGGATACACGACAGTTTGGGTAACGCAAAAAATCTAAAAAAGCATTGTTGTGAGTTTCAGGACAACAAAATGAAAACATAACCAGGGTTTATTTTCGTTTTCTTCCTTGGAAATTTCCAAACCATTTGTTTTACACTATTTCAAAATGAAAACAATGTCTGAGATGATGTCCACAGTCAAAAGCCCAAATGCTGTTCTGCTCTAGCAAGGCAGCTGTTCCCTTGCTTCTTCATTTGGAAAGCATGGTGGAGCAAGATGGGGGCTCTGTACATAAGTCAGGCTTAGACACAAGCCCAAGCTGCCCTCTCCTGCCCCAGCCCAGCAGCATCCCCCTCCACCCCCCCCTTGATGCATCACAGGGGTCTGGGTGGGGAAGCGAGACAAGCATTTTCCATGGCTCTAAAAATGCCTACAACTCCCACAGGAAGCCGTGTCCCTACAAAATGCAGAGGACATCAGAAATCCTCATTGTTATATTGCCCGATGTCTAATTACATACGGTTCCATTTAAACTCTCAACATTAAATCACGGCCGGAACTGTACGGTCTAAGAACTACCTGGAAGGAAAATAAATGACATCTGCAATCCCTGAACTTGGAGCCCATCTCAGTTTACAATATTAGTTTTTAAAAGGATATTTAAAACATGCAGCAGTTAAAACCCATTTAGTTAGTTATTTACCTTCCAATCCTCCTCTCTGCCTCTCCCCTAAGCCATAGATCCCATAAATGCAAAAAGACCTACTGACATGTGGTATTTTTTAATGCTAGGGAAGGTGTGTGACAAAATCTCGAAAGTTTTGAAAGTGGGCTACTTTCTGCTAAACACAGCTAGATCTTGAAGCCCAGGCCAAGGCATGAATTAGAGTTTATAATGCTGCAGAGAGAATACCAAGGAATTAAAAGAAAAACATTTCAGCTTGAGTAGGAAAGTTTTCTGTATTCTATTTTACAGCCAACCATAACTTTCACAAGATGAGTTATGTTTTCTGTTATTGGCATGTTTTTCAAGTTAAATAAAAACTGTTTTCCAGGAGAGGCACTGGTGAATCCTGCTTCCCAGATCACTCTTCCTTCTCTAAACCACAGTCTCTGCCCTGATCTATGTAATATTTTTTAAAATTTAGAACTGAAAACACCTCATGCCCACCCGTCCTCCCAGCAGATTAAGCATCCACGTTAGGAGGTGTTCCTCACTGTGCCTTTCAGAGGTCTTCCACCATCCATTAGTAAATCCATGCCACCCTTGTGCACCCCCAGTAACATCAGCTGCAATGTGGCCATCCGTTCATGTAATGGACACCAGGCACAGCTCCAGCCCCAAAACACCTGGCTAAGCTCCAGCTCCATGCAGCACACCTTCCAGCTCACAGCAATGCACATTTGGAGGCCTGGCATAAGAACACTTGAACACAGGTCACAATGCAATTCAAAGCTGAAGCAGAGCACCCACACTAGTAGGGAATTAAGTTTAACAGTCAAGTAGGTTAAACATTTTCTGCTGAAAGTCTTTCTCATCAGAACAAGCAGGTCCATCAAACTCAACATCTGTGGAAAAAACCTTACTTCAACAATGCTTACTTTAAGAGGAGATACTGCTAATGAAAGACTTCACCTAGAAGTGTCACAGTCCAAATGTTTTAGGCTTGAATATTCCAAAATATTTTGTTTAGAAAGCAGTGACTCTCCTGCAGCATAGTTAATCCTCAGCTTCTAACTCCACCAAGCAAGCACCCAACATTTCCACTGGGAGGAAATTACACATCTGGCTGCATGGTGAAGTCCCAACACTTCCATTAAGCCACTGTTCATCTCTGTGCACAGAGCAAGCCCTCAGTGCTGGTCACACCTGCTCACTGCTCATTCCCCCCATGCAGGACAGGCCCAGCTCAGACAGCAATACTAATTTCTCCCTGTCCCACACACCAAGGCGCAGCAGCAAAATCAAGAGAGACCGAAGTCCCTTCCCTTACCTCTGCTCCTCCAGCAGGCAGCAGGGGTCCTCCAGCACCCTGGCACAGCACAGAGTCCCAGTCACTCAAAAGAACGTGGGCCTGGAAGGGAACAGGTAACAAGAAGTTAAAACCCCAGGAAGAGTTGGAATGAGACAGTCAGCTGCTGGGGATGTGACTAATCCAATTGCTCAGATTCATTTTCTGAAACTCAGAACTGGGATGAGCAGTTAATACCAGATGTTCAACCGCTCCAGACACTTGAATGGGTTTTGGATACAAGGAAAAAAGTGTACATTGGAGAGAGGGTTTGTGGTTAAAGCATTAGGCTAGGATGCAGCTCTCGTTTCACAACCCAGCTGTGACTGGCTTCCTGAAGCCATGCTCACACTGCCTGCTCCTCCCGGCACCCAAACAGGGGCAGAAGTCGAGGGCCCAGCTCGGGGCTGGGGACACACTGCAAAACTTGGCTGCTCCATTTGGGGCTGAACGGGAACAACATCCACCACGCTAAGTCTCCACAACAGTGCAGAAACCTGGTCAGCTCATCTTTTTTCACAAGGAAGAAGAGAGCCCTTTAATTACTGTAACTATAGTCACACCGGGCAGCGCTGGTCTGCTCCCATGGGGCTCAGCAATGGAGCACTGTCCTCAAACCTGTGAGCTTACCCAGCAGGGACTGGGAACAACTGGTGCTTTCATTTGCTTCAATAGCTCTAGGAGCTGGGATAGGGGACTTCAGAGGTTAAAAAAATCATTTGTGTACTAATGAGGTCTCAGAAAGAAAGATTGAGCATCAATACACCGATGCCAGCTAGTAAACATTTTTTATATCAGAATATTGTTCTGGGTAAGACATCAGCTTTCCCCAAATCAGCCACTGATGTCAGTGGGCCAAGGTTTCACCCCAGGCACAAAGGGAGGGCAGCACAGGGAAAACACAAAGTTTGGTGCTGCAGGGGGGTCTGATGACAAAGCCTGCAGGCACAAGCAAGGGAGCAAAGAAAGGCCAAGACTGCTCTGTTCATTAGTCCTAATGAAGGAGAAAAGCTGGTGAATGGAAATTTTAATAGGCAGCTTTAGCAAGAGCAACATTTACTTTTATTTGCCTCAGAGATTCAAATCTCTTGCCAGACTCGCACTTTCTTAGGTCCCAACCCCTCCTTGTATTTTATTTTTTATTTTTCCCCATGCTGCAGCCTCTCAGGTCCCTCAGCTGTCTGGGCAGCAGCCACCCTCACCCATGAGGGGTGAGCACCCAGAGCCACTCACACCAGCCCAGCCCCAGACATGCAGCATGCCCTCACCCACCACCAGCATCCCCTGAACCAGGTGAGAGGTGCAAGACAGCTCAGAAACAGAAGGCCATGCAAAGCTTCCGAGAAAATGGGTTTTGGGGTGCCTGCATGTTTTTGAACAATGTGGCTTTTATTTTTTTTTTAGAATACAGGCACCATTTATCTTTTATTTACTCTTTTGCCAATAACATTAACTGCCTGCCAGTTATAAAACAAATACGAAACAAAATGAATTAAATCATCAGGGACCAGAAAACAACCTAGAATATTACAAGCACATAAAGCTCTAGGAGCATGTGTGTGGGAGCCCATTTAACCTCCCCTGATCTGGGGCTAGGTCCAATAAATTCCTCGGGCACACGGGGGCTTTGGGGGCTGGATCCCAAAACAGAATTTTCCCCACAATTAATTCTCTGTGTATTGGGGGGCTCAGCAGGACCCTCTCCACACTTCTTGCTTCCATTGGGGTTTCTGACCCAAAACCAGCTGTTCTTGGTGAGAAGTGATCCAGAGCCAGTGACTAACAACAGCTTCAGGGCACCACCCCATTGTTCTGCTGTGCTGGGCCTCACAGGGCACAGCTGACAAACAGAACTGTATCACCCTTTTTCTAGAGAGCAGTTAGAAAGGCACCTCCTTTCTGAAGGTGTGCCCCCCAGCTGCATTCAAGCCAGCAATATTGTTCAATAAAGCTTGTATTATTTTCTTAATGTCTACCCCAACAAATACCATGGGAAACAGGTACAGGTATGGCCACGCTCAGGGGTAAATTGAAGTAGTTCTTACAGAGGCCCCTGAGCCATTCCCCAACTAACCAGCAGGGCACAGAGGCAGCAGGGGCACCCACAGGCACCCAGTGTCTGATGCACACCCACAGCACCCTGCAGCACAGAGCCCAGCGGGGAGATGCTGCGCCCTGCGGGCAGCTCTCCTCACTTGCAGAGCCTCCAGATCACTCACAAAACACATCTGGAATAGAAATCCCGACTGCCCAATTCCCCCAGCTCAGAGCCCTGCAACACAGAAGCACTCAGCAGTAATGTAATAAACAGCATCCGCACGCTCAACTTTTTCAGTAGCCACATTTTATAGCCTGCCTGAGATCCAAGCCTAGAGGAGTCGTTTTGGAAGGACAGAAAAGGGAAAATTATAGTAATTTCGCTAAGCAGTGATTGTCCCGCCTATGTGCAGACAGTTGATGTATTGGAACGGTTTATTTTCTTAGAAAATAAGCATTGTGGGTTTTCAGCCTGGCTTCCTAAAGAAGTGGGGTTTGTGTAATCTCTCAAGTACACATCCCTCCACCAAACCAGAAGTCTCTTCCCATTGCTTTTCAGTCTGCTGCTCAGCCCTGGCCAAACAGGAAAAAGAATTAGATCTCAACAAATTAGGGGGGATAAAATGAAAACCAGCAGATGCCCATAGAAAAGAGCCTCTATTAACACCTCTGCTAAGAGGGAAGGTAAGCTCCCTCCCAGCACCCACTGGATGTTCAGGACACATCCCAGGGAGGCAGCAGCACACACCCTTACAAATAACCCCAGCACAGTCTCTTGCTCATTGAGACTGCAAGCTGCAGAGCCCAGCCACCCAGCTGCTACCGACGTAGCACAGCACAGGCATCAATAACTTCCATGTGCCTACACAGAGGAGCTGCAGCCCCTGAGCTATCAAGCTGGCAGTCTTGTAACATGTTTATTGGAGGCAAAGCACAGCCACTCCGCTCCTCTCAGCCAGCAGCGGCTATGGCTTCACCAAAAAGCCCCCCAGAGCCCTTCATAACCAAATCAGCTGCACATTGCAGCCTGGTCATCAGCCCATTCACAGCTCTCCCACATCTTTCTCCATTTTCTCGTATCTTACCACCTTACCTTTGCTCAGGCTCTGCCCCATCCCCTTCTCCAAGACCTCTCCTGCTGCAATACCACCAAACTGCCTGGGAGCCTCACACCTCATTGCAGCAGAGCTGGGCCAGGCCCCACAGGGCCTGCATAGGCCCCACAGGACAGCATAGAGGGACCCAACCAGACTCCATACACACCCCCCCCAGCAATAGACCAACCAATATTGCTTCTCTGGGGAAGGCTTAAATAGGCCTGAGCAGCTGGGTGGGGAGGTGACAATGTGGCACAGGTGTGGGGGATCAGCACCCCGGGGCCGCCTGGCCTCTGCCTAAGTGCAGGTGCCTGGGGGCCAGGGGCTGCTGGGCTGGTCCCAGCTGGGATCGAGCTCCCTGGCACAGCCTGAGGGTGCCCATTCACTGCTCTTGCTCCCACCGTGCTGCTGCCATCAGAGGCAGCTGTGTGCCTATGGGGTGCTCGTAGGGACATGGGGTCAGGGCCTCCCTTCGCTGTGAACATGCAGGCAGGGAGCAGAGACTACATTTGAAGTTGAACACGTTTTTGGAAACGCAGCGTTGCCCTGTTGAAGTTTCCCTTCTCCGTTTCCTCAAGTCCAGTGGCGTTATTTTGGAGCCCACAAGGAGGTGGGCTCACAGCAGGTGTGGGGATATGAGAAGCACATTTCTGGGACATTACACGCACGGGTGAAGGGATGGGGTGGCTGGGGCAGGGGCTGCTACGGGCAGGGGCAGCCCTAGTGACACAGCCACCTGAAGTGCCACCGCATGCAGCCACACGGCTGTCCCAAAGCCTCCCAGCACCATGGGCACTCCGCCCCTTCCTCCGCTGACATTTTGTCTTTCAGCAGGAGGGTGATGGTTACGCTGCTTGGGCTGCTCAGTAAGACAGCGCCCATCATGGAAAATCATCTGCGCGCAGGCTTTTCTTTCTTTTTCTTCCTCTTTTTCTACTCTTTGTTAGTGACCACCCATAGGCACAGTTCGGCTCTGGCAGGCTGCCCACTGATGAGTTTTCCACACACCATTGGCTCGTGGGCAGCCAGCAGGCTCTGCCTCTGTGCCCATACAGCTCAGCCCAGCCCCTGCCTTTCATTATTTTCCTGGTCCGAGTGTGTGTTTGCTCTTCTTCACCTTGATTCCTGGGAAGGCAAACATCTGATGCTCGGGTCACACTTGAAGGAAATGACATTCCCAGCTGAATATGCTGTGTCACCCCCTTGCATGTAAAGCGCCTGCTATAACCTCTGCTTCCTCTGCAGTGTTAAGAAGCCTCAAATAAAATAAAATAATAAAATAAAATAAAATAAAATAAAATAAAATAAAATAAAATATAATGACAAGGAAGAAAACTAAGTGTGAAAAAGGAATGGACAGCAGCTTGGTGCCGCTGGACAGTTCTCCACTAACCTAGCAAATGTAAATGCATCAGTAAATGCAAATATACTTTTTTTTTCTTTTTTCTTTTTCCTGGGGCTGTAGCCTGCCCATTGAGACAGTGCCAAGAAACGCTGATGTCCAGCACTCTCACTTTGCCATTTTGTGTGGGTTATTGGGGGTGCAGACCAGGGATTTGCCTCTGAGCTCCAGACAAGTGGATTACAATATCTCTGGTGCCCTTTTTACTCTCTTTCTAATACTTGGGAAGAACTTACAATAGGAAAAACAAAAACAAACAAAAAAATGCTGGTGGGGTGAGTGAGCACTGACATTTGGCAGAGGAGCAAGCTAGGAAGTGGTGCAAGGGTCTGCTTTGTGCACCCATGGGTGCGCACTGCTGGGGTGGCTGGTGGCAGCCCTGTGATGGAGAAGCCTGGGGGGTCCTCATGCGACTCACCAGAGGGTTGCGCTTGCTGCCTTTGAAGCCCCAAGCTCCCCAGCGAGAGCTGGGAATCGGTGGTGATTTACGGCTGTTTGGACAAGTGGCGAGCAGCGCAGGCGGGTGGAAGCGCCAGGCAGAGGGGCACGGTCCCCGCAGCCCTGCACATCTCTCGCCTTAATTATGTGGTTTTGTTGGGGTCACATGGGCAACATCACAGGTGCCTTGGCTCAAAAGGAGAAGGTGCGGGAGCTGTTTGGTGTCACCAGGTCATCCTGAGGTCCCCCGCATGTCATCGTACCTTGTAGCCAGCAGGGCTGCATGGGATGGTGGCCTTGCTTCGTCCGCACTGTGGCTGTCGGGGCAGCGAAACGCGTCGGAAGGGAGGGCTGAGGATTGGGAGGATTCAGAAAAATATCCACATAAATCACATTGGCTAAACTCATACTTGTCATCTTCAATTATTTCCAGAACTTCCTGTCCAACCCACAGGGCTGGAAATATCAGAGTGTCTAAAGGCAGGAATTCACACGGTGTCCCTTGGTTGCGGCAGCAAGAAATTCAGGAGGAGTCCGGATGGCACGAGAACAGCCTTGAAGCCACCAAAAAACAATTGCTTTGCCTTTAGAAGGGCACCAAGGAAGGCACCAAGCACAAGGGCCTGCAAAGGGTTCCCCTTGGCAGGTGTCCACCAGCTCCTCCTGCTTGGACCCTGCAGCACCCAGCAGCCCCATCCTCCCCCCTGTGAGCCTTGGCTGCAGCACAGTTGGGTGCCAAGGTCCAAGTAGCCACCACCACGTCTGAGCAGGTCCCAAAGCCAAGGGGAGGAAAGCTGAGGGGCGCGGACAGGGAAAATGCCACCTCAGGAGCAATGCCGTGGAGAGGCCCCTCAGCAGGGACAGGAGGTCTGCCCACTGCCATGCTGTGCTGCTGCCTCCCTGACCCGCTGCACAGAGGTACTCAGGAACAGTGAGTTCTTGAAGAGAAAAAGAACCCACGGACTGATTGCTATGGGTTTACGTGTCTATAAACCATCATTTGTTCGGCTTTGCAGGCTCCAAATGAGATGAAAAAGGCTGCTCCTGCAAGGCTGCCAGCTCACCCCAGCAGAGAGTTTAACAAGTCTGAGCCTGAAGATGCTTTGAGCGTGACTCCTGGCAGGGGAATTTTTGTCTGATTGTTTCTTTTTCCAAAATGGAAACAGGAAATCAGAGCTGGTAAACCGATTTTGGACAGAGAAAAAAATTAGAGAGCCGGGGAATGAAACAAAGAGAAACCTTCCACCGCCACTGGTAAAAGAAACCTTTTACTGGCCAGCCTCGCATTTCCCCTCGCAGCCCGGAGCTGCTTGTTTTGCTCATTTCAGCCTTATTTTCTGCTCCTGAATTCTTCCGCCTGCTTGACTTTCGGCCCCAGGCAGGCCAGCCTGTTTGCCCACCTCTGCCTTTGAGCCCCTTGCTGCAGCTGGTGGAGCCACAAGCCATGTGGCACCCATCCTGCAGCCGTGTCCTTGGGGCAGTGTGAGCTGCTCCTCTGGGCTGCAAGCTCTAGCCAGGCTCTGCTTCTGTTTGCTGATATCTCATAAAGCTGCGGATTGACGGTGGTTTTGAAATGTGTTCTTCGACCGCTGCCTGATCCTCACCGGCTTTAATTCCCCCACCTGAAGTATGTTTTAAAAGAGATTAAAATTCACCTTATCCACTTCCCATGCGTTTTAAAATTCTGGTGTTGGAGCAAGAGTGACCGTGAAGTGGGCTGAAAGAAGGATTTTCAGAGAAAAAGAAGAGTTTAATTCTCATGGATATTTTCCCGTAGCTTCTCCTTTTTCACAGCAATGTACAGTGTTGGTGCAGGGGGATGGCAGGCCTGTAGTCCAAAACAAAGCACTGTGCTGAGCACCCAAGAGCGCTGTGCCCCCGCTCAGGGCCTACACATCCGGCAGTGCCTGCAGATGAGTGACTGCCGTGCATTTAGTTTAATTTAATTTATTTCCCCCAAAGGAAGCACGTTCTGTGCCCTCACCCTTGATGCTGCTGGAGAAAGGAGCATGTTGCCCCTTCCTCCTCGCCCTTGGCTCCTGCTGGCCCCAGCCAGACATGCCTGGCATTTCCCAGCCCCATCACTACCAGGGCAGCTCTGTCCCACCACATCTGGTGCCTGCACACCCCGGGTACAACAGTCCTGAAGAAAGTTCATTTGAGTTTAAGGAACTTGCTGTGGTGAGGAAGGTGACAGGGCCGCATCATGTCCCAAGGACTGTTGTCCCTTTTCTCCTTGCCTGCTGTGGGAGAAGGAAGCCCCCATGTCACCACGAAGGCTCCTGTATCTCCACGGGCTGCCCCCTGCTCTCACGCCACAGTTGTAGCTAAGCCAGGGGCATGGCTCCCAATTTCAGCCAGGGGAAAACTGTAGGAGGAGGTCAAGTGCCATCCAGAGTGTCCCCAGGTGCATCCTGCAGAGTGCTCTGGGTCTTCAGGCCTTCCCTGTCCTCCTCCTCCTCTCCCTGTCCTTTGGGGAGTGAGGAGATTATCTAAAACTGCTGCATCCTGAGGAAGGAAAAAAAAAATCTTCTCCACATTCCCTTTTTCTTTCAAATAAAAGAAAATATGATATCGGAGTTTTGCACTGAAATTATTGTAATATTCTTTCTTTTACAAGCGCCTTTAAAGTTCATCTTTACGGTTCCGATATTGAAACCATTGCAAAGGAATTGTTTGTGGGGATTATTTGACTTTTTATTAAAAAAAATCAAAAACAGGTGGGTTTCTCGTCATCTGCACTTAAGTTTTTAATAAAAAGTAAAAGTTCTGGCACATCACCCACTCTTTTCTTTATTTCTCTCTCTCTCTCTCTTTTTTTTTTTTTTTTTTTTCATTTTCATTCTCTCTTTGGCCAAAGATAGGACACATCTTTTTTGCTTTTGTGTCCAGGAATATGATTCAGGCCCAGAGCGCACATGCCTATACACTTGCAAGTACAGAGAAACCCCAAGTTCATCATCCCGAGATTTGTCTGCTGGGTCTCCAAAGGAAGCACGGCTCGTGCGGTCATGCTGCCTGCCTGCAATCTCCTGCCCCAAATGACTCCTGAACCAGCAGAATACCTCTGCCCCGATAAGCGACTGGAAAGCACCCATGTGTGGCTTCATGCACACCTGCCTTCTCCTCAGGACGAGGGCATGGCGATGGAGATGCCACCTCACTGTCCGTATGGGCAGGCTGGGACCTTGGGGGACGGCCAGCGTTGCCACAGAAAGGTGGGCACCCCCCAGCCCCGTGCCCCACCGAGCATCCCCTTCCCACAGGTGGAAGCGATCTGGAGAGCAGCCACACTCAAAACCCGCTGCACGTTCCCGGCCCTGCAGGAGGGGCTGGTTTTGGTTTGGGGATGGTGCTAACGCCCGCTAGCTGTTTCATTACCTTGAATTCAACTTTTTCCCAGAGTTTTTCCTCCTGCTGCAAGGGTTTCCTGTATTCTGCTTATCACATTTTATTCCGTCTGCTAAATTCAAAAGGAAATAAAAGTTGGATGAAGCTCATAAAGCTCATATGAAGCCTGAGCACTGAGGTGCCTGGCAAGAGCAGGCTGCTGCACCGGGCTTGCCTGCTCTCTGCTTTCTCCTAGGCTTCTCATTCGCCTTAACAGGCTGCAATGAAACTGCCAAAGACCAAATCACACGGAGGCAAGGCTCTTGGCATGCAGCGTTTTGTGCTGCAGACCTTCCCCATTGCACCGCTGCCTGCAAATGCAGCTGCTGCCTTCGTATTTGAAAGTTTCCCCTGTGTAGCTGTGCTGAAGGACTGCGCTTCAAAACACTCAACCTGCAGCTGCCGGCTTCCAAATCTGACATTATCCTGCTGGAAAGCCTCAGCAAAGGCTCTTGTTGGCAGCCCCAGCAGCTGGCCAGCTTTCGGAGGGACAGAAAAGAACATGATGCTGGTTTGCAAAGATGAAGATTCTTGTACATGCCTTTGTTTGAAGCCCATCATGCCTAAATCCAAGTGGAAGCAGTACATCAGGTGGAGAAGGGCTCCAGGATTAGGCAGTTGTGTAAACATCACTATTTGACAATTATTGATGCAATATATATATGTGCCAGTATTTTGAGGTCAGATAAATATGAGTACATAAAGCAAAATGAATAGTTTTTGATCTTGTCCAGCTCTTCATTAATCTGGCTACAAATTGCATTTATTTTTTTTTAACTCTTTCCAAAGCAAAACGTAACTATGTGAAACCTTTGCTCAAAAAGCCTGTCCCATGATATGTTTCCATTGAAAAATTGTGTCCTCAGAACATGACACATCTTTCTATTTGCATCCTGACAGACGAATCCTGTTAATGTTGCTGCTGAAGGAAATGAAGCCAGCCTACCAAGTGCAGAGCTGGTACGAACAAGATTTTCATTTGCAGCTTTTGGGGTTCCTCCACTCAGATCAATAAACCCACCCAGGGAATCAGGCATCATGTCACCCTGAGGATGGCTCATCCTGGGCTTCGCCTGATGTGCTCGGGCTCTGGCACATTATTCACGTTGTCCCACAGCTGCCTTCTGTGCTTCTGCCTGGGACTGGTGGTCACAGCCTGAGACAACCACTCCGCAATATTCCCTTACAAAATAAACAGCTCTTTGAGGTATGGAGCCAGGTCTGTGCAGGGAAGGCAAACAAAAATGGTCATGCCCTAGCAAGAGGAGAAAGATTGGGTGACACTGAACAAGCGAGCATACGGCATCACCAGAAACAAGCTCCAATTTGTTAATGCATGAGCTGATCCCAAACCAGTCAAATTAAACTCCATTTCCACAAAGGAATCCTGTTTTCTGACAGCTTTCATCTCCTAGAGCTGATGGTCCTCCTGCATGCTCTCTGAACGGGGTGGAGGGTCCGTGCTTGTCGTGAAGCCTTGTAGCAGAAATCAGTTAGGGGAGCACAAGGACATTTGGGACCATTCTCCATGCTTGCAAGTGTCAGAGCTGGGAGCAGCTCATGGCTGAGGAACAAACCTGCTGGTGGGCAGCTCTGAGCAACAACCCATCCCTGCACCCGTGTGCCAGCAGCCAAGTTACCTCCGTCTGAGCAGGGACTCTGCCCACCCTGGCAGGTGAAGACCTGGCCATGGTCATTCAGATTTTCTCCTAACCTGGTCTCCGTGAAAGAAGCTGAGACTCAGGGGTAAAGCCTGCAAGACTTAGAAGCCCCAGCAGGGCACGACAGGAGGCTCAGGCTGAAGTAGAAGGGACCCGGGGTACTTTACGTGTTGTATTTGAGCATTAATTAAGCCACCACAGTACAAGGCGTGAGAGGCATTTGGCTGGTAACAGACCAAACCTCTCCATTCTTGCCACTTCAGTACTGCAAGAAGCTGGAAGCAGCCAGCACACTGGAGTGGCCATCCTGCAGAATGATTTGGGCTAAGAAAGCAGCCCTTTGTACTGGGGGAGAAAGCAAAGCCAAAATAATGATGTGTGGGGCTCTTTGTCCGAAAGCCAACGGCCCGGTCATTTTCCTGAGACTGAGAGATCCAGTCTTCTCAGGCTATTTCCACATTAGAAACCCAGCAGAAGATCATGTTTCTGTAGCCTGCAAACCATAAACGGCCATTCTTTCTCCATGCTCCAGCAGAGGCTGTTTTCTCTGGCCAGGGCACACAGCTCCGGCCGTGCCTCGTCCCGTCTGCGCCGGGGCTCGGTTTTGGCCATGAGCACAAGCCACCACGGCATCCATCTGGGGCATCAGCAAGAAAATGGCTTTAAGCGGGGTGGTGGGACAAATGGCAGCTGGGTGGCTGTGGCAGCAAAAGGCAGCAGGAGCAGGGCAATGCTGGGCGTCATCCCCAGCACTGCGATCCCGCACGCGGTCTGCGGGGCCACCGGCTGCAAAAGGGCACTGCCCAGAGCAAAGCAGGGCATGAGGGTGCCTGCTGCCATGGGCAGGGAATTCGCTTCTCTGACTGCACAGAGCATACCCGTCTGGGTATCCTGTGTGGGTTGGAATCCCCCTTTACCTTCCACTTACTTTGCAAGAACTCAGAAAAAAGTAATTCAAAAAAATAAAGACAAAATTATTCTTATTAGTTTTCTTCAAAGATCACTACTCTTCGATAGGATAAGTGACCTGACTATCAGTTATTAGCTGACTAAGGAAATAAGTGATACCAGCTGTGCTCACATAAATACCGGTATGGGGAGGGAGTCAGAAACGAACCAGCCGAAAGTCTCGCAATTTTTTATTGCACTGAAGGAAAAGATTGAGCAATGTTGAGCAGCTACTGGAAAGGGAACTCGGTGCCCTCCAACTTTTTTCCTTTAAGATTTTGTCTCTTTAGCCCAGTTCAGAGGACAGGGGAAGTGTTTGAGGTCTCATAAAACTTTGTGCCTGGCTTTTGCTCTGAATCATGACTTTTTTTTTCTTTTTTTTTTTTGCCATTAGCATGTGTAGCCAGGAGCGAGTTGTCCTACCCAATCATGCCCTGCGAAGACAGAAGGCACCGTCTAACACTCACACCAGAGGGGTTACCAAAGACGGTCAGAACATCTGGAGAGAATAAATACTCTGAAAAATCCCTGTTCCCAGAGTAGACAGCCCTATAAAATAGACCTGCTGGGAGCCAAATTAAATGGGAGGAAGGTGTAAATGGATTCCTTGCTCTGGGTGGAGAGGCAGTGGAGCCAGGGGACGCATTCCCAGCGATGGAGCAGCTGGGCTCCTGAGGAGGATGCTCTGCCCCGTGCATCTCTGCCTCCCCTCCAGCATGGCCACAGGGAGGCACCTGGGGCGCTGCTTGGATTAAACATCGGCAGCAAATATCCACGCAGCACCTTTTGAACTGCTGCTGGCACCTTGCCGTGTTCGCTGCAGCTCCACTGCATTGCTGCGTCCCAGGGCCACTGGGACCATTGGAGCTGGTGGATCTGGGAGCTGTGCAGCAGCTGCACGGATGCTGCGTTTCAGGAAAAGGGACTCCACGCTTAGAGGAAGTTCATAGAAGGGCACCAGAAGTGCATTAAGCCAGGAGTGTTTGCCTGGCGTTGCAGGCGCGCGTGCCTTTTGCAGCACTGAGGATTAGCTCTGTGTATTTTCCTCATGTGAGGCAATAGCAGGACAAATTTGAAGCTCCAAATAGAGCAAGGGAGGGGAAAAGAAAGTCATGAGAGCAGATGGATTAAGAAGTGACAGGTCATGGGATAAACAAATGGTTATTGAGTGACAGAGCTGCAACTCTCCCCTTCTGGAGACATGGCTGGTGGCAAGGGTGGACCAGGAGAGCTGGTGTCTAGGTGAGATAGGGGGGACTACTCTGGCCCTGTCTGCACCCACACTCAGCTACAAAGTGTCACCCAGCCAGGGTAAGGGAGCCCCAGCCCCTGATTAAGCCAGAGCTCATGGGAAGAAAACATTCCCCCTGCTGACACTGGCTATGTTCTGTAGGCTGCAAGTGTGATGAATCCTGTATTCCTAGGCAGAACATTTGAATCTGTCCTCTTTTAGAAGAAAAAAAAATATACAATCAATATTTTCAGATTTTTCTGTTAAAAGGTCCAGAAAAAGAACCCTCAAAATGTAGTCAGAGAATGAAGGCAAAACCACACTCAAAACATGCACCCAAACAGTAATTCCTATTAAGCTAGCCATGGACATCCCCAACATGACCCAAATTTGGGATTTTCACTGCATGTTATCTCAATAACCCAATAGCCTGCAAGATCAGCAGAGGACTCTTCTCCCCCTCAATCACTTTTCCCACTTGGAAACCTCTCATTTCTTCCTCAGCTTTGCACAGCATGTGGTCACCTGCTTGTGTTCACCTCGTTATTTGGTGCAATCTTGGGATAAAACAGATCCAGAAGTGTCCTCCACCCTCAGCCGCTGAAGTACATAGGGAAAGAGATGTTTTTACAGGGTCTGTCAGTAATTCAGAATTAAAAAAAAAAAAAAAAAAAAAAAAAAAAAAGGAGGGGGAGCAACCCGGGGCAGGAGCAGATACATTTACATTTCCATCTTCTGCAGAGCTCTCTCAAACACAAAGGATGCCTTAGGTTGCCACCTAGTGACTCTGAAGGCGAAGGACCTGCTCTCTCCGGGGGACCACTGCGGACAGGTTGGATGCGAGGTGCCCGCTCTGAGACCTCGGCCGCCCACTGAGCCTGTGCTCCGGAGCCAGCTCGGGATGCTGGGGCCAGCACCGGGGGCCTCCTGGTCCCCCTCAAGACCTTCTCCCTCTGCACGCAGTGAGCCACATCGATGAGTTTCCCGCAGGCTTTTCATTGTCAGTTAGGGAGTGACCCACAAAAACATAGTGCAGCTGGAGCACAGCAGAAAAAAACCACCAAATTAATGGAAAACCCTCCAGAGCATCCTTAATGCGTCATCCTAATCAGAGTACAAATATACCTGGCTGGCAAAAATCTTTTACGGCAGCGGTGCTCAGTGGGCGATGCTGCCCGGAGGTGTTTCCCCTCCCCAGCCTCGATGCCCTGCTCCCAGCCATCACACACAGGCTCACAAGGCGTGGGAAAGGGCGGCTGGAGAAAGTGTCTTTTGGCAAAAAATTGATAATAAAGGTCTGGCAAGGAGTTTTCATTTAGAAATCTCTCTCCATTTTGCTTTTTAAGAGCCTTGAAACATGCAGTGTCAAGCAGCACACCTCCAGCTGCATAGAATGGCTTGCTAAGTACCAAAGCGTTTGCCTCAATTTTGCACTATGATTTCTTTTATAAGACTTTGGGTGAATTAATCTGGGGTGAAAAAAAAAAGGAAGAAGGATCTGAAGGGTTGCTCTCAAGCCAGCTTCAGTCAGCTATTCAGACAGCTGCAGGGCTGGGGGATGTTTTGCCCTCACTGCTTTTTGGAGCTCCATTTCTTGCAGCTCGGTACTGAAAAGCAATTGGAAAAGGAGGGAGAGGAGGTCCTGGAGCCCTGAGGGAGGCCACGTAGAAAACACAGCAGGCGCGCTCCTTGTTCAGGAGGGCTGCACAGAGCTGTTCAGAAGAGGGATGCTGGTAAGAAACAGCAACCGAGCGCACAAAGCACGGCAGCATCACTGTGCCACAGCGTTTTCCCACCATTTTTTCCCTGGCATAAGGTGCCTGCCGTGGCCCAGACCAACAGCGTGGTGACAACATGCCCAGCCAAGCACGGGGCTGGCAGCACACAGGCTCCGTCCCTCTCCCCAGTGCCATTCATCAAAGGCGCTGACAGACTCTGCCATTTCATAAAGCTGTCTTTATGCCCAGAAAAGTGCAGGGACACCCCTCCTGCTGCTCTAACCGCTCACTTGCTCAGCTCCAAGGCCCCGGGAGGGTTGTCAGCGGGGAGTATTTTTTAATTTATTTATTCAAGGAGGGGGCGCGTGCCCCCAGCCGTGAATGAGGGGTGTGTGACCTGGCACCCCATAACTCCCGTGCCCTGACAGCGCCCACGGCTCCCTTTCGGCTGGCTTACGCCCTGGTGACAGCCGTGCAGGATGGCGCGTTCCTGGCCCCTGCTCTATGGGCCACCGTGGGCCGCCAGCCTCAGGGGTGCGCGCGGGCGTGCACGGGGCGGCCGGGGGGAATACCTGGCCCACAGGTCAGCAGCTGCCGCGGGTAATTTAATCCCCGCTACACGGGAGTACCTGCTGTAATGAGGCTCATTATGAAGCTCTATTTAAAGCCCCATTTAAGCCAGACAAAAAATAGCTCTTTCTGCAGCAGGCGGTGCAGGATGGGTCAGTGGCCCCAATTAGAGGCGTGCTGCTGACGCGGGGCTGCCTCAGCCAAAAAAACAGAAAAATGCCAACCCCAGAGAGTTATCTCCAAAGTCAGGCATCCAGCAACACCGTGCCAGTGAAAACCACAATGAAAGAAACCCAGGCAAAGACACAGCAGGGCCCCTGGGTGTGCCCGGTCACAGCCTCCCGCGAGGTTGTGCCACGCATCTTGTGCTGCCTCCAGCCTTTGGGTCGAGCTTCTCGTCTCAAAAACAACACCCAAACATGCTCAAGAAGAGGATCTAGCACATGAGAGAGTTCTGGACAGATTTCATGTCAAATAAAAATGCTGCATGAAGTCCTTGGTTATTTGTACATTGTTCCTTGAGTGATGAAATTTCTGTTTCCTCTAAAATATTAGAATCTCCCTAAACTCTTGTTTACTATGCACGGATGCAGAGGGAGAATTGCTCAAGTTTTTGCAATAAAAATAAGCTTGGTTTTGTGAACACCTGCTTTCCTCTGTTTAATAATGCTGAGCTCCTGTCTTGTATGCTCCTCTGTTTACTCTCCCACAAATTATTTTTGTTCTCAGTTGACAAAGATAAATGATGGGATTAATATATATTGGAGAAGTCCTGGCGAACGGTTTGCTAGCAAAGAGAAAGGATTGATATTATTTCCCTCAGGTAACATAACACAGACAAACTGGATTAAGAGTAATTTGCTGTGGGGCTTATATGTGATCATGAGCCATTAGTGGAACACCATTTATGAAAATTGCTTTTTCTAAAATAAAAATTAGACCAACTTTCATTACCTTGCTGGTGCTGGGTAAAGAAGAATCATTCGCTTCCAGGGAGAGAAGAAAAATAAGAGATCGCTAACTGCGCCGTGCATGCATTTGTCAGAAGGATAACCAGGGAACAGGAACGCTTCGGGATGGGGACGATGCAGCACCGTGGGTTCTGTGGGGGCTGGCCAGCAGCTGGCCAAAGTGCAGGGCTGTTGTTTTCCCCACAAGCCTCGTCCTCCTGTCCCACACGTCCTGGGCCTGGCACTCCTGCACTGAGCCTCAACGGGTAACTGTTTTTTTGTTTTGTTTTTGTTTTTGCTTGTTTGCCTGAGAAACACTCCTCTCAGAAGCAGGGGAAATCCAGATCTGCTGGGCAACAGGAGAGATGGAGCAGGAGGTCCCTGATACCTCCCCCCGGGATATTTCCCCATCTTAGTCCTCACCTTGGCTGCGCCAAGCTGCTCCAAATGCTGGACCCTGGCAGAGAAGCCGCCTCCCCAGGCTGACCCATTACCCACCCATGAGCTGCAGGTGCAAGCCGTCAGGGAGAAGTGGAGCCCAGCTGCTGAGGGGTGCCCTCCCAGGGGGCTGCACCCGTCTCTCTGCCCGACCTAACATGCCTTTACCCCACTGTCCCTGCCCCACACAAAGGGCATGTCTCAGTGCTGAGGTGCATGGCACGCCCTGCTTTTCCTCCAGAAGTTAGCAGCTTGAATTCAGAACGACGTTCAGATGGTTATCGGGGAAGTAACCTACAGTGTGAAAGCACCCTGTTCAAATCCCTGTTTTACAGAAAGGGGAAATCTTGCCCTCTAGCCCAGGATCACTCTAAGAGACAGCTTTTGTCCAAAGCGGGGCTCCCTCGGGTTATTGCCATCGTGAGGTTTCTCATTTCTTGGTCTTTCCAAGCCTGCCTGTGTAGGAGGAGTTTTGCCTCAGCAGTTAATAATACTCTGTTGGCTTCCAGGAGTCTAATAAAGACAAGACTAAACACTTCCTCAGAAATGCTGAGTTGCGCAGCACTCATAGGAAGCTCCTAAAATAACTGTCTTCAAATGTGGCATTGCTGAAAGCTTTAAAATGCAGGCTTTATTTGTGTGGTTGCTGGGAGTTTCTTCACATTGGGAAGGAAGGACAAACTCCAGAAATAAAACTGGCCAAATAATAAGAAAATGATTATGAGAGGGAAGAAAAAAATCTCCCTGGAAGTGTGACTCATTCCCACCGCTTCTATCACCCCCATGATTAATGCAGGTATTTTGGTGGTGCTCCCTGTTTGCATCCTGCCCCACCAGCTGGGTAGCCGGCCCCAGATGATGCTGGGGAGGGTGGTGTTCCCAGTTCTCCACCCAAAAGGCCTGAAGCTTGGGGCGACATTTCAAGGGGAGGTGGTGCAGCTTTTTGCTGTGCCCTGCTGTTGGCCTGATGGAGACTCAGAGATGGTGATGGGGACGTGCCAAAGCCTGCCTCGGGAGCTGTGTGATGGAAGACCCGAAGCTCCCTGCCTGGAGGCTGCAGAGCCTCCCAGGGAGCATGGCCCTGCTGGTTTAAGCATGACCCCATGTGCCTGGATGCTGCAGCACCTTTTGCTTTATAGCTGGAGGGATGCCGTGGGGCTGCTCACAGGTCACACTGCTGTCACCACCCAGCCCTGCCACTGCCCCAGCAGAGGAGGAGGATGAAATATTAGCTGTGCCAGCATTCTTCGGGCTACACAGAGTGCTCCAGATCTACTGCTCCTGCTGCTGCCGGGACCTAACCCCTAAATCATGCCGCAGAGCACCATCTTCCTTTTTGCAGCTTTTTGTCCTAAGCAGCCCCTGGGAGCTACAGGTGGGATTAAGGAGAAACGTGCGTGCTGTGGAGTCCTTGGTCGCTTTGCTCTCTGAAGCCTTGCTTGGCATACTGGTATTTCAGGCAGGCTTCGGCAGCACGGCAGGTGAAATCCCATGGCTTTACACTGCACATTTCATCCTTAGTTCCCAAAGGGCTTCTCGGAGCTGGCTGTGACAGCCTCCGAGCCTTTCACATGTGGGTAAACTGAGGCAAGGAGGGGCACACGATGAAGCTGGCTGCCTGACAGAAGACGGAAGGAGGTGCAGCTCTGTGCTCCCCCCGGGCAGAACTTCACACTGTGATGTTTGAATGGAGAGCAGCACCCCCGGCTGGTGCCCGGGCAGCCCCTGCCCTCCATCGCAGAAGATAAGGGCACAGAGCCGCCTCCCAGAGGACCTGAAGCTCTGGCACCCGGAACCAGGCACAAACCAGAGCCATGCCGGGGTTCTCCCATCGCCTCGGGGACGAGAAGCCCCAGCTCACCGGGGTGCTGTGTCCCTCTCGTCCTGCAGCCCTGCACAGCACTGCCGGCTATATGTACGTGTCATAATTCTGGCAGCCCTGAGGGACTGGAAAACAATACTGGAAGTAATCCCTTTTGATCCAATGCTAATCCGAGATAATTGCTTTCAGGCTTAATAGGAAAACTGCATTTTCTTAGGGGGAATTGGTCAGTTTGAAAGGGCTTTGATTTAACTCATGCTGTAGGTGCTTGTTTTAGCAGAGGGAGCTCTATTGTTCCAGCAGAGATGAGATGCCAGCAGTAATGACACGGGCTGTACCCTGCGATTACACCTTCCTGTGCACTGACAGCCAGCCACATGGGCAGAGCGGCCCAGAGCAAGGAGCCTTGTTCAACCACCCTGGATTTGGGACACTGAAGAAATAATCATGCAATCTTGATGTGAAGTTAGGAAAGCTGCTGCTGGTGGATACTGAGGTGGCCAAATGCACAGAGGGTTTAGGGTATCAGATCAAGTCACGGCCAAATAAATGTATGGGCAGCTCAGGGCAAGGTGCCCTTCCCCAGCTCAGCAATGCACCTCCTTTTGGGGAGAGCCCTATCTGGGGCATATTCAGCCTCGTCGGGTGCCTGTGCAGCTCTGAGGACCATGCCATGACCTCCCAGCAAGGCAAATTTCAAGCCCTGAGTGCGCTGTTAATTACAAACCTGATCAACCCAGAAGTGTAAGAGTGCCACTTGGGGCACACACGTTGTTCTAACAGGAAAGCTAGCTTTGGATGGCAGCTTATGGGTCACTGTGCTCTTAATTTGTTCCCCCGGCACTGAGAGGCACGTTGACAGTGTGCATTCTTTCTGACTAGTCTTTAAAACTGCCAAACAATAGTTCTGCCATTGTTCATTAACCAAATGTTTAAATTTTGCAGCTGGGAGTGTTGAAAAGTTAGTTATGGCCCAGGTAGAAGGAACATGGCATTAAGGTGATTTTGTGGCAGTATGAAGGCTGCAGCCAGGGTTGCTTTGTTTGCTTGTTTCTTTCTTTAAATGAAATACTGATTCTCCAAGGAGGAATCACCTTGTGATGCCTTTTTTTATTATTATTATTTTAGACAGTGGGGTGCCGTGGCCAGCCTGGCTGCTGGGTGCTGCATCCTGAGCCAGACAGCGAGTGCCCCGCGAGCGGGATGCTGCGGGGTGCTACCGGGGGCTGTGGGTGCGGGGGTGGGTGCGGGGGTGGGTGTGGGTGTGGGTGCGGGTGAGGATGCAGATATGCAGATGCTGATGCGGGTGTGGATGCGGCTGCCACTGCTCTGAGGCTCTGCGTCCGCCGGGGGGAGCAGGCGGGCAGCAGCAGCCGCCCGGCGCTGAGCAATGGAGAGGAGGAAAAAAAAAAAAAAAAAGAAGAAAAAAAAAAGAAAAAAAAAAAAAAAAGGACGTTTGTTTAATTCTGGGCTCTGATTCCTTCTAACGAGCTTTTCCTACAGGAAACTCTTTTCCCAAGGGAAAGGTCGGGGGAAAACTCTAGGCACCTCATGGAGCTTCCCCTTAATATTGTTCAGAACTCATCACGGCCACCTCAGTTTTTAAATAAATGTGGTATATATATATATATATATGTATACAGGTATAAATTAAATCCCCTGAGACCCTGGGGGAGCTACAGAAACCACCCAGTCCTACGCCATGGAACCTGAATCACTAAAGTATTTTCCAGACACTTTTGGTGAGCCACGTATTAGCACACCTTCAGCTCTGTCTGGTCGTGAGGCAACACATGTGCTGGTCCTCACCTCTGCTGCCGTGTCCCTGGGGGCCCTCAGAAGCCCAGTGAAGGAACAAACCCATGTTGGTAGAGGGGCTGGCCCTGGATGTGCTGCATGGGTCCTCCCACAGGTGCCCGAGCTGCAAAACCCACTGTTTCTTCACATCTCACCCAGTATTTGCCCATCACTCTAGATACTTACATGGCTTCCAGAACCAGCCCCTTAGCTGCTCAGCTGCTTTCTGCCTGCAGCATGCATTGGGTGTCTGACTGGATGCTAGCCCTAACCCTAATCCTAACCATAACCCTCACCTGCAAAGGAGGGGCTTCACCATGGACCCGGGTCCCTTTCTTTCAGGTGCTGTGTGTGAGGTGCAGGGCTGGTGGCCGGCAGCTCTCCCTGTCCCAGCTGCTGCAGTCCCCACTGGGTTTGGGGTGCAGCCCTGGGACACTCACGTGGCCCTGCTGGGCTTTTACCACGTGTTCTATGCATGCTGTGACCACGGGCTTGCGAAGGGCACAAAAACCCAACCTGCTCCAGTGCCCTCACGCCACTGCTGTGTACGGCACCACTTGCCATTATTAGTAGGGCAAACGGAACAGAATTGATTCAGAGGATTTGTGGTTTACCAGCATAGTTTCTCTGCTAGCCTGCGCACCGTTGCCTGACTCATGAATAAGCATGAAGTCCCAAATAGTTCATTTACAGTTTAAACACGTCGGTGTGAGAGCGTGTGTGCAGGAGCGTTACTTATTTACGTTTCCCCCAGTCACTTGTCCCTCGGGATGCTGCTGCTTCCATGGGGCCTGATCCAGCACCCACTGCAGCCCGGTTGAGCCCTTCCAGTGCCGTCAACAGCACCTGGATCATGGCCACCAGGCCACCATTTCCAGAGGTGCTGAGTAAACACAGCTCCTAAGGCCTTTAATCTGCCTTTGTGAGCACACTTGCCTTTGAAAATCAGGCCTTATATGCTCTCCTTTATCTTGGCATGTGGTTTGAGGGTAACAAGCTGCCTGGTTCTTGACAGGTTGTCTATTAAATATAGATGATGCTTTCACATGCAATTGTCTGCTAGATTTTTTGGAGGAACAAAAGGCTCCTATTCACAAGCTCTGGCATGTCATGCGGGGATGATTAAAAAGGTTAAGGCTTAAAGATATTTCCCCTTTACTTCAATGAATGGAGGACTATCCTCCAAATAGCCCTAATTAAATATTACCCTGATATAATACAGTTGTTGCAGTGCAGCCTGATTTTATTTTATTCTGTTGGGTAAATGTGAGGCTGCCACAACGTCCCCATTCCCTGGCAGTGTTTCCCTCCGGGCAGATCTCCCAGGGGAAGCAAGGCTGTGCAACATGGTCCATGCCAGGGCAGCCCTGCGGGGCTGGCAGCGGCCCTGGTGCTGTGGGATATTTTCTCTGGGACAACAGTGACTGAAGTTGCAGAGAGCACTTTGACCAGCTTGGAGGTTGCTGGACAGAGCCTCTGCTCCATGCCATGCTTTTCTCCCATGGCCCCATTGGTGGGAAGGGGCTCCCCCCCGGCCCTGTAGCCCCTGGGAGATGTGATCACAGCCCACAGCCTGGATTTGCTCTGCTGATGGCTCCCTCGGCTGTGTCTGAGTGTGCACAGCCATTCTTTCCTCACCTCTGGGGCCAACTTCGCCTCCCCACATGATGCACTTAGCACGCTGTTTGGTTACGGAGCAGCAGGATGCCTCCCCACTCCGGCTCCTTCTCTGCCCGCTTGCATCCTAGCCGAGCTCCGACCACGTAGTTCCAGTGCCTTTTGGGGTCCTGTAAGCACAGAACTGATCCTGCTGCACCAAGCCCATGCGATTTGCCAAGACAAGCCCAGCCAGCATGTCCAGGTCCCAGGGCTCTGTGGGACGTCCCAGCAGAGGATGCTCCCTGCTGACAGCTCCAGCCACAAGCATCGCCCTCCCTGTCACTGTGAGGTTCACAGGGTCTGGGCAAGAGACCCGGGCAGCGCTGGCCCACCAGCACATCCCGCTCTGTCTCCTGCTGGCACAAGCGGGAGCCTTCCTGCTGGCTGGTCTAACACATCCTGAGCCTGGCTCTGAGTGCGGTGCTGAAGCTGCACATCACCCATACACAAAGTGGGGCCATATGTCGGGAAGACACAGGAGTGGCTGCATAGCATGTCTGGTACCTATCTGGCATAGAAAAAAAAATCCAGATCTTAGTGCTCATTTAAATTCATTTAATAACGCCGTTGATAATCTTAATTGGAAACATACTTGGGCAGACTCCACTGCCCCAGACAGAAAGGCTGAGGGGGAAGCCTGGGAGCAGAGGCAGGGCTGGTTATTAAAGGCAGCCGCTTCTGCAGGTAGCCCAGGAGGCTGGGGACTTCCTAAAAAGTTCACCATTAGTGCCGAGCCCTGCTGGGGCACACAGTTCCCATCTTCAGGAGAGATGATGCCAGCAGGTCTTCCCTTTGGTTCGCCTTTCCTATGGCCAAAACCACCAGTCAGGGTGGGGAGGATGGCACAAGAGTCGCCTCATCCCAGGAGAGCAGAGGTTTTCCTTGTGAGAAATGCTTGGAGTCCTCTCTTGTAGCCCGGTGCTCCCAGTGTTTTAACAAGAGGCCCCACAAATATTTAACTCCAGCAAAGGGAGAAAACCTGGTGTAGTAGGGTGGGATGGATATGTTTGCTGAGAAGAGAGGGTGAAAGACTGTGGAATTTATTGATTGGATTCCCGTTGAAACACAAATGCTTTCTCATAACCCAGGAGGAGATAATGGCTTGGCAAACACGTATATGCTGAGTGCACTTGGCTGGAGGTATTTACGTTTTGTCCCGGGAAACTGCAGGGAGAGGGAAAGCGAGGACCCCAACGCGCCCTCCAGGGATGCGCTGGTGGGAAGGGGTGGGCACATTCCTGGGGCCCGGCTTCCCACGGGGGTGTCCCCCTCTGCAGGGCACCCAGCCCTGCTGCCCTCCCCAGGGCACTGCGTTGGTGGGTTTTGCAGTGCCTTTCCCACTTTTCCCCACTCTTCTCTTTCTTTCCACACCTTGTAACTCTGGAGAACGGTTCTCACTTTGTTCCCCCTCCTCCCTGGGCCTCCACAGACTTCACAGACTTCGGATACTGGGTTAGGACTGGGCTCACCAAGCTCCTGCACGCCCTCTGCCCAGCTCCAGACATTTGGAAGCACCCAGCGAGCAGAGGCACGAGGTGTAGGGATGCCCACCAAGTGCATCTCTGTCTACATGCTGCCAGGTCCTGCTTGTTGCAGGGGCCATGGAAGAAAGTCAGAGAGCAGGACGGATTTCCCTCGTTTTCCTCCTTTCCTTCTGTGCATTGCTGTGGGGTGGCTTGGGCTTCTGGAGTGAGCAGTACCTTGCTCCTGTCACCCATCTTCTCTGGTGTTTGTCCTCTGCAAAATGAAGGGAACATTGGCAAGGCTCTTCAAAAAGACAACAATTCATGAATCTGATATGGGCAACAATGTGATGTTTTTAGGTAATATTTTGAACGGCTTTTTTAAGTTGTATTTTGTAAAATGAGCACAATGGTTTTCCCCTATTTCTGACTCCTTTGCTGACCATTTCAGCATAGTCCTTCATTCTTGGGAACTTTATGTTGTTTTCTGCACGGCTGTCCTTGGTACAGAGAGGAAAGAATCCATCAGGGAGCGGGCAGAGCATCCCTGATGCCCTGGTGCATCTCTGCAGCCCCCGTGGTGGGCTTCTGCTGCTTCTCGCTGCACAGGGCAGTGGGGACACAAGATGTTCTGCAGCTCGGTGCCTGAGCCGTGCTCCTCACAGGCGTGTTCCCTCACTCTCCCCCTTCCTATCTCCATAGAGACACCATTGTCTGCTCGTGCCTGGCTCAACTTTTTTTTACTTTTTTTTTTTTTTTTTCCCCGTCTTAAGCCCATGTGTTTGCATGCACGTCACCCAAATTGCCACTTTGGCTGCACATGCTGCTGCGTGAGCACTGGCTCTCTGCACAAGGGCAGCACTGGGGTGGGAACCTGCCAGCAATGCTGCTTTAACCCCAAACTCAGGCGATGGCGGTGTGGGACCAGGTGCCCATGGCCCTTCTGCACTGCTCCCTGCTGCAGCCCCACGCTTTGTGCACAGACAGGGCTCTCAGGGTGGGTGCGGGCAGGAGGACGGAGAAAAAGCAGACGAAACAAACTCTAAAGTTTTGTCCCATCCCGCTACATACTCATAGTGCAAGCACACCAGCTTGCACAAACAACTTCTGGCCCCACTGGTGACAATGCATTGTGCCAGGAGCATTGGCACATGGTCTTTTGGCACGGGGCATCGTGACCAGCTGAGTATCAAGTTATTGTGCCACTGCCCCCTTCAGCAGCCCTGCATTGTGCAAAGGATAACACAGCTGTACAGGAAAGAATTAAAAGATTATTGGAAGAAAAAAAAAAAAAAAAAAAGGAAGAAGCACATTGCCTTTCAGTTCTTCAGCAGTGCTGTTCACATGGCATCCCTGCGGCTGCCCAAAGCCTAGGTGACGGCTTTGTCCTGCAGAGCGGTTTCCAGCTGGGATGCACTGGGGGTTTCGGTGCCATCAGTGGGGCTGTGACAAGCCACCCCACT
The DNA here is from genome assembly GCF_047663525.1 of Anas platyrhynchos. Taxonomy (NCBI): domain Eukaryota; kingdom Metazoa; phylum Chordata; class Aves; order Anseriformes; family Anatidae; genus Anas; species Anas platyrhynchos. Next base: position 3,504,229 of record NC_092589.1, read on the forward strand.
GCACCAGCTGCCTACAGCCCCCTGGGCCTCTCCCCATCCCCACACTAACCCACTAGCAGCAGCTGCACGTCAGGCTGCCCTTACTGAAACTTTCAGTTTGCCATGGAAAAAGGTTCCTGGCACCTGTGCCCTGCAGACAGGAGTTATGGGGCCAGTCTCAGCGGGCTGGGGTGATTCACATCCAGCCTGGAGGAGCCCTGCACAAGAGGAATGTGCCTGTTCACAAGATGGATGAAGGCTCCATAACTCAAGGGGCAGCAAGATGCTGCCTGGGCAGCTGCGGTGGGTCTCGGGGGCTGCATCTCCTCCTCAATCCAAAAACAGGCAGTGAACATGGCTGCAAGGGAGACTAGGAGGAGTAAAGCAGCTTGGGAGCTTACTGGGGAAAATCTCATGAGAAAAATGCTGTGGCAGCTGGGGATGCTGGGGGCAGCACCCTCGCCCCTGCTGGCTCCACGGGACCCACGTCCCTGCCTGCCTGCTGCAGGCCCTGCGGCCACTGGCACGTTGCCCCATCCCTCCTCTCGCATGTCTTGCCTAAATTAAACACCACGGTAGTTTCCAGGCTCTTTAATATGTGGTCCTATGATTCTATACCTGGGAGTGTCTGTCCCGGTACAGATAACATCAGCTTTAATTCTCCCTCTGCCAGCACACCAAATCTTCCTCCAGACTCGGTGTGTTCCTCAAAAGCCCAGCCTGCTGTTTCTAAGACCTTGGGGCACTCTGCTGTTGATACAGTGCCACCTTTACAAGACACTGTGATCCATACAGTACCAACCTTACCACATAAGCACATAAGCCTCCTGTTTTGTTTTGTTTTTTATCCTTCTAAAAGGATTACTTCAAAGCCAATTTTTACAATTGCAACCCAGATAAATGGCGCATTCCCCAGGGGTGTTTAGCGAGGGGAACAACCAAAGCAGGGCAATGCTGCACGGGAGCTGATCGTGGAGCAGGGAGCATGCTGCAGCCTCTCCTGCCAGCTCCGCTGCTTGTCAGGAGCCCTCCTCTCACAGAAGATTCCCAAGGGGTCCTCTCGCTCCTGCTCACAGGGCCTGCTCTTCGGCCAGGGGATATTTTGTGACATCTGAAGTCCGGAGGAGCCTCGTGATTCCCAGCTCCACTTTGGGGATGTGGCACAGCTGCTGGGGCTGGGGCAGCCCGAGCCCCCCACACTCCCTGCTGCAGAAAAGCTGCTGCAGGCACATCCCCCTGGCAGGCGTCCCCTGAAACCCCAAGCCACCTTGGGCCGCTGCTGGCACAGTGAAGGAAAATAAAGACGACTTCATAAAAGTCAGGCCTGTTTAATTTCAGAGCGTTTAAGTCAGCGAAAATGCATCAGACAATTATATTGCACTTAATACTCGGATAATGGAACAATGAAAGATGTATGTTTGCATTCTGTAAAATTAAACTGTATGCAGTTATTTATCTTTTACCTTAATTGTTTGAGCTTGTTTCTAATGTAAACTGTTGTAATTTTAAATAAATATAATAGAAAAAACTTTCCAAGGTATCGGAAATCCAGAGTAAATTTACTTTGCAAATAGGCTTTGTTAGGTATGTTTTATGCTGAGGATCTTAAACTGACACTTTCATTCAAAAATATTTGGAATACTTCAGCGTTGGGTCTGCCAGTCCCTGGGGCTGTGGGGAGCTCCAGCAGGAGGGCCTGGCTCAGCCTGTGGCCGCAGGTGAGTTTTTGGGCAGGCAGCGCCATGGTAGTGCAAGGGATGGAGCACAGCTCTGAGTCCCAGCAGTGCCCCGAAGCAGTGGTACCGGGCTGGAGCAAGGGGTAAGGGTCTCTGCACCCAAAGATTAAAGGAGTGAGCCATTCGGGTAAGCCAGTGACTGGCAGGGAATATGCTGGCTGCAGGCATGCAGGGGACACGAGGGGAAGGAGAAGATGTGCGTCACCCTAGCAGCCAGGGGAGGCTGAGCTGCGAGCTCCTCTACAGAGTGAGCATGTCCAGTGTGCCAGAGGTCTCCGTCCCTCAGCACCCATGGCCCCCTTTCCACAATGCCTGCTTGGGGTCACAGCAAAGGACATGTGGATGGGGAGCAGGGGTACACCAGGGGACAAGGTAGCCTTTGGGTAGCTGGGTCCAACGGCTCACCAAAAGTCGAGGCGGCTGCACAAGACCAGAGCACGCACAACTGGGCATCTCACCGCCTCGCTTCTTCCCGCTGCCAGCACAGCCTGCTCCGTGGCCAAGAAAGCACCAGGCGGTGCCGAATCCTGCAGGCAGGGTGTGCTGGGAGCCACGTGCGTGAGAAGGCTGAAGCAAGCTGCTACAGATGGCCGCTACGCTGATGGTCCCAGGTGTTCCCGCTCTGACTTGGTGACCTTCATATCGCTCTTTTATGGGAGATGATTCTGCACTTAAAAATAGGACCGAGGCATGGCAGGGCCTGTTTTACAGGTTGGTGTAATACAGGGTTTGGGTGGTTGAAAGCACAGGACTCCCGGCCTTTCATCTTCCATTGCACCAAAGCCAAACATTAATGGTTTCAGAAACAAGCCCTGGCGTGCCTTAATGATGCCATCAGGTATCTGAGCGCTCACTTTGGCTTGGGCAATGACTTTAGGACTCCCTGCACCAAGCGGTAATGCTAGGATAACTTTTCAAAAAGTCTATCATCATACCATGTAAAATCCCAATTATCTCTACTGGGAAAATACAGTTACTGCTTTGTTGCTCTTTGAGGAGTTTTAGAGATGATCTCGGTTAAGCCCAAGATGTTGATTAAGGAGGTGAATTCAGCTGTTGACTTAGCCCTAAGGGGTTGTTATAAATGTGTCTGTTTGTTTTTCCAGTACCACGAGGGAAGATTCCAACAAAGGAAACGCTCTGGGTTGAAAGGTAACTCAAGTGATTAATGACATATACATTCAGCATGACGTCTTTATCACGGGGTGGTCCTATTGATTTCGAGTTGAGCAACCTGGGAAGTGGAAAAGAGGCTGTAAAAGTGAAAGCCTGGTGAAAATTAATTAATTGCTGAAACAAAAGTGTCAGCCCGCCTCACGTACCTGGAATTCGGCAGGCAGCCCCATCTTGCCGGATTCTTGCGGTGGCTCCGTAAATCATGACTGATGTCCCTTTCATAGCGTGCGGTGAGTCAAAAAAATAAAATAGGAATGCTGGGGTTGGTTTGGGCTTGTTGGCTGCATATGCCAAGAGAATTTTTTGGATGACTGCAGCCCTTTTGACAAAGGGAGTTCATTGCAGGAGATGAAGCTGGGTCAGGGTGCCAGCAGATGTGCCCACGGGTTGACTTGTGCTGGATCGCAGCAGGGGTTTTCAGAGGGGTTCACAACTCCCAGCTCGCGGCTCTGCCGTAACCATCCCCACTGCTGTGGCAAGGCTACCGGGACAGGACGGAGCTTGCACACGCTGGGTACAGGCAGCTCCAAAACCTGATCCTGCAGAGCCTCGCAGGGTGCCCTGGAGGAGCGACAACCAGTGTTTGGGGTGCCCTGCCTGCTTTGCCCCGACTGGGCATCCCAGCCGGTCGAATGTCATTGTGCCCTCAGCTTCCATGGTAACACCTGCATGTAGGAGAGGTGATGGAAACAGGAAGGAAAAAGTCAGATTTGCAGGGAAAATACTAATCCTGTACCAGTCAAGGGCCCTATTTTCTCTAAGGTGGGATGAAAACATACCAAGCCCATCAGAAACTTCCCCTGGAAGTCTCTGCTGAGACAGGGTGCTGCTTCTGAGCTACCTCACAGCATTTTGGGGAAAACAGAAAGATGTTGGTGTTACTCCGTGGCACAGCCCCCACGGGACTTGCTCCTGTGCATCCCTCCTGTCACACCAAGGCAGAGGGACACAGGGTGAGCAGCCAGAAGGCAGTGGAAGAGCAGCCCAAATAACCCAGATGCTCCTTTTTCTGCTGCTCTCCTGTGCTTTCGGTTCCTTTAGATGGCACCATCCTCCTGCGCTGGTGCTGCACCGGAGCCTGCGCCAATTAGTATTCACCGTGCAAAAAGAGGAAAATTCCTTCATTACGTGGCGGCCGGCAGTGCTGCGGTAATTGAGGAGGTGTCAGCAACTCCATTAGCAGCTGGGCTCACCCTGCAGGGAAGGCTCAAGCAGGGGCTGCTGAAAGCCCCCAGGAAGACAAGTCCCTTGGCTGCACCGGCATTGCTGCGCGGCTAGTGGAGGATGGTGGTTCAGGAAGGGGCTTCTGGACCGCTCCTGCTTTCTGCAGGTTGGTGTGGTGTGTGAAAACCCCTGGGATGTGCAGGGCCCCATGCGAATCAGTGGATCCCCAGTGCCAGGGGTTTGGTGAGCTGTGCCTGCTGGCGGCAGGGATGCCTCGCACAGGGGCAGAGGCTGGGTGAGTACCAGAAGCAGGAGACCAGGGTCCCTTTGATCAAGTAGCCGCCAAATTTGTCCTTCACCACCGACAGCACAAGGGACAGCCCTCTGCCACCCTGCCTCACATGTCCCCACCACCATGTCCCCCTCATGCCCCATCCCTCACGCTCTGCTTGGTGTAGATGATGCAGAGCAGCCTTCGGAGCCCATACCCAGCATGACGTGCTTCCCAAATGGCATCTCTGACCCCCCGCACCCTGCTGTGCCCCTACATCCACCCCACAACTGTTTCCTCTGCCCCTATGCCATGTTGGCCCCTGTGAGTGATGCAGGGCGAGGCTTGAAGGCAGCAGTGCATGGGGTGCCCACCGCCCACGGCCAATAACTCTGCATTCAGACTCTCAAAAAGCAACGCGAGGTAAGGATGAGCAGTGCGGACCAGCTGGGGTGCAGAAGAGGCAGCAGCGGGGAAGGAGAATGTGATCTTACCCAGCTCCTATGCGCTAGCAAGGACCCGTCCCCTCCCTCCCCCGAAATGCTAACTCGTCCCCTTGGCTAATTCTGGGCTGCCCTGAAACAAAGCACCAGCGGGGAATTTCATGGGGTCAGCCCAAATCCCTTGTTCTCCCAGCCTGCTCCCGGCCCCCAGGAGCTGCAGCCTTGTTGAGGCTTTTAGAAGTGCAAATAATCTCTATTAATGGGGAAAGAGATCAAGTGGTTGTGGCAGGAGCTCTCCCGATACCGCCCTGGAGATCACATTGCTGATTCCTTGATGGGAATCTGTCCCTGGGAAGATCTGCCTCAACGTGCTTTTTTATAGGTTTTGCTTTATTTTTCTGCCTTTTTTTTTGGCTGCCTTCTGCCAGGGGCTGCCTTCTGCTGGCAGCTCTGAGGCAAGTGGTGCGCTGGGGCTCTGCCTCCATGCTCAGCTCTAAGCCACCCAAAGCATGGCTTGTTGGCTCGCAAGGCTCTCAACAGCTTTAATTAAATGAATGCTGCTGCACTGAAAAAGGATCCTAAATGAATCTGGGCTCAGGTAAATGGGGATTGCAAAATGTTACTGTTACAGCTAAAGGATGAATCTGCCCAAAATACACAGCGTGAACTACGGAATCGGGTGAAAGCAGTGCCTTGCCTGTGTTTGGTACATTTTATCCGTGTTTATACCACCTGAGACAGAAGCTTGCACCTATGGAGCAGTGCTGATGGGAGAAGAGTTATTGCAGCCCGGTCCCTGGAAATGCAATTTCTAGAAGTCACAACAAGCTCAAAACCACACACATTTCCAACAACAAATAGCCCGCACCACCAACAGCCCCACCAACAGCAGATCACCCAGTGCGAGTTGCTTCCCATCTCTCTGCCTTTTGTCTCCATGTCCAGCCTTTGTCTCCGCCAGTCCCCAACTCCCCAGGGTGGCTCTGCGCAGGGTGCTGCATGTGCTGTGCCCCGATGTCCCTGACGTCCCCAGAACAGGGGACGACCCAGCCCCACAGGCACCAGGGCTTGCCTTCGTGTGGGGACTCAGCGCTGAACTGCCCGCTTACAATGCAGCCCTGCTCGGTGCCTGTTTATTTTACATCGCTCCTGTGCCTCACATTCAGCTCTTCATTTCGGGGGAGAGCCCACGGGATCACTGCAATAGCTGCTTTATTTATTTGCCTGGAAAAATAGATTATCGCTTGTGCTTCCTCCCACTTCTGCTGGTCACAACTCGGGGCACCCATTCTGATTACTCTCTTATTTATTTGTTCGGTCATTTTCACTCTGTCTCCTTGTTAAATAACTAAAGTCATTCATTAAGCTCCATGCCACGTATTCTGACCCTTCATTAGGCATCACTTAGCTTTCATTAGGAGAAAAACAAAATTATATTCTACATTTATTTTCCTTTTCAATGATTTGTCGGAGCAGGAAAAAAATATTCGGTATAGTTCAAATAGCCTGGAAGTATTTTTATGTAAAAGAAGAATCCCCATTAAGTTTCATCTTTTTTTTTCCCACAACTACAAATGCCGGAGCAGCAGAAAAGGATAAAAAGCACTGAGAGATTATGCGTTCATCCTGAAGTACCATTATTTGTAGGTGATGCTGAGTAAAGAACCGGCATAAACTAAGGCAGAGTGGAAGAAACACAGCCAGAAGACTCAAAATCTTTTGCTGAAAATCTCAACTTCCAGAAGGCAGCATTTTGACATGACTGTGTAAGAGCAGATTTGCCCTCCCTGCAGGATTCGTCCCCGCATGCCGCGGTGCCGAGCTTGTCGCTATTCCTATTCTTGCTGCCGCCCGCAGTGATTTAGGAAGCGGTCCCCGCGAGGGAAGTGCAGTCTCTTTCACACACACTTGCCAGCCACAAAGCAGTGGAGGTTTTCATTTTGGAGTTGATCAGGACAATTTTGTCCCAGCGACCCTGCTGTCTAACCCTGTTTGCTGAGTTACGCCGGGTTTGCTGACAACTTCTACTTGAGTAAATTGTATTTAGACAACAATATATTTCATTCAGGTCTTTTGCAATGTCTGGACCAAGGTCAGTTTTATATTCTACTGAAATCATAAAGTGACACTTGAGATAAACAGAATGTTTACTCTCTCCATGTGAGCCGAAGCTGATATGTAAATTTATCCTTATTCTTTCATCAAATTTGCATTTACCCTCTTAGTCAAACACTACAGGGTTCCAAATCAAACAGCTTTAATGGTGGTCAACTCTTTATGACCGATTGCCATATCAGAGAGAAAGAAGCAGCAATTTAGATTAAAATGAAAAGAGTAACACAACATAACAAGCGTCATCCGGTCGGCAATAATTGGATAAACTTTTCATACAAGTGAATGTGTTTTGATGCTTGGCTGCCTGGAAAGCAATTGCCGTATTCTTCTGCTTTTATTATGCTCCCTTTATCTGCTACAAACAGACCGTACTCACCTGTCATTATTTTTTCTTTCTGATCAAACAAGCCAAGTGCCACTAAATACATTCTGTTGTGTTTTTTTTGGTGGTTTTTTTTTTTTTTTCTTTAAATTTACATAAAAGAAGGGGACTTGATTCACAGCAACAAATGATCACTTTTTCTTATATCTTTAGCACTCAGGTCACAACGGAATAAAGTGGTCGGGCATGAAAGTAGAAATAGGAAATGCAAAGGTGGGCTTGCAGGTTCAGTTGCTTTTTAAGGCAGGATTGCCATGAATTATTCCCAAGCATTACAAGTGCGATGCAAATCCAGGCTCGCACCACAGGGACGGGCACAGGGCGCGGGCTGGACGCCCTTGGGAAGTTCTGCAAAGTCTGACCACACACAAACAGCGAGAAAACACAACAAGGACACAGGGTGGCAATGAAAATCCTCCCCCTAAAATCAAAAAGGGAAGATATCTAGCACCTGAGCTGCTGCCTGAGGTTTGCATGCCTTGAATGCCGTGCTGCAGCAGAGCAAAGGGTGCTGAGCTGAGATCCCACAACTTATTTCACATGTGCTGTGGACCATTGCTTCAGAGAGGGAGATAAAAGTTTTGTGAAGTCTGGACCCCAAAAAAACAAAGCTTTTTCCCAAAGCTAACATTTTGGGGGTGCCAAGGGATGGATTCTTCTTCAATTAAGCAGCAAATTAGTTTAAAGTGAATGTCTGTGCTGAGGCAGCCCGGCCAATGCAGCAAAAGTGCCATCTCTGAGTGCTGCCAGAGTCCGTTTCCTGTGGGAAATGAATGAAAGAAAGCAAGAAATCAGTAAAGAAGGAAAGAAAGAGAAAGAGAGAAATAAAGAGAGAGAGAGAAAGCAAGAAAGAAAGCAAGAAAGAAAGAAAGGGAAAAAGAAAGACTAGAAAGAGATAGTGAGAAAAATAGACAACGATAGAAATAAAGAATAGAAAGAGAGAAAGAACTGAGAGAGAGAAAGAAAGAGACAGAGAGAACGAAAGAAAGAGAGACAGAGAAAGAGAGAAAAAAAGAGAGAAAGAGAGAAAGAAAGAGAGAAAGAAAGAGAGAGAGAGAGAGAGAGAGAGAGAGAGAGAGAGAGAAAGAAAGAAAGAAAGAAAGAAAGAAAGAAAGAAAGAAAGAAAGAAAGAAAGAAAGAAAGAAAGAAAGAAAGAAAGAAAGAAAGAAAGAAAGAAAGAAAGAAAGAAAGAAAGAAAATGAGAGAGAGAAAGAGAGAAAGAAACCCGAAGTGTTTGGCCTGGGCTGTGGCTAGGTAACAGCAGGTTTGGTGCCGGGAATGTGGGACAAGGTGAAACGGCTTCATCCTGCAGCACCGCGGCACTGGTCCCAGCCCTGGTCTTGCTAAAACAGCACCAAAACAAAAAATAAGGGAAAAGAAGAAAGAGAGAAAAAGAGGGAAAGCTAAAAATAAATAAGTAGAAAAAGCTGGAGGAGAGGGGGAAAAAAAAGAGAGGAGAGAATTTTCCTTTTCAGCGTGGCTGTCAAATGGATATCTTATAGTGGGAGGGCTGGGAGGGAACAGATATCTGCCTCTCTCCGGAGCCTGCAAGTATTTCTGCCATTCATGAAGCCAAGGGATGCCACACACATTCTGTTTGTTCAACATAAGCAAACAGATTGTAAACTGGCTGATAATTTTTGTACTGACAATGTCATTTACAGCTGTCAGCCTTTTGTCTGTCATGTTTGCTTTATTCAAATATGAACCAAGTGGACCTCCCTTCCACCGCTTTCTTCTGCATTAAAATCACATCAATTCCGTTCCATTCTGTCTTATCTAAAATTCATTGGAGGCCAATCACTTGGATGAATGCTTTGGGGTTTCCATGGAGGCAAGAAGTCTAGTGTGGACTTCAGGGGATTAGGAAGTTTCAGATTTAAAGCCTTGAAGTGCACGTTTCTTTCAGTTCTTTCTTTTGATTGTAGAGGAAGGGGAAGGGAAAAAAAAAAAAAAACTCGGGAAATTTCAAGATAATTTTATTTTATAAAAGTGCCCCAGCGCTAAGAAATCCCTCTTTCCAGTGCCTGTGTGTGTGTCACTGTGTGGGGGAACAAGCTCAGCCCCTGATTTTTCGCTTAAGCACAATTTGCAGCTGTGATCTTTCCAGCTGAGCTAAAAGGAGAACACTGTACTGGTATGTTTTCTCCCTCAGCATCCTCAACAGGAGCCTTCCATGGGCTCGTATAATAAATTCAGGCCCGTCTTCAATTAGATTGATTTGGATCCAGCTGCTTCCCATGGTGCTGCCCGCAGGTCTGGAAGCATCTCCCTTTGTTAATAGAGGTCATGGCACTTTGTGTTAAATAATTCACGCCGGACTATCTGTCTGTCTGTCTGGAGGCAGCTGCAGATGTTGCCAGTTTGCGCGGAGGTTGTGCCGGGTCCCAGCCCCACGCTCGCCCACAGAGGCACCCCGCAGCCGATATTTGAACACAAAGGATATTTCATATTTGTTGATCAAGCGCTTAGCTGATGCAAATCAGGAGGCAGTCGGCGCGAGCGGGATGAATTTATATTGAGATGCTCTGACTCATCCTGCTTGTATCTCTGGGCTTGGGGAGCTGCTTTAGGCTCGCAGCGCTGAGTGCCGCTGGTGGTTTGTGGTGACAGCACCGCTGTGAAGCTGGTTCTCCTGAGCGCGCTCAGGGTTCGTTGGGAGCCAGACCCCGGTGTCAGCCTCGGGTTAAAACAGCCCCAGCTGGAAGCAGCCGATTAAATTGTGTCTGCAGAGCTTGCTATTGAATGCTGCAGGCAGAGGAGCACAGGAGGCTCTGCCCAGGAGGAAAGCGGGGCACTTCCCTGGCCCCACAGCGGTTTGGGTGCACAGCCTTCAACTGGGGCACAGGGCGAGGCAAAACCCACTCTTTGCCCTCTGCCTTGTCCGGCCTTCCTGCCCCAACCACCCCAGGAACAGTGGGGGGACAGTGACACACAGCCCACCTATGGCCAGTGCACAGAGGTCCTGGCAAAGGTTTGGGGGCTTGGGGGAGGCTGAAGAGTTTTGGGGGCTTGGCTGAAGGGTTTCCCTCCACCAGTCCTCTGCTTTCACAAGATATGTCTCAGTCAAAACCCATATTGCAGTGACCCCCTCCTCCCCGATGCAGATTGAGTAGGGAATGTAAATGCCATATCCATCAATCCATCAGCCTCGCTCTCCTCCGCGGTGCCTCCGCACAACCCCACTTATGCTTCAACTTAGCGCTCAGTCAATAAAGCCAACACCCGCCCACAAACACGCAGCGCGCACCAACAAACAAACAAGCCCAAGCAAACAAGCAAACAAGAGCTAATCAAGACATTTCTCCCAGCGTACAGGGAGACAAGGAAGGACTACTGCTGCTTTATTTATGATTTTCGCTTTAAGGTACTGCCTGCCAGGTGGTGGGATGGAGGCAGCCACTCTGGCTGATGCTGGAGACCTGTGGGTCCTGCCTGGGATTTCTCACATGCTCACCTCTCGATGAGCATCCCGTGCAAAGAGGCGATGCTTTCTGGCCTAGCTGGTGGCAAGATCAGATGTTCGTTTGAGGGGAGGGAGCTGCTGTGGGGTGATTTTGGGTGGCCAGGTGTGTTGGAAGCCTAGAGCTCTCTGGGGCCATTGATAGTGAAGGTAGGGGTGGCAATTAAACCCTTGTGAGGCTCCCAGGCGATTTGTACCCATGTCAGATTTGGCCAAGGCTGCCTTACGGCCAAGCTCTGTGCTGGGTCAAGACCACGGATAGCAGCAGCCCAGGCTGGGGGATGTGGGGCCCCCATGTCCTGCGACAGGGCTGAGCATTGCCTTGTCTCTGGGGGGCAGCTGCAGAGGTGAAGGTAACATGCAGCCTCCTCGCTGGAGGAATGTGCTAGACAAGAATCTAATGTCTGAGACTAAAGTTGGTTACTTTTTTTTTTAACTTTTTTTTTTTTTTTTTGCATTTGATGCTTTGTTTTTAGGCATTTTCATTATTCCACCCCTTCTCTTCCCCCCCCTTCCCCCCCCCCCCCTTTTTTTTTCTTTGCCTCTCTTCCTTTCTCCAGTTGCTCCAACTGAAGAAACCTTTGGAAGTGACAGAGATTGTTCTCTTGTAACCCTGGTGCATTTAAACATTTTAAAATCCCAGTGATGGAGTTGCTGATGGGTTTTGTTCTCTTGCTGCTCTGGCTCATCTTCCTTTCAAGTTGGAGGCTTTTTCAAGATTACAAAAGGGAAAAAAAAAAAAGAAAAAGAAAAAGAGAAAGTGGGAAGGAGCTTTCCCCCATCATTTGTCTTACTGCATATAATAGCAGAAAACAATGACGAGTGGACAATGGGGGGAGAAGAGAGGAAACTTTTCCTTTGTTTCAGTAATGTCTCATTTCAATTTGAAACAAAACTAAACATGCATTTGTGCTTCTTTATAAACTGATAGAAAATAACAGGACGAAAGCGTCACCCCACGAGGATGCTAGATTCAGAAAAGGGCTTTAAACGGCTAAACTGGCTTCATCTGAGTATATGGTTTTGAAAACATTGATGGAGGCATTTGTCCAACCACGGTAGCTCTGCTCTCCCCAGAGCGGTGTCAGAGCTCCAGGAAGAAAGGAAGCCCTGATGCTGTGGCACAGCTCCCAGCTCTCGGGAAAGCTGTGTTTCGGAGAAGGAGCAGTGCTGCCGGCTCACTCACGGTCTGCTCAGCACTGCGGGTCCTGCCAAGCTGTTCCCATGCTGTGTGCCTGGGCAGAGGCATGGCAAAACCTCACCTGGCACTTTTTCCAGCTGAGCAGCTGGGAAGAGTAAGGTGATGAAACGTCCTTCATCACTAGGATTGTTGGGGGACACCCCAAAGTCTCCCTTGCAGCAGTAGGAACCTGGTGGGCACTTGGGGAGAGCCTGCTTGGCTTTGGCTGGAGTTTGGCCAGGACTTTGTCCCCACAGTGCTTGTCCCTGCTGGCCTGCCAGTCAGGGTTTAGCAGCCTGCCCTCTGCTCCAGGTCTTCTGCTCAGCAGAAAGCCTTGGCTCAGCCTCGTGGGGCATAAATACCGCCGAGCCCTCCAGCCGGCCACCGTCTGGGTGATGATTCCCAGCCAACTGGGACCCTGCTGCTCCCGCAAAGAACAAGACCAACCGAAAATTAACCTTTCCTAGTTTTGTGCCCTTCCTTTCTTCTTTCTTTCTTTCCTAGACCAAACGGGAGCAAAGCCTGCCTGGCGTTGCCAGCTGGGGCAGCGGTGAGCCCAGCACATGCTGCACAAAGCAGCCCGTGCCACCCCGCCACCCAATTCCTGTCCTCTCCTGGGATATTTACGACATATCCCGCAGTTGTCATGTCAACACAACAAGCGGCTGCAGCGCTAAATCAAGCCGTCAACGGGCCAGAACAGAAACGCCATGCAGAACGCCTCCGGTGACTGACACGCAACATGGCATTTGTCATTTTGCGAGGGTTTCGGTTGCTCCCTCACTACGTCGAGGTTGGTCTTCTGGATGAGGAATGGGGCAGGGGAAGAATACCAATGAGACAGCAAAGATGACCTCTCTTGTAAAAAAAAAAAAAAAAAAAAAAAAAAAAAGAGGAAAAATTGAAGTTGGGTAGAGTATCAGGAGTTATCAGGAGGTTTATTTCGGTGGGGTGGGGTGTGCTGTGTGTAAGCTATGCGTTGCATCTCCTTTCAGAAACAGTGCAGCCACATCAATAATGCTGCTGTTGAAGATATTTACCTACAACCACCACAACTTCTTAACTCAATTTGCGCTCCTTCAACAGCCACGGTAGAAATCTCGTCTTTGCCCTCCTCCTGCCCAAAGCAATCTTCCTCCCGCGCACTCAAATTCAGCCAAGTGAGTGGGGCAGCAGTTATGAAAGAGCACATTTTTATTGTAGCTAGCCCGTTTCCCCAAGGAAATGGAGCAAATATGCTGATTCGTACCGTGCCTGTCCATCAGTCACTGTAATAACTTTGGAGGCAGTAGGGCTCTCACGTCGATTGCACTCCTTCAAGTTTTGTGCAAATACATTAGCAGTGGCAGGAGGGAGGCACGGCTGGCGTCGCGCTCCGCGCTCCGTGCCGGGTGAGCAGAGATGCTGGAGGGAGCTGGCACCAGCATCCCAGCTGCAGGAGGAGCTGGGAGCTATTTCCAGGGACATCACCCATTTGCTGTCCATATTTATAATCTACATTTCTTTTTTTTTGATGCAGCAAAAAGAACTGCCACCTGCACTTGAAGCCTCCCCAACCCCCAGCCCAAAAGAATAAATTGCTTGGACAGAATATTTCATTGATGCTTCTGGAGTGTAAAGTATTTAACTACATGATGGCGCATAACGTGTGCCTGCAATCTCCTAACATGGGCAGTGCCACAGTTTTCAATGCTGGGAGACTACAGCCAGGCCTGAGCTAGGCTTGAGCGTTTGGAAATAAACTTTCCGGTAGATATAAAAGAGCCTGCATTAGTGGTATTTGCATAAACTGAGACGTTATTTACTTTATTTCTATCCTTTGTGGTGCAGTTTCACTTGGAGGGCACTCACCTTCATCCCATCGTTGTATGCTCAAGCAGAACACATGGCCACAGCGCCGGAGCAGGGCACCAATCTGCACCTCACCCCCAGTTTGCTGCATGCCTTGCATGGTGGGTTATCCCCCACTGGCTGCAGCAGTTAGCTGCCTTGCCACGAGCCCTCCTCGCTAGCCCTGTGCCAGGCAAAGGTGGCCCCAAAAGCAGAGCCCACTGCTGGGGGCTGGAGGTGACAGGAGCAGGAGCAGCCTGACCGCTTTCCCTTCCTTCCCAAAGGGACGCATGCCACAGGCCTGTGACAGTGCCGAGAGCCACCAAGGGCAGAAGTTGGTCCCGAGCGCTTTGGTCAGTTTTTGTGCCGTGTGTATTTGAGCTTTTGCTGCTGTAATGCTGATAAACAGATGGCTTCACAGTCCATTACGGCTCTGGGTTACTATTTTGTGAGCATGCAAATGATATTGCTGTGTTGCACAGTGTGGTTATTTACTGCTAATTGCTAAGCTGTCGATCATTATTATATTCTGTGGTGACAGAGTTTGTATTTGCATAGTTTAAGCTATCCATCCTATCTAAAATTAGCATGTGGCTTTAAAAAAAAAAAAAAAAGTTATCAGTGCTAAAAGAAACGATCATGGAATTGACTGGGGTAAAATATCTCTGGGCTTTTTTGTATGCATAAACTGACACTTATCTGTGAGGGCTATGAAAAACAGCGAGATCTGACTGTGAAGTTTGCAAACAATGTCCCACCCCAGGGTCTGCATCGTATTTCCCTTTGTGTCCTGGCTGAGGGCACAGAGAGGATCACAGACCCCATCCTAGTGCTGTTTACTTTGGGAACAATCAGTAATGTATGAATAATAATGCCACCCTCTGACCATGACTAATTGAATTGCAGCATGCTGCAGAGGCAGGCAGAAAGCTTTGCTAGCTGCTAGTCTATCAGCCTTGTTTTTCAAGTAGCAGCAGACAATGATTGATGTTGATGTGCTTTCAAACAAGTATCCTTAAACACCTAATGCTGGCACGTATGGACCTGCACTCCAGCTGCTAGTAGACCCCAGCCTGGGTTTATGCCCATTGCCACTTGTTTCATTAAAGCCAGCTCCAGAGCCCCTCTTTCTGTCTGGGCACAGTCCCTTTACCACCAGTCACCAGTCCCGGTGCAGTCTGGAGCAGGGTCTACGCTGCAGGGCCAGCCGGAGCCGGGAGCAGAGGCTGTGAATTTTGCTTTAACTTCCATCAGACTTACCCGAGAGGCCGGGGAAGCAGTAGGGTGTAAATGGTGGTAACAAAAGAAGCAAGAGCAGAACCCATTTCCCACTGCAGCCAGCACCGGAGAGGATAGACGTGCTGGAGAGTCTCACCCGCCTGCCTAGCGTTATAACTGGGATACTGAGGCAGGCTGGGCTGCAGCTGCCAGAGGACAGTCACAAGCCACCCTTTGCAGATTCGGGAAGGGTGTCCCGACTGCACCACCAGGGCTTTGACAGAGGACCATTATGAAGAGCAAAGAAAGCTGACAATACAAAGCAGAGGGACAGATCCCAGTGGGCCTCAACGCAAGGAGCCAGGCATGGCCCAGCCCGGCACCCCGGGGCCACGGCAGCTGGCTTTTGCCTGGCTCCAGCAGCCCCTGCTCCCTGTCCAAGTTGGCTGCCTTGCAATGCTGGCAAGGCAAACGTCCAGTGCAGGGGGGGACTTTGATGTGGTTAAGAGAAAGATGGGAAGTTCATTAAATTCTGTGTAAATCCTTTCGTTAGAGATACGATTAAGTGAAACATTAGTGATTTATTTTCTCCTTCTCTATTTGGATTTTCACGGCCTGGGTGCCAGCCGCTGCAGCCAGCTCCAAATCTCGGTCACTGGACTTGTTTAGGAGTCAACAAAAGCCTCGTTTACAGACCCAGAGCCAAACAAAACTCTGCACTTTGGATGGACGAATGATCTCTCATCGGCAGGACAAAAAGTCTTGTGTCGCAACATTCTGCCAAGCTTCACCTTGAAGCTTTTTCCAGCTTCTGTTTGTCGTCGCCGTGTAAGAAGCAGTGCAGAAGACCAAAGCCCATGGCAAAAGGGCATCGCCTCACCCCTTGCCCCGTGGCAGCATTCCTGGCTGGGGATGCAACTTTGCCCAGGGAGCTGGGGAGGAGGGTAGAGGTCTCTCGGAAACCAAACAGTCCAAAATCAGAGCACTTTGCGGGACAGGAGGAGACACAGGCACAAAGGCAGTGAACCCTGCATCCCAGCGGCAGAAGGATGCTGCAGGCAGCGCTGCCCGGCTTGCGTGGCGGGGCTGCAGCAGCATCTCTCCCTCCCCACCTGGCCACCACCGAGCTCTTCTGCTGGCCTCAGGAGCTTCCCCTGGCTCTGGGCAGCTCTGCAGCCCCGCAGGACGCCGGGCTCTCCCCCGGCCGCACTCCCGCGCCAGCACAGGCCGGGCAGCTCAGCGCAGCGGGGCCGCGCGGCGCCCGCACTATATGTACACTTGGTCAGGCTGTGTAAACTTTGACATGTGGATGTCAATCTTTCTCATATTTGCAGATGGCTTTATCAGAGCGTGATTAGTTTCTAGAACAAATTTGAGCAAAAGAAAACATTACCTACAGTATGTAAGCCAACAGACCAGCTAGTTTTCAGATTTGTCTATTTACATGGGCACTGGGTGTTTTGCTAAGGCTCTCTAAAAGTGATGGTAATTGAACAGTGCCAGTGTGTTAGTGGAAGCTGATGAGTTGTAAAGGTTTTATAAACAACCACGGTGGATTTGGCTATAGCCTTTCTAGTAATGTTTGTTAATCTCGCTGAGCAAGTGTGCACCTAACACAATGTAAATACTCCAGAATTTGGAGGTGTCAATAGTGTAACTTTTACTGTTTGTAAAATCATTCTCTGATATCATCAGTAAGTTTACCAAATGTCCCATGGCCAAATATAATAAAAGCTTAAGTAAGCGCTCGCGGAGGGATAGGGGAAAACATGTTTGCTGTTTTTATTTCTGCTGCCTGTTTGTTAAAGGATCACAAATAAAACAGGACGCTGACTAATAAATACAGTTGTTCTCATATATCCGTAGGCATCTGGGGGACTTCCCACCTCCTCAACAGTGAGGGCAGTGATTCCCTGCAGGCTGCTAGCCCTGCAGGTCCCAGACCTGCTCCCAGTTTTCCAGGTGGATTGGGACACCAGCCCTGCTCCTGCTCCTGCTCTCCGTGCTTCTCTCTTGTCCCACAAACAAATTACCCGAGGAACATCCTGGCCCTTCGAGAAAGAAGCCAGGTCACGCTCACAGTACTGGTGAAATTCAGAAGTTTCATCCAAAATCTTAATTAGCCACTAGAGGGCCCAAAAATTGTACAGAACAAAATGCGCAACACTGCCGGGCTGCTTTTCCCTCAGGTTAATAAAAAGGGGTGTAAAATCCAGGTGCACTCAGTGATCCGCACCCCGCGGCACCGGCACCGGGGTTAATAAAGAGCCCCCGTGCCTGCTGCTATCGATGGCAGAGGGAGATGAAACGGCTGTGACATTTAAAGGAGGAATTTGTGAACCACAAATATGAGCATGACTGACACAGCATGGCAGCACATAAAATCAATACAAATAACCTAAACCTTAATACCTTGATCCCGGGGAAGAGCATTGCATTACCAGGGACTATGAGGAGCGGCAGCCGTCCTGGCTTTGACTGTTTGGCGCTATCGACTGTCTCGCTAAGAGGCGCGGGGCCAATAACAATTAGGATGCTCTTTATGAGAGAGGCTTTCCCTTCACTTCCACAGATCTTCAGGGTGAAACGCGGTGTGTTTTGGTGTCTTTGCAGGAGGGGGACATGGCGTTTTTCTGGTCCACAAAGCTTGCTGTGCCACAGCCTGTCAGTAGCCATTGCAGCTTTTGCCAAAATAGGTAAAACCAGGGTACCAGGGGCTGTCTGTCTGTCTCTCCGTGGGGGTCTAGCCCCTATATGTCACCAAGCCCACCTGCCCTGTGACCCACCCAGCTCTGCCATTTTCTGCCCCGCAGCAACATCCCTGCGAGCGCTGCTAGCACTGCGATCACAACCCAAACTTCTCACAGCTTCCCTGAGCCACATCCAGGACCACACTTCCCCAGCAGCGAGAGGTTCCTGGCTGAAGATGTACAAAACGCACGAGCCTTCTGCCCACAAGCCTTTTCGGTGCCTGGAGACAAACAACAACCACTACAAAGCTGGTGCAGAAAAGTGAGGCGGCGAAAAGGTGAAAGCAGCCATGATCATCCGAGTTGTGTTTGTTAATGTGTGTACAGAGGAACTCTGTTTGTTTGTAGGTCCTTAGTAGAAGTGTGTCTAATGTTGACTTTTTGAGTCTAATATTGTTTGATTTTTCTATCATGATCCCAAGCCACGCCACAAGCGTGCGCTCCTTCCCTCCCACGTTTGTACATCCACTACCTCTATCACCGTCCTGGAGCAGCAAGCAGTGAAGCAGCCCTGTGGCTTCTCCCCGCCAGCACCCCAAGGTCCTGCCGTGCCCTTCACCACCCCACAGCACCCCACAGCTCCTCAGAGGGCTTGGGCAGTGCCAGGACACCTTGCCTTTGGGCCACACGATCCACCGAGGCACCGGGCTCGCCCCAGGGGCCAGCAGCACCAGCGCTGCCCTCACTCCCCCAGCCGACAGAAAACACGCTGTTCCAGCCAATTCCTCCCTAATCTCAAAGTAAACATGCAGCTCGGACACGTCTCTTATCCATCTCCACAGCTCTTTTAAGGTAAGTTTACTGTTTCATGCTGTATCTTTCCACCTGTGGGAATATTCCAGCCCTCCAAGCCCTGCTCCTGGCTTTTCAGTGCTTTGGCAGGGCTAGAAAACACAGCCCCATAAGCAGGCAAAGCTTTTAATTAGGATGGAAAAGGCACCAAGGTGCAGGAGTACCTATCTCCTGGGCACCCACCACCCCATCCCATTCAAGAGATTTAAATTTCCTTTGGAAATGCTGTACTGCTAACAGCCAGCACCCAGAAAGGACTCCACTAAACGCCCAGTAATGCAATGACCTTTTAAAGGACATAATTAAAATAAAATAAAATAAAATAAAATAAAATAAAATAAAATAAAATAAATAAAATAAAATAAAATAAAATAAAATAAAATAAAATAAAATAAAATAAAATAAAATAAAATAAAATAAAATAAAATCCTGTGTAGGTGTAATTTTGGCCATGGGAGCACCATCAAGTTTTGCACTGCACATCACTGAGATGTACAGTGGACAAAAGTGGGGCACAAAAGAAAAAACACAGCCAGGTTTGACCCTTACTTCACCTGAGGGAAAAAAGACGTAGTGCAAAATGGGACACGTGGCCGGAGGAGGCAGACCTGGCACACTCCTTGCTGCACCAGGGGCTTTCTCCCTGTGGGCCCCCCCAGTGCCCCCTGCATCAGGTCCTTGTGGTGTCCCACTGGGTTAGGGAAGAAGCACCCATAGTAATGCCTCCCACACCTGGGAGAGGAAGGGAAAACATCAGGGAAGTGCCTTTCCAAGGATATGATTTTTTTTGTGCGCAGCAACAAAAGCTGCTGCCTGTAGATGAGTGCTGTGAACAGGAGCCTAAAGCAGGTGCTTAGAGAGCAGCTGTCACATAAAAGCCAATATTTAAAGCCATTGTGTTTACATTACAATTATATTTACCTTTAACATCTCTTGGGCATTATTAATTTCCCCCATTATTGCCTGCTTTAACGTTTTATTTTACATAACGGGGCTTTTCCTCTGGCAGGGTCCCTGCTCGCCCCGGCCATCCCTTCAGCCCCTCTGCCCCCATGCCTGCCAGCCCCACGCCCGCCGCCAAACAGGGGTGCCCTGCACCCGCTCACACAGGGCTACGGGGCAGGAACAGAGAGAAGCATCTGCACACACACCCATGCGGCAGGCTGAGGTTTGGGGGTGACTGCGGGCGAGTTTCACAGATCAAAGCCTCGGCTTTGTTGGTGCTCACCTTTCCTAGGCAGCACCATGCTTGGTTGGCAGCACCGGCACCTGTGCTGCAGCGCAGGGTAAGGAAAGAGGGGGCTGCCTGGGGCCGGCTTTTTTTGTTTTTGGTTTTTTTTTTTTCCTTTAACTGTAGCCTTTCATCTTTGAAGCAGAGAATTTATTGGCTTGTGCTGCCTCCCCAGTTACTGAAAACCTCGGCGTTTCTTTTCCATGGGAAGAACAATCCTCGGTGAAGGGGCAAGTATCTTAGGAACGAGCCGAGTGGGCAGTTTTGAAGGGAGGACGAGTGCCTCTCCCAGGGCAAAGGAACACAGCAAAACTCAGGTCACCGAGGTGGGCAGGGAGCCACCAGCAGCCCCAGGAGCAGGACAGGTGGTGGCACGTGGCAGAGGGGTGTCTTCCCAGGCTGTCCCACGGCACCAGACCTTCAGGACCACATCTAGAGCTGCTTTCAGCTGTGTTAGCCCATGGGTAATCCCGTTAACCTCCACCCTGCATGACCCAAACAAGGGCTGGGAGGGGTGCGAGATACCTACGTGGCACGGCTCAACCCTGCAGCATGGATGGAAAAGGTCCCCGAGCCCAGGTCAATGGGCATGCCGGGCTCTATCCCCGCTGGGCAGGGACAGGGGAAAGCAGCACCCTGGTGAAAAGCACACCCCGAATCACTGCGTGCTGGGTGCTCAGGGAAAAGCTGGCCAGAGCCCCCCCACAGAGCTTCGCTGGGCAGGGAGCAGTCTGGCTGCAGAGCAGCAAAGCACCGAAACGTGCAGGTTTCTAGCGGGGGGGAGCAGAGCCCCCACAGGCAGTGCCAGCCGGGGAGTGGGGGCTCAGCACCTGCTGGGATGGGGCCCTGGGGGCCGTCCACCAGACTATAAATGCACAGTGTAAGTACAGTATATCTCCGTTAAATTATGGGCACTCAGATTAGCATGTCCTTGTCCTTGCTCTGATAAAGGCTTCCAGGGGCTGGGTTAAATTATAGGAGCAAATCAAGCCTTCTTTTGATTCTGACCCTATAGACACAAGAGTCCCAGAGGGTCCCCGTTCTCTTCTGCCCACTTGCCTTTATTTATTGCTAATTTCCCCTACTACAATAAACACGTCCAGGGTCATCTGATCCCCATACTGTTCGCATTTTGTAGACGGCATAAACCATGCTCGGCCGGCGGCATTCCTGCTCCCTGGTTGCGGCGAACCAACAGAAAGTCCTTTATGAACTGGATGGGGAGACAGAGGGTGTCAGAAGGAGCAGGAGCTGCTGAATGGATGGCATTTCTTTCTCCCTTTTCAGAGGCCTCCCTGAATAGATTTGTTGCGGGACAGCTCGGACTGGGAACAGGGAGCGGTGCAATATGGAAATGCCCTGCCAGGAGCCGGCTGGCGGAGGGAGCAGCGCGGGGCTGAGCGGCAGCTGTGGCTGGGAACCGGGGTCCTCCAGGCACCCTCGTTCACCAGGGCCACACTGACGGCTTGCAGGCAGCTGGGTAGCACCAACTGCCCTGGGAAGGTTTTTATCAGGGCAGCTGGGGAGGCGCGGATGGGGCACGATACCTGGGGAGAGCGAGGGCGCCAGCCTGAAAAATGAGAGCTGGTGAACGCTGTGCCCCATACCCTCTTGTCCCATACATCTGGGGTCTGCGTTTGGTTCAGTTCCAGAAGAAAAATCATTGTCTGCACCCTTTTCCCCCTTTACAGGCTTTGGGAAGGCCAGATGAGAAGTGTAGGGGGACACTTCTGAAGCAGCCTGGTTTAGAAATAACAACACAGCTACTCTTCCCCCCCCAAATGTTCTTCAAAACAGCACTGAATTAATTTTCCCCTACCCACATGGCAAGCAATTCAGTTTTCAATCAACAAAATAAAATAAAATGCAAATCAAGCCAGTGGAGCTCTAGTTGGAGCTCCGGGCTGACTTTTTCAGCTTGCACGAGTGGCTTAGGAGCACAAGCCCTGTGCACCCTTAAGGCTCCTAGGGAACCAATTTTCAAAGATATTATTAAGTGTCAAGATATCCAGTGTCCACGGAGCATTTCCATAGTGTTCTGACACTTCTGCAAGCCCCCCTAGAGCTTGAGACACCCTTTAAAGAGCTGGGCCCTCACTCTCTTTTCACAGTTTGCACTGCTGTGGGAAGGCACAGGGGCACAGGCACTGGTCTCTGCTGGTGCTGGGGATGCTCAGCCCCAGGCAGATTAAAGCCAACAGAGGCAAGAGTCCATATGAGCTCCTGCCCAGCTGTCTGGGCCACAGAGAGTCTTTTTTGGTCAATTCAGCCAGAATGAAACGTCTCTGTAGCTCACGCCTCACCAGAAGAGCGCAAGCTAATTATAACAGCAACCACCACGTTTATCAAGCCCTCGTTCCTGCATAAGGCCACCTGCAAGAATCCCTGGACGCAATCTCGCCTTGATTTCAAGCACTGCCTTCAGAAAGAAATACCTGCTCCTGACATTTTCACATTTTCAGCGACAGAATCGACCGTGGTACTCAGAGAACTGGCCTGATTAGCAACCAGCCCCCTGTCTTTAGGGCCGACAAAGTCATTGGTGATGCGCTTTTGGCACTGTATGGGTTGCTGGCTCTGCTGGGCTATGAAGGCCACATCAGGGTCCCGATATCACCAGCCACCTCGAGGTGGCCACAATTCACCCCCAAACTGCCCCACAAGGCTTGGTGCCAGCAGATCTGAGGGCTCTGGGTGCAGGGCTCTGGGTGTGCTTATGTCCTGAGTACACACAGGGGGATGCGAAGTTGAACCAGGAGAGCCCAATGCCACTGCCAACATTCCCTGCTTAGGGGAGAGGGAGCAAGCAGGTGCTGAAAACACTGGGAAAGAAAGAGAGATGCAATGAGCAGAGGGGGGAGAGTGGGGCGAGGGGCAGGCGGTGAGAAAAGCAAACAAGGGCTGTGCTGCGGGGGAGAGCGAGGGGCGGCGGGGGCATGGGGACAGCAGGGAGGCAGGTGAGGAGGAGCAGAGGTGGGCAAGGGGCTTTCCGCATGCAGGAAAGGGGAAGGATATTTTGGGGTGATCCCAGCACTTTTCACACTAAACAACAACCTCACGGCTTTCCACACCCCGTGTCCTGCAGGTGACAGGGTTTTCACTCCTCCTGGCCCCTGGCACCATGGTGTGAGACATGTCGCTCCTCCCAGGGGACTGCTCACCCCACTCTCCTCACCCTCAGCCCACCAGGGAGCCTCTCTGCCTGCCCTAAAATCCTTCCCGTCCCCTTCCGTTCAGCCCCAGGGCAGCTTTGCCCACTCTTGGTCCTGCTCCGTGTTTCTTCTCTAGCCAGCCTCCAGCAGTGTGTCCCATCCCACCTCCCATGCTGCGTTTGGGCTGATTTGCCTCACTGTTTATGGGGCAGGATGGCTTGCAATAAAGGGAGGACACGCTTCGGCATGTGGGCAGGCTGGCAAGGGGCTGCGGCCCATGGGCATGTCCCCGCCGGGCAGAACAGAGCCTGCCCCCATGCTGCCGTGACCTTGGGTCTGTATTGTTCCTCGGAATGGACCCTTTATAGACTCCAGATGGAAAGTGTAAAATTAATAACCCCTGGCTGGCAAACGCCCATATGTTTTCCACCTTCTCCTGAGATACAATTAGTTTATGGTGACATTTATTTAATGCAGATTAACATATAAATGAAGATACATGGCTCTTCCTGGAGACCTGCTCATGTGGCGGTAGAGGCAGTGGTGTTGACGCCTAACACGTACCATGATTCAACTGACAGGGGCTCCAAAATTCCCTTTCTAGCATGCAGGAAGAGGGACAAAAACACCAGGGGGCTTGGGACACAACTCCATACCTATTTATTTAGGATGACAGCAGTGAGCGGGGCTGGTGCCAGGTGCCGGGTGCCACTTGGTGTGTCCCAGCAAACCAAGGGGCTGAGAGGCTGGGGAGCCAGGCAGAGGTCAAGTGGTGTTCCCCTTCCCCAAACCCCCATGCAGTCCCCCTGGAACAGCTCCTGGCTCCCTTTGCCAGCCTGTCCCATGCCCAGGCAGGGCTCCTCAGCAGCACGTCCCAGGTCGCATCTGCAAATTAACACGTTTCAAATTAACTTGGGCCTCTTCTCCCCTCGCCAGCCAGGAGGAATTTTGCCAGCCTCCCGCAAGGCCCATTTTCTTTAACAATATACGCTGGGCAGGCCGGAGAGGTGCTAATTGCTTTTTATCTAAGCAGACTGTTTCTCCCTCTGCCACCAGTGCTTTCGGTGGTGGAAGGAATACAATACATTATCAGGGAATGAGATACATGTGTACAAAGGGTATTTACTCGCAGGAGGTTAAAGATATCACACAAAGAAAGGCGGCCTTGCAGGGGTACCCCGTTAACTAGTGATGGATGAGCCAGCAGCTGAAGAAAGGTCTGCAAGCCGTGAGCAGATAAGACCTCCTGGGCCTCATCCCAGCCCTTCGGAGCCTCCTCAAGGTGCCACCGGTGGGAGCAGCCGTGCGTGGCACCATGCTCCTGATTCATGCCATCCCCAAAGCCAGCCAGGCTGGGGCTGCCCCGTTTCAGTGCTGATGACGAGGGTGCCCCAGCTGCTCCCTGGGTGCAGAGGGTGCGTCAGCCCTCTGCTGAGGCTGGACATGGACAAACCTGGCACAGAAATGCCATTTAAAAAAAAACAAAAAAAACACCGATGCATCCCATTTGTCCAGCACTGACCTTAGTTACACCGGCACAAGTTTCTTAATTCAGAGCCAGCCCAAGCCTTTAAAACTGTTGACTTTCCAGAAAAGCAGGAAGCGGGTAAACATAGCAATTGGCTGCTCTTCCTACTGACCACATGTCACCATAATGCAGGGGAAAAATATTCTATTAGGCTTTTATTTAACATGAATTTGAATGTGTTCCAGGTCACCGATCACATAAGCAATCATGATATGGGTAATAAAGAAGTTCCTACCATACCTTTATTTGCTTTCTACCTGCAATAAATCTTTATCGCACACTAGGCTGATTGCAACAATATCACTTCCTTTTTTTTTTTTCTTTTTTTTTTTTTTTTTTTCTTTTTTCCCTCCTCTTTTATAGAGCAGCAAACAGCTAACTGGTGCATCTGCAAGCACACCCGCCAGCCCTGTGCAGCTCTGGAGCAGCGCTTGGGATGGGGCCATGAACAAAAGGCTGATGTCGCCTCTGGGGCGGGCGGGACGCCGCGTTGCAACACCCAGGGTGCCTTTCCCTGGATGCAGACCCTGTCCTTCACACGCACCAAAACCCCATGCACATCGCAGCACGGGTGTTCCTGCAGCCTTCTGCGACTGGGAGAAAAGCAGGAAGGCTGCTACACGCTGCATGCACGGCAGCAGCGGGAGCCTTGCAGAGGGAGCTCCTCCGCTGCTCGTGGCCCAGATGCTGCACCTGGAGCACAGACTCGCCAGGCAAAACCCCAGGCATAAAGCAAAAATCAAAGGGCTTTGCATAACCCTGAAAAACGCATCGGGTCCCTCCTTGCTTCAGTTTAATTGCACATCATTTTTTCATTTCCCATCTGCCATGGCCAGCACCCAGTGGTGGCTCACACCACTGCATCTGATGCTCTCTCGGCTGTCGCCTCACCAAAATGCTGCCGTGGGAGAGAAGGTTGTGGGAGCCCCCCCGGGGGCTCTGCAGCCAAGAGGAAAGTGATGACATTTGAAATTATATCAGCCACCATTTCACAAGGAGGAAAAATTATATCTGCTTCATCCTTGCATAATGCTGGGAAATATTGACCTGCCAGCTTTCATTAACAAGGTTTAATAAAAGATCCAAGTGATAACCCTGTGCTAGAGCAGCCCAACACTGCCCAAAACCAAGTTTTTCTCCACAGGGAGAATATATCCTCCCTGTAACCAAAAGTAATGGGTCAAAGGGAAACGTGTCCAGCAAACTTTCAGAATTCATCTGACAACCAAAGGATTTGCAGGGGAGAGAACCCAGCACCCAACTGTTGGAGTGCACATGAATTAGGTCTCACTGCAGCAGAACAGTGTCACGGACTAGAGAGAGCCGGGCAGAAGATGAAGGCAGCGAATGGACGGGCACAATTCAGTGTGATGGAAGATTAAAAATGCAGTGTTGTTAAGTTCAGTGCTGGCACTGCCTGCACTCGGTAGGTAGTCACTGAAACCATGTGAAGTGCTGCTGGAGAAAACAGGATCAAAATGCACCAGAAGATTTCCGACTAGAAAAACAAGAGACTGTACCTGCTTCACTCAGGGGGCAGGGGAGGGTTAAGCCCCACCTGTGTGCTACAGATGGCAGGCTGGGGCTTCACCTTTGGCCCCTCCGAATGCAGAGAGAAATTCACTGACTGGATAGAGACACTCTGTAATCGACAAAAGGAGCTGTTTGGGGGTTTATCCCATGGTGCTACTCGTAAAATTCACTTTTATGAATTTTATTATCAACTCCAAAGCTTATTACAATTCATAAAATAGCAGAAAGTGGTCTCGGTGAGAAAGCATCCACAGTGGCATTAGAAATAAAGAAACAAATCCCAAACAAAAAATGTTAATCTCTTCCCAGCTCTGCTAAGACCTCCAAAGCCTGAAGCTGTCACAGATCACAGATCACTGGTGGAGAGGCACCTCGGTTCTTGTGGAGAGCAGGGAGTTTCCATGGCAGAAGACGGGGCTGGGGTGCCCCCTACGAGAAGCTTGGGCTCACCCCCCACCCGCAGCCCACTCCTGCATTGTGGTGTTGCTCAGAGCCTCCCAAGGAAAGGTGCTGCTTGCTGGCCAGACCGCTACAAACACCTGCCCTTCAGTGCTGAAGGCGATCGCAGGCTGGCACCAATTTAGAAGAAAGCCCGCCACCTATTTCCCTAGCTCCTCGTATTGTTTCCTTGCTTTTCCTTCCATCCCCACTGCACGTTATGGAGCTCGGATTAACCCTTTGGGGAGCAAGGGTCTGAATTCTACCTCAGGGACAGGATGAAAAGGACAGCGGGCTCAGGTGCTGGTCTCCCCAGCATCCCCAAGGAACTCCACCCTGCCTTTCCCAGACACCAAAGTGTGGGGCATTTCCAGCAGAGCTTCTCTGGAAGCTCCTCCACTTCCACCTCTGTCAGCCAACACCACCGAGCAGTTCCCTGCTTTTTCAAGCATTTCGCTTTCTGGACCCTGTTCTCTCTCGTCCCCTCATGTTTAATCCACCTCATTTGGATGATTTGCATCCAAATCTCTCCAATTTTGTCCTTTCATTCTCAAGCACACGATGTTAGTTCCTGCTAATACAAGGGCATCAATTGCCTTCATCTTTTCCTATTTAATGATATTTATCCATCATCACATGGGAGAGAAATTGGCTGCAGCTCAATTTGGCAAAATAAATTGGTACCAGTTCAAGCATAATCTCTCTAAATACACAGATTTTAATTTCCCCCCTAAGTGAACTACACCGCATCTGCAGTCGTTGTCCTTGGTTCAAGACATGGATGCTGATCTCAAACTCCGGCACTTCTCGCTGCTTGCAGAAGCCCACTTTGTGACCGGACTGTCTCCCTGCCCCATGCTATTGAATAGAGTCTGTTAAACAGATGATTAGAATAGAATCTAGAGAATAGATTCTACAGGATCATAGCAGGGTTTGGATTCAGGCACCTTGGAGATCGCCTAATTCCAACTGTGACTTCTTGCTTCCCGGTTTGAATCCCCTTGGTCTGGGGACGGCCACCACTGAGGCACCCCACACTTGCCATGGACCTGCCCAGGTCTGCAGATGTTCCTGCCCCACACCACCAGCCCTGATGCCCCTGATGGTCCCTAGCCCTGACCCCCCGCAGCAGGGGGGCACGGTGGGGGCCAGGCCAGCCCACACCTGCAGGGCCAGGGGGGCCGGAGGGCAGGCAGTGTACAAATGCGCACATCTTGGGCACAATTTCACTCCTGTTGTCCTTAATTGCTCGAGTATCGGGCAGGCTGATATAGTGATTATTTGTAGACATTTATACCGTCCCAGGCCTTCTTTTTTTATAACTTTATTTCATTTTCTGCTGTTTACTCAAACTACCTTTATCATCGCACGCTGATAGTCTGTTCTTTATTGCCCCAGTGTGATTGCAAGGAGTTTAAGCATAGTGCAATAATACACATATATAAATATTTGAACAGGAAAAGAAAGTCTGTCTGATTTGCACTATGGAAGGAATAAATTAAAACAAATAATACCACTAGAGGGACCTTCACTCTGAACTGCGGCACCGGAGAGGTCACACGCCGCACAACTGTGCAGCCCAGGCTGCAACTTCCAGCGAGCGGCACCGAACGCGACCCAAAGCATCCCGTGGGAGGCTGGGGAGCCCGGAGGCCAGGAGACCCTCCCAGCACCCCGGCCAGCCTCCCCCAGCCTCCTCCCCGCCGGCTGGCTGGCTCAGGCTCATCAGGAAATGCTGCGCACAGAAGCAATTGCAGCACCCCATGCATGTTTGCAGGGCTTGGTGTTTGTCGAGGATCACTAAAATAATTCCACTTGAGCACAATAAACGTGTTTTGTTTTTGCAGTTAAAGACCTGAGTAGTTTTAATTAGTTTACTCGGGTCTTTTGCATTCGGTCCCCACACAGTGTTGCTGGTTCAAAGAGGAGGCTTTCTGTGTGTTTTCGCTTTTCTTCTCTTTTCTTTCTCTCTCCTTTAACCCTGCATGTGAATAGTTGAAGACAGGAGCGAAAGACACTGGACTTAGAAAGTAAAATCTCCAGGAAGCAAAAATGGAGGCAAACACAGGAGCTAATTTAGGCAGGCATAGCTGGTGTTGTTTGTGGTTGTCCCTGACAGCGCTGCTGAGTCTAAAGCACCTGTGTTTGCTCACTAGCTTTCCCCAATCTGCTAGAAAATGGCCCAAGCATGTCACATGGCAGCGAGATAGTCCAAGCGCCATGGGAATAAAAAAGCCTGAGCTTTTAGCAGAGTTAATCATTAATGCTCCTTTTCTTTGTCCCATTCAGGAGTGCTGACAAGCGCTTTGATATTTCATATTTGCCATCAGGTCAGCAGCAGCCATACCCAGGTACTAATGAGCACCCTGGCTCACGCCTCCCCGTTTCATTGCCCGCCTGCAGATTTCATTTCACCTGCCCTCAACTCTGTGTGCACGCACATATAGCCCTGCACACGTACCTCGA
Organism: Anas platyrhynchos; assembly: GCF_047663525.1. Taxonomy (NCBI): domain Eukaryota; kingdom Metazoa; phylum Chordata; class Aves; order Anseriformes; family Anatidae; genus Anas; species Anas platyrhynchos. Next base: position 3,533,076 of record NC_092589.1, read on the forward strand.
CCCTGTCCAGAGCAGCACCCAAGGGTGCGGGGCAAAGCCCCTGCCCAGGAGCACCCAGTGGGTGTGTGGCTCCTCCGCTCCGGGCTCAGGCAGTCTCCTCCTGCCTTTGAGAGGAAACGCGGGGCTCCTGCACCTCGGGCATCAGCCAGCCTGGACGGATGGCTCCTCCGCTCCGTGTTGGTCATCTGAATGCGGCGCTTTGTATTTGTCAGCAGCTGTCAATTTGTGCCTGTGCTTCGGGCTTGAGCAAATAATCCCTCACGAATAATGTATGTACGGGGAGGAATGCAGGCTGCCTCTCCTCGCCCCCCCCCACCCTGGTAGCCAGCGAGGGCTGTGCGTGCTCTCCACACCGCTTTTTTTCCCCAAAATTATTCGCCCAGGGTGCTGGGGCAGGAGGGTGTTTCTTTAGGGCCATTTGTTCAGCCAGCTCCTGAGGACATGGCCAGAAAGGGTAAGGTGGAAGGCCATCCTTCCCGAGAACAGTAAGGCACAGCAGCCGGCTCCGCTGTTTGTGCCATGGCAAATAAAATGCTGCTGTTTGTGCCAGCGGTGAGCGGAAAAACCCATCCCCAGCGTAAAGGCCAGGCAGGTCTGCAGGGCCCCATAAAGCTGCTGTGCGAAGATGATTTGTGCTGTCTTAAGCGAGAAGCACAGTCAAACTCCAAGGTGCTCGAACCTTTCCCTTGACTCGGGCAGATCCCGATAGCACGCTTCGCTCATCCTCCACGGAGGCACCAGAAGCTCACTGAGAAGCACGCCAGGGGCCTCCTCAGCTCCTCGGCCCTGTACCCACAGAGCCCGGCGGGGAAATGGGGCAGGGACTGCCCCTGCTGCCAGCTGCCAGCACCGAGGGACATAGACCCTGCTGCCACCTTGCCCAAGGACAGGTCGGAGAAGCCTGGACATAGAAGGGACATGGCGAGCGTCCCCATCCCCACTGTGGTGACTTCCAGGCTCGAGCACCGCCAAGGACTGTGCACACCTGAGCTTTCAGCAGCATCCCTGCAGGTGGGAAGTGGATGCAGAGGTGAATTTAATGAGCAATGAAAGGGTCACCAAGCTTTTCAGCCCCTAGTTGATGAGACAAGACCAAGTCCCTCCTGGTCTTACAGACTATCCCATGCCCTGCTTGCTCTGCCCAGCACTGGGGCTTCTCTGGGGAGATGCCCACAGCCCAGTGCCCCAGGGAACACTGTGAGGGCTGACCAGGAGCCACGCGGCCTGTACCCATGGGTACAGGTCCCTGTCCACCCCCAGGGCAACCACCACCCGAAGCACAGACTCCTGCTTGAGCACAAGCTGGTTGAGAGCCTCTCTCCAGACCACACACCCAGCAGGAGAAATGCAAGCAGGAGATGTGAGGCAGCCAAAAATTTCCTCACAAGCCTTTTGGGGCCACCTCTCTGTCCCCAACCTCAGGGCACCCCAAGGAAGCCGGAACTTTGCGTGCAGGAGGAATGCGGGGCCGGGCCGCTGGCTCTTTGTGCCAGGTCTTTTGAGATCAAAGAGGAAACTCCCTTAAATGTCACGGATTTTAGAAGCCAGCTAATGGTGACTCACTGAGATAAGGTTCTCAAGGACGTTGAAGGAGCCTGGAACCTTGGTACCATGGGACTGAGCCACATCTGGAGAACTCACCGTGGTCACCCCACTGCTGGCCCAGAGCTCCAACATTCAGGTGAGGAAACACCTCCTGCCATGGAACACCGACACCAAGAGGAGAGGTAAAAACAGAAACAGGAGAGCAGAGGTGAGGTGCCTCCACCTCTAACCCCGCAGGCTGCTTTTGTGGTGGGTGCACAAAGCTCGGAGGTGAGGAAAGAGAGGGGGCATAGGCATCACCCCGCCTGGCCAGAACTGAGGTACAAATAATCCACGTTCAGTCTCTCTGCAGGAAGAAACAGACATTTAGGAAGAGTAAAAGGACAGCGTGCAGGTAGGAAGGGGCTTCTGGAGACTGTTTGGCAAGCGTGGAGCTCCCCCAGCCCCCTGCCCATGGCTTTTGCCATGAGGCTCGTGCTTCCCCCTGCCGTGGAGGTGCTGCAGCTTGCTCTGCTCCCAGGTGTGCCCAGACTGGCAGCAGAGTGCAGCTTCCTACCAGCACAAGTGATTAATGAGCACAGCGGACTAATTGTGGCCCTCTCTGGCCACAAAGCTCTAATCTAAGAGGCGTTCTTAATGAACTCCTGAGGCTGCAATTGGACTCAGAGGGTAAATCACTCACATTTCTACATAGACGTAGGAAACTGCGCTCCGAGTTAGCAACCAAAGCTCATTCATAATTGCTTGTTTAAATATTTTTCCTTCTTCATCACTGCAGTCAATTTGCTGTGTGCATCCTATGTAGAGGTGAAGCCAGCCAAAAAGGAAGCTTTCCTGGAAAAATAACAAAGGTACTTTCAGCCACAGAAATCCCCATCTTGAATCCAAACAGGGAAGCCTCTGTCCACTGCCAGTGTAGGCAGGGTTTCCGACTGCCTGTTATTTGACATAGCAGAAGAGTTAGCTTAGGCAGAGGAAGGGGAAGGGGCCGCTTCTCCCGCGCTGGGAAGCCCTCTCCGGTGCACTGAATCTCAAATCACAGGGCTGTCAAGCTCTGAGGCTCCTGGGGAAGTTTAAAGCTGGGGTCTGTGCATTGCTCATCATTCCTGGGGATAAAATACCTGACGTGAAGAGGGGTGGGGAAAATGCCTGTAGCTCCCTCATGTTTTGTCCCTGGAGAGCCCACACCGTGCTTTTCTGCTTGGGCAGACAGGTGAGGAGGGCTGGGATGTGTTCAGGAGCGGGCTCCATCCAGCCCTGGCCTCTGGCTTTTCCAGGGTATGGGGCAGGGACAACAGGCAGGACAGAAGTGGGGTGCAAGGAGAAGGATGCCAAAGGGATGCTCAGGATCAGTCCCTCTGTGCCAAAACGATGCCAAGCAGGGGGATGAATTGGAGCTCTTCCTACCACTCTTGGTGACCTTCTTGGTGACCTCTTGCTGAGACTGGTCTGCACCAGCTTAGGCCCTGTGCCCACTCCCAGAGGGACCACTGTGGTCAGAGGGAAAAGCCCAGAGAGGAGGGGACCTGCTGGGGGACACGGTGCCACAGGAGTCACACAGCTGCACCCTCCGTCCCATGACATCCCATGCTGATCCCATGTCCCTCCCTACCCCCAAATGATTTTTCTAAAATCACAAGATGGTGTTTTTTTTTTTTTTTTTTTACTTAATGGAAATTTTATTTTTTTCTAATTCTTTTTTTCTTTAGGTGGAGCTCAGTGCCACTGGATACCGATGTAGCCAGAGCTGTGAGTGAGCAAAGAAGTCAACCCACAGAGAGCAGGACTGCCAGGGGCAGTGAAACAGTGGGATAGAGGAACACATTGCAGGTTAGGGCTGGCAGTGCTGCGAGGCCAACCCCACACTGCCCCAAACAATTGTCCCTGCAGCAGGAGAGGAGCTCATCTTCAGTAGCAGAGCAGGAGGAGCACCAGCCCCTTCTCGCAGGCCAACCCGGGAGCTCTGGCTAGGCAGGGACTGGAAACCCAGCAGAGCAGTGCAGAGGAAACATTAAAAAAAAAAAAATCATGGCAGAACACAAAATACCTAAAAAATACAAAAAAAAAAAAAAAAAAAAAAAAAAAGAGAGCGATTTGATCCCCAGGACTGCCCCATGCTCCGCTGTGGGTGCTCAGCCGTGTCCCCCACCCCACGACGTGAGCTGGCTCCCCACTGCACAAACACGACCAGGCGAGATAAGCACTGTGTGCACAGCACTCAGCCAGGAATTTGGGGCCAGTGCTGGCCGCGGCCGCTGTCCTGCTGGCAAACTTGGTCAGGTTCCCTCCCCGTGCCCCTCTGTGCTGTGGGACCGGCACCGCAGGGATGCCCAGGGATGTGAAGGGCATCACCGCCATGAGCTGCTGTGCTTGGCGGTGCGGGGCATGCCGGACATCGGACACGCGGCCTCCCAAAAAGCTGAGGAGAGCGTGAGCGTCTGTCCGTGCTGCATTTGGGTTCTGGCAGGGATGCCCGAAGGGCGGGTGAGCCACGGTGGCAGCGCAAGGCTTGGCAGACATGGAGCCCTGCTCGCCCGTCGGGGCAGAAATGCCTCTTCTCCTTCCCGCCGCCCCAGAAGAGGGCTCGTGATAATAAAGGCTGGTTTTGAAATTAATATAGTGATACGTAGGAGATTAATCTTCCTGATAAGCAGACAGCAGCAGGACTGAATAGGCCCGTGGTTCAAACAAAGGTTTCTGTTGAGTAGGAACAGGTAAAAGACGGATGGTTTGTTAAACATTGCCAGCATACTTTGCTAGTGCCATTCACCGGTCACAGCTAATGGTAACAGGGGCATTGTGTGGCAGATGCATTTGCTAATTTCAGCCAACTTAAACGCTATTTCTTATCTTTGTTGGTCTTGCTGAGATTAAGGTGGTTTCAGTATTTTGAATGCACTACACTCTTGCATGAAAAACATTCCTGACAGTCTCAAGAAGTTAAAAACACACACTGTCAATGATCGGAGAGGAGCAAAAGGAGGTCTGCTGACACAGGGCTGGGCCCAGGACCACTCCAGGCAGCAGGAACCCCCCCCCCCCCTACCTGCTCTGCTGCCCTTGGTGGGGGTGTCCTGCCTCCCATGGCTCCCCACACACATAGGCACGGTGCTTTGGGTGGCAGGCAACTGTCACTGAACTGAGGACTTATTAGAGAAATCATCCTGGGTGAGGAATTTGGTAGGAATTAACCACCAGAACTTCAGCTACAGGTTCTGTTACCCATATCCCATGGAACAACTGCTAATTCTTTCCCCTTTGGTGAATGCCGCAGTTGCACAGCTCTTTTCCGTGGGAAGAGGAGATCTTCCCCGAGGCAGAGCAAGCATCCCCCGCTGTCCTTTGGTCAGAGCCCTGCCATGTTTGGGTGCTGGCTCGTCCCCCCTCCAGGCGGGCTGTGTGCTAGGCAAGGTTCAAGGAGTGCCCAAAACGCCTTGAGCAACCTGGACTTCGCCCTGGGCTCTTGCTGGAGGCCTCTCTCCCCAGATAACTTCTGTGTGCTCCACCAGCAGCCAGGGAAGCCGCACTCCCTGGAGCCAGAGCAAAGCCCATGCTCTCCTCTGGTCTCACAAACAGCATTTGACTCATCTCCCTGTTTATCTGCATGCAGAAATGCACACTGGCTTTGCCCAAGGAGACAAAAGCAGGGTATGTGGGATCGGCTCATCTGCTCCTTCCCTCCCTGTGCTGCCCATCAGGAATTAGGCAGGGCCGCACGGTGCGTGGGGGCACTCTGCTGCTCCTTGGCATCAATTACGGCCACGGCCCGCGCCTGCCACGCACCCGTGCGCGAGCACCACCTATTTTGATTGCCGCCCAGACAGGGCTTCTGGTGTCACCCTGTCTGCCTCTGCGCCTCCCTCCCCTCCTAACCCTTGAACTCCTTGGCCAGTTTCAATCAGCTTTGTCAAGACAATAGCCGTCTCGAAGCTCATTAAGTGCTTAGGGGGGTTTGTGGACACAAGCATCTGTGCAAAGGCCAGGGGCTGGGGGTGGCTGCGGGTAAAATCACCCCACCTGGGATTCCCAGCGGCATAAAACCCGCAGAAAAATCCTCTTTCCTCCCGTGGTGAGCACTGGGCTCCAACTTGGTGGCTGGCAGAAGGACTCCCTCGCCCATGGCCAGCACATCGCTGGGCAGCCCACCCGCTGTCCTCCTTGGGCATCCGGGACGTCTCCGGCGGCGTTAGAGCATATTTTATTATTCTCTGAGGCATCTTAACAATGCTGAGTCACACGGGGGGATTAGGACAGCTACAGGAATATGCAGTCCCTTGCAGGGACAGGCCAGCGGGCTCTGCCGAGGCAGCAGGCAGGCAGGGTTTTGCAGGGTTTTGCTGGGTTTTGCAGGCTTGGAGGCATGGAGTCGGGCCAGGAGCTGGAGGAACCTTGCAAGAGGCATCTCGGGGAGGCAGGGCATGCCCGTCTTACACATTTTTTTGTGTACTTTTTTGGGCCCATCACACACGTTGCCAGAGGTCTCCCATGCTGCACAGAGGATGTGTGCAACCCGTCTGATTGCCCTACGTATTTTGTCTTCACCCCCTGCACCTCGGGCCAGATCCAAGCATCATACAAGCTCAGTGCTGCCTCTGGCTTTGGCACCCCATGTGCCTGGAGGCAGACGGCAACGAAACATGGGCAGTCCAAAAATTTCAGGGGAGGGATTTTTTTTTTCCCAAAAGCTGTTGCTGATATTATTATCATCATCTTCATCATTGTTATCATGGTTATTGTGGTATGGGAGCAGACCCCTCGGTGTGGACACCACCTTGGGTTCACTGTTCTGTGTGGTCTTGGCCAGTTGCTGGCCTGGGTGGGCACAGTTTTGTCGGTGCCCAGGCCCGGGACACAGCTGCAGCCTGGATGTGCCCCCCTGGCCTGGGGGCTGAGGGACAGGACACAGCAGTGTCCCTGTGGGGATGGAGCCTTGCACAGGCACTGGGCGAGCCCTTATCTGGTGGCAGAGAAACCCGCCACAGCGCCATGCTGGCAGCTTGTCCTTGCCAGCGGCATTACATTCACTGAAAAAATAGAGGGGAAAGCAATTGCCAAATATATTGTTCCGGTAACCGTAACAGAAATGACTCTGGGTCTTGCCAGGTTACAAAGCTCCTGTTATGGAGCTCCTCCAGTGCTGCAGTTAATGCTATTGTTATTGTGAAACACCTCTGCTCTCTTTCAGGCTTTGAAGTAGGTGAGGCAGTCTCAGCTCTTTCCTCTTTTCTTTTTCTCTCTCTCTTTTTATTTTTTTTTTCTTTCCTCCCCAGTGCCCCACATCTATGATTTAGGCTGGAAGCAGGTTGTTGAAGAGCGGTGGGAGAAATCTGGCAGGCATTGACCGACCCCAGCAGAATTTATTACACGTTGGGAGCTGCTG